>NC_088777.1:40067365-40456849 GCF_954871325.1 Gordionus sp. m RMFG-2023 | reverse complement strand
TATATAAACTCTAATTTTTAATTAGAAGTTATTTTAAAATAGCCATTAATTCCACCAGAAAAATTTATAAAATTTAAAAATTTATTTTATGTAAATACAAATTTAGAATTTATACCAATTTTTTTTAAAAACGATCTTTTTCCTTTCTTAAAGGCTCTCAAATTTTTGAAATTTCAAAGCCCCTTGGGACTTTTTCCCACTAGGCATACTTGCCAGTTCGCTCCTGATCTCAGTATTTTAAAAGTTTCAATCTTCAAGTTTTCATTTTTATCGATTATATTGGAGTCATTTAATTTTAGAAAAAACTTGAAAAATATTATAATGTTCTCTAAATGAAAATTCAATATTTTTTTAATTTCATAAAAATTATGTATAATATAAATGAATATATACTAATTATTTCTGATAATCTCTCAACTCAAAAAATGTTCAACTTAAGAAAATTTATTAATTGGGTGAAATATATTTATAATTAAACAAATATTTGAAAGAAGGAGTAGGATTAAAGGTTAGAGAGATATGGTTTGGGTTATTTAAAGGTTTGAGAGATATGGGTTAGGATTTGGATTAGTTTTAAAGAAAATGTAATTCTTTTTATTAATAAAGTCAAACCTGACAGGTTATGTGATTATAAATAGATGAATAGAAATTTAAATAAATTAGCTGTTTTAACCGTAATTTCTTTGAGACCATAAATTATTTGATAAATCTTTTTTTTTAAAATTATTATTTATAAAAGTGACCGACCTTTCCACAAATTTTACAACATCTGCAGCGGTCATAAACTAATCCGGCTGTACAGTTTTTGGGTGCAGTAATTCCACATCTAGGAGTTTTGTCATAACATGGACAATCAACCAAGGGGTCAAACTCTTGAAATGCCATTCTATTGAAATAAAATATATTTTAATACTCATAATCATAATGGTTTTCATTAATTACAATACATACAAATTTCTCCAACTAAAATTGACATTTTTAAAGGTATACATCTTATTAGTAAAATGGGCAGTCTATAATTTTTTTAAATGCTTAACGAGTTTAAAATTTTTTTTTAGAAATATTTGCAAATATATTCACCTATATTTGTGAGATTTTGTTGGAAATTTTGCTATTCATTTTTTGACGATATATAATATAAATTTTAAAAAATTTCTTTTTTTTATATTAATTCTTCAGATTGATCGACAATGTTATTTCAACCAAACACTAGTTTATTTGTATTTTTTCAATTTTTGTTATGATTTCATATAAAATGTCATATATTCTTCCAACGAGTAAAGGGCCTTTATACCTCTTTCTTATCCTTGAATCAATCTTAAATATTATTCTTATATTTGACACTGTTAATATTATTCATAACGTTTAAGCTGAGAAAAAATATATATTATATATAATAGGGGAAAAAACTGTTTAATGGCATTTGCAAAGTTCAGCAGATGTAAAAGGCTCTGTACTTCATAATTTAAGATAACATTTTGGAGCCTATTTCCTTCTCTCATATTGGCCTCACTATCATTACCCTAGCCTAACAATTTTTTTATATCAAGTTCATAAATTTCAAACAATTTTAAAATATTTATTATAAGTCTTCTCCCGTGTTTCTTATAAGAGGTAAAAAAAAAGAATTTTAAATGCTTCTTTACTCTAGATTTAAGTTTTCCGTGTCTAAGAATCTAGCTAGATACTACTGATATTTGTTTAGCGTGGCTACACAATATACAATCTAAAAGAATAGAAGGCGTTTTTGCACGACCAAAATAATTTAGGTTTAAATTATATTTACAATTAAACATAATGGTGGTTTCGAATATTTTTTGCCCTTCTAATTGAAAATATTTATTTCATTCTATTTTTTCCATAAAAAATATGCATGACTTTTTTTTGTAACCTTTATAGCTAGTGCTTTAATAACATAAGCTATTAACTGAAACCCTCGGCTCAAAAACTTGGCCAATCCCCCCAAAAAATATTGATCCCCAAATAACCCCCCTCCCCTAACTGAAGTTTTCTGGCTATGGGTCTGTATAGACCATTTCCATTACAACACATAAGAATTGTAAAATTGTTAATTGCTACTATACTAAGTAAATAAACTCAATTCTCTTATAAAGTTAAAATAAATGCAGCAATAGTTTCACAAGGATAAAAAAAATCAGAAAATGTGTATAAATCACTATGACAAAAGTTTGCACCAATTTCAGCTATACAATTAGGTTGTGAGATTTATATAAATTATATAACACTTTAATAGAATTTTAAGGGCGATCTAAGTCAATGGTCATAGTTTTAATGAATTTACTTACAAATTGAAAGAATATATAAATAATAGGATCATAAGGTGTATGAACGGCATAATAAAAAAATTTAAATTATTCTTTATTTCTAAAATAAAAATTTTAATTAATAAGAAAAAATAATTATAGATTTTTTTTAAATAACATTTTAGATATTTGACTCTCTCCTAAATGTGAAACAGGTATTTAACTGGTATATATTTCAAAAATGTCTTTATTTTATTTACTTAATATAAATTTAGTGAAATTTTAATAAATCAGTATTTAAGGCTTACCATTTCCTTACAAAGTCGACCTCAATATAAGTATCAAATTTCTTAATATTCGATGAAATTTTTTTTTTTATATATTTTATTTACCCAATCATATTAATCATATAAATTAGATAAAAAAATATTCTAATATTTAAAATTGTTTATAATTAATATTAGAAAATAATATATACATAATATTAAAAATAATCATCTTGTGGGATGCGGCTACCCACAAAACTGGTATAACTATCCTTGTGAATAGCAATGGCTAATTGCCTCAAGAAGAAGCTTCCGCTGGATTTATCCGTAAGTTTATGAATGTGAGAACCAAGTTCCTTAAAAAAAAGTGAGATTTCCAAAGGTTGTTAAGGTAGTGAAAATTATCAGGATTTGTCTTGCGGAATTGAAAATTTTGTAATTTTCAATTCCTTCTTATCCTCAAGGATGTTCGGAGTTTTATGGAGGGAGCCAATCGATTAATTCAAGAATTATCCTAGACCAGGGATTGGCCTCTCTTCCAAGGAATTTGAGAAATCTTATCAGGAAATTTAACATAGAATCTGAAGAGGCCTGAAGGTTCTAGAAAAAACCGAATTTGAGCTGATCTTAAGCTTTTAGGATAATCGAATTACATATATGCTTAACATATTTTATTTTTCTTTACCCTAGGAAAAAAAAAATATAAAATATAATGGTTTTATTTAAATGTAAAGTGTATTAATGAGATTCCAGCAAACATATCATGATTCATTACAGCTATAATTATCTATTTTAAATAATCTAAACTAGGTGTAAGCATTGATAAAAATATGATATCAAAGTGATTTATTTTTTTACTATCAAAGCTTTTTAAAATTAATAATTATTGTTTCATTAAAATTTAAAACTCAGATTTAATAGATGCAATCGATTTTGAAAATAGAAAATACGAAGAAGCAAATAGATCTGGATGATAAACCTTCGTACGATGAAAAAAGTTAAAACTTTAAAATCTAGAAAGTGTGATGGAACCAATAAAAGTCAAATTATTTTACTATGTTAGATTGAATAGATTGGAGAAATGTGCATAAACTTAAATTATTTAATCTTGATTAGGATTTAATGAAATTAAAGATTCAGTGAATTTATTATTATTTCAAATAAATTTGGCTTAAATTTAGCTCTTTCAGATTTTTGTAAATGTAAGAGCATATGCGGTAGCAGCAAATTTTGGTCGCAAAATTTAGATTTCCTTTTTTTCCCCATTAATATTAAAATTTTTCTGATAATTTCGATTTACTAATCGAATGGCTATGGCGAACATTTTTTAAAATGGCCGCTGAATTTATTTTTGCCCCGGGATGCCACAAATTTAGCACGGCTCTGATTATACATTAGTTAAATATCCAATTATTTGATCGCTATCACCAAGCAAAATATACACTATTAATTGAATCACAGATTTCAATAACTAATCTTTGAATCATTTACATATTTTATATTTTAGCAGGATATTAGCCGCACTGTTAGACTATAAATTTTAAAAGTTAAATATCTTGAAATGTTATCTTAAAGATATTTCCACTCCAATTCAATTTTTCGTTATTATGCGATCGAATTATCTTTTAAAGGTATGAAACAAATAGTAGAAAGTAAGAAAATCAAAAATATTATATTATAAAAAGAATTTTTTTAAAAAATTTTTAATAATATAAATAAACGCCACCTCGCGAATTAAATATTATTATCTCTTTGTTTGATACTTTATTTTTTTTAAAAATATATAATTTACCGAAGCTTAAATAATTTTTAGTTTAGGAATAATTCCATGTTAGCAATTTTTAATTATAAATATTATCTTATGTAGGGGACAGAGCTAGTCAGCGCAATTTTTGTTCTCATATGTCCTAAAATAATTGATGTATTTGAAAACAACTACCTAACCTTATACATTGATTTTTAAAATTATATATCTTTTTCTCAAGATTTATCCTAATAAAAGTGAATTTTCACCAACAAGCCTCAAGCCAGGGCTTGGAAATTTAATTATTTTATTAAGTCTCCGATAAGTTAATTAACATTATTATACCATTATTTTCATGGACAATTGTTTAGTATTACAAATATACCATTTACATAAAAATGATTAATATAAATAGGTATTTGAATTAAATGTGTAAAATTTTCAATAAATTTTTTTATTTGATTTAAATATATATATAATAATAACCAATGAATATTTATTTTATATTATTACATAAATATATTATAATATAATATTTGTAAGCATAATTTGATTGGTCCGATTAGCCCTGAGTCTACTAGCCCTTAGTTACTACCATTATTAATTCCATTGAAAAATATATTTAAATATGATATATGACTATTAAAAATTCTGAAATACGAAAAGAGGATTTTAAATTTCATATAATGCCAATTTTATTATTTTTAAACCTTTCATATTTTAATACCACCTAAATGTGGTGTGAAAACATTTTGATTTTTTCCTAAAGAACACATTTTATTATAAAAATATTTAAATAGCTTAGGGGTGTAAAATATTTTTATACTCAAATATACATATTATACAATGCTATTGCATAATTAAATTTAAATAGCTGAGGGGTATAAAATATTTTTATACTCAAATATACATATTATACAATGCTATTACATAATTAAATTTTCTGCCTGGTTTTTAGAAAAAATCTGCTGAACCGACAAGCCCCTTGCGCCGACCATCCCTTGTCTCCCCTATATTGCATGAATAATATGATTTGAGACTTCATGAAATAAGTTATGTTTATAATTCATTATCTATATAATAAAATCAATTAGGTATTATATGTGATTACCAAATTCTTTTCTTTTATCGTATGTTCATATCAAACTAGTACATGGAATTTTTCCCCATTAATAAAAAAAAAATCAGCGTTGTTAAAAAGTGCCATAACATTTTTTAGAAAACACCTGTATTTTTACTTTTTTTCGAAACTCGGGAAAGGAATGTAGCTTCTTTTTGGGATAGAGCGAAAAAGTGGCCCTCCTTTAATTTTATTTTACAAATAGTTTAAAAAATAATCTTAATTAATATATTTGTTGAAATTCATCCATTTTCAGAACTTTTATGCTCAATCATTTTATCTCTTTTAGATTAACAGACTAGAAAGTTATGATTTTCTACCACAACATTCATCTGAGCCTACCACAACAATTTAGTGGCAAATGTTTATGTGGAAGCTTTAAAAAATATAAGATTTAAAATTATATCCTAAAGCTCTTTTCAAAAGTGTTTGTTAGATTTTATATTCACAAATATGATTGATAATATATTTAAAAAATTGGAGAGATATTTGATATGTCCAAATATAAGCTGATAAATTTAATATTATGAATCCATGGTATTTTAAAATAAAATATTAAGCAAAAAACTATAAGATCTTGATAATTAATGTGATAACATAGGCCTTATACGCTTTTACTCTGAGGAACGTAAATTTATTAGAGAACAAAATATTAATATAATTGCTATTTTCCTAAATTAATAAATTTCAGGTTATGGAGCCTTTGGCAGAAACCTTGAATACCCTTAAAGGTGAGAGTTTTTATAAAACTATATCTAAACACCTTAAAAGTAAACGATTTTACGGATTTAGAGTTTGCCTTGATGAATAGTTTATAATTTTAGAAAAATAAATTATATATATAACGATTTTTAAAAAAAACATTTTTATAAAATACATTACCCCTCTTCCTTCTTGTGCTATTATTGAGTATTTGCTTATTGAGGCGTGCCGGCTTATTAGAAATTTAGAACTGTTAAAAGCTAGTAAAATGATAATAAATTTTTATAATTTTCTTATAGCTGATTTTGTTTTGTGTACTATAAAAATTAAAATAAAGGCAGCTAATTGTTTGAAAGAGTAAAACAAACATTTATAAAAAAAGTTAAACCGGTTTTAAGCAAAATAAAATAAATAATTTTACATTTTTTTACATTTTTCCTTGTAGTGTTTTACATATTTTAACATATCGGGTCGTTATTTATAGTTAAATGATCAAAATATTTGCTTAATATCCATAAGAAATATGTATTAATTTTGTCACTATGACTTAAATTGATTCACAATCTTTCTGTTTCATATAGTATTTGAGCATTCCTATTTTCTATATTTTAGTATGCAAAATATCTAAATAATCTTTTTGATTTAGTTGCATTTATTTAATTAAGCTAAATAATTATCAGTTTTTTTATTAGTACTCTAAATATTTCCAAAAAATCGAGGGCGTTCGCATTCAACGTTCATTGGTAAAAATCGAACGCGTTCATGTTTAACGTTCACCTGCAAAAAAGGAACGCGCTCACGTTCGTACAAAACTTTACGAATAATTTTTTTTAAAAATTAATATTTAATTTAATATAAATAAAATACCATATATTTTTATCACAATTATATTAGCCATATTTAAAATTAAAAGTTTTAAGTCAATAAAAATATTTTTTTATTATTAATAAAATTTTCTTATTAATTTAAAATATAAAATTAATATTTTTTTATTTTCAAATGAATAAAAATAAGATTATTTTCTAAGATTGAACGAAAATAAAAAAAACAAATGCAAAAATCGGTTTGAACACTTTTGTATTCAAACCTACATTCGAATTATGTATAAGGAAGAATGTTTTTTTATTTAATAATTAAAATAAAAACACTATTAATTGCACATTATAAAATAATATTTAATTTATAAATATAACATTAAATATCAATGATTAATTTTAATATGAACAATTACTTAAAATTTTTTTATTAAGCCGCACAATCAATATATTTTTAAAATTCATCTCACTCAAATTGCATCTATAAGGAGATAATATAAATTTAATTGTTGAAAAACATCTTTCCACACTAACTTGGGTAGCCGGCACTGCCAGTATGATATCAGATTTGATGTATTTTTTATAATACTATATGTAAATAATTTATATATTGGATTTAATTTTTCTCTAGGCATTATAATTTATGAGCTTAAAATATTTAAAAAATGTTGTAAAATGGCAATATACTAAAGTTTATAAAAATTATGACTGACACAATCAAATTCAAATGTGATTGATAATAATTTTTAAAACAATTTGAATATAATTAATTTTTGCAATATTCTAGTAATAACTTACACATTATTTTATAGAAAAAATACCGGGTTTTCGCGGTAGAATGGTTCGGTTCAGGTTCGGTTTGGATCCCTAATTATAACCACAATAGAATACATTGCCATAAAAAACAAAAATGAATATTTTTCAAAGGATAAAATTAGAAATGTTGACCCATAGTCGGTTATGTATTTAGCCTCATTCAATAGCATAACATATTCATTGTCATGTTAAATTACAATATTTAATTGGACAATTATAAATACGTCGCGTGTATAATTATGATGTAGTTAACCAAAAATTAATCTCTTATTGTGAGGAGGAAAAGATTAAGATTCCCAAATTGTTTTAAGGCAATATAAAAATAAATTTTTATCCTTTTCCTTTTTGTCCTATCCAAGGTGAAATGAAAGAATGAAAGAAGAGACATAAATACAAGATGAGGAAGAGAAGTTGATTTTCTAAATGTACCAGCAAAAAATAAAACAGATAAATGGCCAGAAACAGGGGTTCCAGGGAAAAGAATACATATAGATTTTTTAGAATATGAAAAAAGAAAATATTTTATCATGGTAGATGCTGGGTCGAAATGGATAGATTGTCATCAGGTGTCAGGTTTAACGACAAGAGTAGCCTTGACGAGAATAAAGGATTTTGTAGGTAAGTTTGGATTAATGGAAACTTTAGTTTCGGATGGAGGACCAGCGTTTAAAGGTAGAGTGTTTGACCAATTTTGTGAAAGGTGGAATATTAAGCATTTATTATCGCCACAACATTACCCGAGAAGTAATGGACAGGCCGAGAGAATGATTTCCATTGTAAAAAGCTGGCTTAAGAAAGAAAAATATGGAGAAGGAAAATGGTGGTTATTGTTATTAGCTTACAATAACACTAAGACAGCCAAAGAGAAGTCACCCGCGGAGATATTTTTAGGTAGAAAAACAAGAACGGAATTAGAGTTTTTGAAAGAAAAAAAGAAAACAAAAGGATAATACATATGAGGAGAAATTTAAGGTTGGAAGCTTAGTTTGGATTCTTATGTTTGATGGTCCAATTAAATGGGGGAAGGGAATAGTAAAGAGAAATTTAGGAAGAAAAGGAGTTGCGGTAGAAATTGAAGGACAAAAGGGAACTTGGTCTAGACATATCAAACAAGTAAGACCTATATACTTAGAGCAATAATATTGGAGATAATTATAGATAGAATGTTTTAGGAAATATATATATATATATATATATATAATGAGATGGAAATTGATGATAGACATAATTATGAGAATCATAATTTCTGACGATATGGAATTGATGATAGACATAATTATGAGAATCATAATTTCAGAGAATATAGAATTGATGATAAACATAGTTATGAGAATCATAATATCTGACGATATGGAATTGATGATAGACATAATAATTAGAATCATAATTCTAAGGATAATAAATTGATGAAGGACATAATTATGAGAATCATAATTTCTGACGATATGGAATTGATGATAGACATGAGAATCATAATTTATAGAAGAATATTATAGGAGATCATTAAATTTTTTTTTTTTTTAAAATTAAATAGTAATTTGTTTTAGATGGCTTCCTTCGTCAGAGTAGGAAATAAAATTATTAAAATCGAAATACGAGAGGTTGACGGATCCGTAGAGTCGAAGAAATGGATAGAAGCTACCCGGTTGGAGGCACAACAAAGATATGGAGAGTTATTGCAAGAAGTAACGAAAAGACCAAGATATGAGACCAGAACAGATCTAGATTGGGTCAGGAGAAGTCGAATGGAGTGTTGGTCTTGCGGAGGCACCCACAAGTTACGTTACTGTCCAACTGCGGCGTTAACCTCCGACAACAATGCCCTGCTATCGGTAAGGGAGGATAATGACCAGCCTAAATCTTCCACACAAGTGGGTTTTTAAGGGGGATGGTGTTGTATTTATTCATTTTTTAAAATAATTAATTCCTTTTTTTATTAATTTTTTTATATTGTTATGTAATTACAATTTTTTGAATATTATAATTAGTTATTATTGTGGTGTTTATTCATTTTTTTAAGTAATGAATTCATTTTTTTATATTTTGAATATTATAATTAGTTATTATTATTATTAGATTATAATTTTAGTTGAGCATTGTTAGTATATGTTAAAATTATTAATTTCTTTCGTTACTCAAATTTTTTTTTGGTTAAAAAATGTCATTTGAATATTAAAAGAAAAAGATATATATACGAACGAAACAAACTCATTTTAAAAATTATTCACCAATTATTATTCAATTAATTCTATTTCAAAATAAAGTTACCCGTACTTCTAAATACAAAAAAGGTTTGATGTTATATATATTTTAATATTTAATCTTCCTTTTTTTTATATAATAATCAACTTCAAAACTTAACACTGGTCCGAAGTAAACATATTCAGGGACAGCAGATATTCAGTCTAATAAATAGACTATAAAATTAAATTTAGAAGAAATAAATTGTGATTAAAAGTCAATTTTTTTTATATATCAGCGTATTTAAGGTAAAAAAAAAAATATATATATTTTCTTTTATTTTTAATGCCTTTTTATGCTTTTATTTTAATCATAATATTAATTACATTGTTGTATAATTTTGGCCGCAGCATTAAGTTATTTGTGATTAAAATTATTTTGAATTCTTTGTAATGTATCTAAGTCAAATTATTTTAAGGAATTTATTGTTGGAAAATATAATGGTAATAATATTTTCGGTAATAGTTTTAGCATTTTTATTAGGTTTAATTTTAGGTAGAAATACATCGTACATCAAAATAGAAAATAAGGAATTAGATAAGATAAAAAGTATATTAAATGAGGAAAATAAGGAGAGAAACATAAACATTTCTAGAAGTACAGAGAATTTCAGACGAGTTAGTTGTTATAGCTGTGGTCAGCCAGGCCATATGTCGCGTGATTGTGATTTAACAAAGGATTTGAAAACCGCGAGATGTGGCAGGAATGGCCATTTAGCTATAAGATGTAGATTAAACAATATGATTGTGAGATGTAATATTTGTGGCCAGGATGGACACACTCAAGAGAAATGTAACAAATGACTAAGCAAGAAATATTTTAATAATGAATTTTGTAATAATAATAATTTTTTTAATGTTGATAATTTAGTAGCAAATAAGAATAAATATTTTAATTTTAATAATAAATTTGGTAATAATAGTTTTTCTAATTTTAGTTCAGGTAAGAATAAACATTTTAATTTTAATGATAGATTTGATAATTATAATAATTTTTTTAATGTTAATAATTGTAGTAAAAATAAGTATTTTAATTTTAATAATGAAAATTTGTATAATGTTGATAGTGTTAGTGCAAGTAAGAATAATTATTGTAATATGAACGATAAATTTTGTAATAATAAAAAGTGTTTTAACGTTGATAATTATAATTCAAGCGATATTAATAGAAGTATAGGTAAAAGGAGTGATATAAAAATAAAAAGTAGAGATTTTGAAATATATAGAATGCAACATATCAATAAATTCTGTCGTTCGATTTCTAAGTTTATCGAGAACTAATTCTTGTTTATCTTCTATACTAGGTAACTTAATTTTCTCGAAATCACTCCTTATTATTTCACTAATCATTACCTACAGGGATAGTTTCGAAAAAATTCCACCAATTTAAAACTGGACCTAATGTTCTTATATCACACCAACCTAAAATTGGTTCAATCTTCAATGTAGTTATCCACAAATTTATACTTTTATTAACTCCTGGTAACCTTACCCTATAATACCCTAAAATTTTCACCACGCTACCATCCAATTGTTCGGCTCTTATCTTTTTTGTAACAAATTCTTTCTCTGGCCAAAATTTCATAAAATCCTTAATACTTATCAAACTAATTTATGCTCCTGTATCTAATAAAAAACAAATTTCTGCTTCATCCATATTTATCTTTACTCTCGGGCATCTATTCTTCATTAAAAAATTCTCTAATTCCATTTTTCATACATCTACACAAGTTGCATTTTTAATTCTATATATTTCGAAATCTCTACTTTATCTTGAAAAATTTAGCTCCCGTCGAAGGGTATTCGGAAATAAAAAAAATAATTATCGGGAAAAATTACCATATAAAATTATTCCCCGGAAATAAATTCCCCATTTTTTAGATTTTAAAATACTATATCCCAGGAAAAATAAATTCTAGTAAATAATTAGCCGGAAAAATTTTTTCCCGGAAAAAAATCCTATCAAAATAATTAGCAGGTAATTTTCTTTTGTAATTATTATAATTTTAAATATATATAATTCATTAAGAAAAACACAACAGGAACTATAATCTTAAAATAGAAACTTATTTTATTTTAAAAATTTCTAACTCAGTAAATGTTATTACATTACATAATCGTAATTATTTCTTTTCTGTAAATTTTGAAAAAAAAAAAAATCATAAGCAAAATAATTTAAAAAATAGAAACCTGGTTGAATTGCAAATTTCCTATTTTGCCACAGAATTTATATATATAATTATATCATTTAATATGCCCATCATTAGTTTAGGGTCGGGCCGTATTTTAATTTTTTTAAATATACCCGGACCGTGCCGGTTCTGAAAAATTTTTATAAAAAAATCGGGCCGAGCCGTATAATTTAAAACCAAATATTTGAAATCGCCATTATTAGTTATAAAAATCAATAATATTTATAATCTATTTTTAAAAAAGTAGGGGGCCGCGAATATAATTTTAAAAAAGATGCGGGCCGGGCCGCGCATATGATATCTCTGCAAGTCAGAGATTCTCTGATATTAGTATTTATAGTTTTGCTCAAATAAGAATAAGTTCATTTTCAAGCATACCAAAATAAAATTATATTTTATAATTAACAAAAAAATAAAATACATAATTATACCTCAATTTCCTGCTGCGACTGTGAGGTCGATTGGAAATCTTCATCTATAGAATTAGAAAGAGAAAATCCATTTTTATATTTAAAAAAAATTATTTTTATTTAGTCTGTCGTTCCTCTCCTATTATTTTTAATAATAATTTTCTTATTTATTAACTTTCTTATGTTTATTAATTATTTCCATTTATAATGGCATAAGCGAAGGCGAACATGATTTATATAAAAATAATAATTAAAAAAATAAATCAAGCGAAAAAAATAAATAAATTATAAAATATAAATAAATAAAAAAATCTAAAAAAAGAATTTTAATTTTTAAAAAGTAAAATCTTATTCAATTGATTTGAGTCTATAGTCTAGTAAATTCCGACTGTTTTCTAAGTTTCTTTATCATGAATTAGAAACTTATATTATACAGAAGAATATTAGCGTCTTGTTTTTTATAAGAATTAAAAATAGAAATTATTTGACAATATGTAAAGACATCTAAAACAAAAATTTTATGCCAAATTTTTCTTAAAATATAGGGCTAGGGTAGAGGGTATAGTAGAGTTTTTTAATATATTTACCTGTAAATATAAATAAACAAGTGATAAAATACATGTAAAAGTAGGCTGGGCTATAAGCATAAGGTGATGATAATATGTAGGTACAATTATATTTTAAATTTAAAACTTTTATCATTCACTATCTAATAAATTTTAACAATTTAAAAATCTAAATACCTATAAAAAATAACAATTATGATAATTGTCTCTTTTTTAGGGTTCATCTACAGTGAAGTTTTATTTAAACATGTTAGCAATACTTATTTTAGCCTATTTACGTCAAAAAAATTTAAAAACTTTAAAATTAACTATTATGACAATTGTCATTTATCTAGGGTACATTTTCATTAAATTTTTAATATATCATCTTAGCAATCTATATTTATGCCCATTTGCGTCAAAAAAATTTAAAAAAACTTTAAAAAATAATGATTATGACAATTGTCACTTTTCTAGGGTACATCTTCACTGAAGTTTTATTTAGCCATGTTGTTAGCAATACTTATTTTAGCCTATTTACGTCAAAAAAATTTAAAAAACTTTAAAAATAACTATTATGTCAATTATCATTTATCGAGGGTACATCTTCATTAAACTTTTAATTTAACATAATAGCAATCTATATTTATGCACATTTGCGTCAAAAAAATTTAAAAAACTTTAAAAATAACGATTATGACAATTATCACTTTTTTAGGGTACATCTTCACTGAAGTTTTATTTAAATGTTTGCAATACCTATTTTAGCCTATTTAGGCTAAAAAAATTAAAAATATTGAAAATAAAAATAACGATTATGACAATTGTCATTAGAATTTATCTAGGGTACATCTTCATAATTTTTAATTTAACATGTTAGCAATCTATATTTATGCCCATTTCCGTAAAAACTTTAAAAATAACGATTATGACAATTGTCACTTTTTCAGAGAACATCTTCACTGAAGTTTTATTTAAATGTTTGCAATACTTACTTTAGCCTATTTAGCTAAAAGAAACATCTTTTTGCCCATTAGCGTCACAAAAAAATCTTATATGTTTAAAAATACCTACCTATTATGATAATTATCATTTTTCAAGGGAACATCTTCATTGATATAATATAATATCTTTACAATATAATTTATATTATAACCCTTTTGTGTCCAAAAATTTCAAAAATCTTAAAAAATAACGCATATGACAATTGTCGCATTATTGACATAAATATTTATAAAAAAAATATTTAGAAAAATTTCCTCTTTTAATATACTTAAAATATAGATATATTTAGAAAAAAAATTATTTAGAAAAAGAAAAACCACCTCTTTTAATATTCTTAAAATATAGATATATTTATAAAAAAATTATTTAGAAAAAGCCACCTCTAATAAACTTAAAATATAGATATATTTATAAAAATAATATAAAAAAAACTATAGAAGATTTGACCTAAAAGATTATTTATTTATGATATAATTAAGAAAAGAATAAAATTTTATGATAAAACAAAAGAATAAAATTTCATCAAAAAATCAGCAAAAAATATGTTTCAAAAATATTTTTGTACTTTAAAAAATATTTTTTGCTTAAAATTTTTAGCTCAAAAATATTAATTTTTTTTTATTTAAAAAAAAATCAAATAAATAAATCCATTTTTATTATAATCAAAACATATTATTTGCATTAAATAAAATATAAATAAAATAAATTATTTCACTAAAAATAATTAAATAAAATTCTACATTATTATTTAAAATTTCTCAATAACATAAAAATAATTTTTGGCTCTAAATTTATAATAAACTCAAGCTACCCTCTGAGCCGACTAAGTGAGCCGATTAAGCGAGCCGACTAAGTAAGCCGACTAAGTGATGAGCCAACTAAGTGAGCCGACTCATCTCCTTGATCGGCTTGAGTCGGAGCCGTTTTTTACGACTACGACTCGAGTCGCAAGTCGTAAGAACTCAACTTTTTAACAACACTAGGTATATTATATATATATCTTAATATAATAGTAGTTTGTAATAAATCAAAAATATACTCGTATTAAAAAATTTAACTCAAAACTGTTTAAGAAAAAAATTTAGCTTTACTAAAAACATGTTAAAAAAGAGAAGAAAAGATATCTAATATATTACATCCATTGTGGGATGAATAATAAGATGTTTAATTTTTAATAATATCTTTAAATAAATAGATGTCGTTAAAGAATTGCATGCAAATTGTTACTTATGTTATTATCAAAAGTATTTATTAATAAAATTTATTAAAATATTAAATGTAATATATTATATAACTGTCAAATACGTCTGTAAAAATGGCATTTAACCTGATATTTAATAACCAATTATATATAATAGAGGATTATAAACTATATGTTTACTTACTCGGCTAATTAAAATATTAAATTTGTTAATTTTCAATTAATAAATAATGATATTTTTAATATTTATTGAGTAATATTGATATTCTATTTTTAACACAGAATTTGACTGCAGCTAACACAATGAAAATATAATTTATATGTATTTATCTAATCTAATAATTAAAATAGTATTCATTTAATAAAAATTTAGATAGTCTTATTAATTTCTAAATAATAAAATTAGATCTATATATTACTTAATAGAATTATAAAAGAAATTATTCAGGAGGAAATCAAAAAAATTTATTTTTAGTTTAAGGGGATATTGAGCCATTAAAAATTTTTTTATTTTGCTTCAGGGAACTATTCAAATTTTTTGCGCCACCCCCCTCTAGTGACGCTACTGCTAGAATAAATGTAATATTATTAAGAATAAATAATTTAAATATTATATTATTAGATTTGCACCTAATATAATTCTTACAAATATTACTTGTATATATAATAATTAGTATATTTGCAAACATATATATATAATTTATTTATTCCATCATGACAGTAAAACCATAATTATATCATCTAATCGATGCTATGAGTGTTAGATAGTGTTAACCTTCACTCAATATTATATTAATCATAAATATATATATATATATAATCTTTATAACCATATCTAATTGACGAATATAATATTTCATATTGTATAAATAGTATACTACAATATATTCTTACATTCATTACGACATTTACCCTTCATTAATTGGAAAGTTTTCAAAATATTTCTTCATTTAATATATTTGGTATTCTTTCGGACAAATATTCAATTTCTTCAGCAGCTGCTTTCAGAGATTTCTTACAGATTTATATTTCTCCTTACATTTTATTGATGATGCCCATCTTGTTTGAATAATTGTACATAATGTAATATAAATTAGCATAGTAAATTTCTTAAACCATGCTTTAGCAAAATTATTATATTTACTTATATATTGAGATTGAGATTCAATCTAATTAATAATGAGAAAAAATTTTTATATCTCAAAATTTAATTCTAATATTTTATTATAAAATTATAATTAAATCGATGTCTTGATAACAAATATATTTTGAAATAAATTGTAACCTAATTAGATTGATAAACATGCTGTAAATACATCTTATTTAATTAAATCAATGTATTTATTCACCAATAACATTTTAGAGTATTTGACCGTATTTGACCATGTCAAATACTCCTTCGGTCAATTGGCTTTAAAAAATTTTTTAGGCCCGTCCCGGGTATTAAAAAAATTTTAGGCCCAGCCCTGATATATCAAAAGAGCTGGTCTTTGATAAAAATATAAATTTCCAGTAATCTTTTGTAAAATTTTATAACGAAAAATTATATTTAAAAAAGTAGTTATATATAACAATATTGAGGCTGTTGATTTCAATGTCATGGCGGATATTTTTTAAGTTTATGAAAATCGCGCATGCGATTTATTAGATTTTTTGAAACTCCCAGCCGCCGATAATCTCGTCTGTGATGTAAGTCGGCCCATAGGCAGATTAGAGCTTAAAATTTGGACCTAAAAATACTTTAAAAAATTATAGAAGAATGATGTTCTCTCTTCTCTCATCTAAATAAAATTATAATTTATACGATAAGGATAATCGAAAATGTGTTTATATGTTGAATTTTTCCAAAAAAAAATTTGCGTTAATTTGTTTAATTTTTCTTGGCAATAAAAATTTCATGAATTCGCAAAATTTAATGTTTGCGCAAATTTAACCCAACGAGTGATATATTTTATATTGTATATATTTATATATGCCAAAGAGCTTAAATCTTCTTTTCTAATGATATACCCACTTTTGAAAAATTTGAACATCGTTTTAAGCTTAAAAATAAGGCCTATAAGAAAGGGCTAAGAATAATTATTGTTATCGCTTAACACATGTTTTAACAAACATATGTCCATAATGGAATAATTTCTTTTATTATAATCTTAATTTCACATTTCTAAATTAAGCTAATATCTTTTTTTCTAACATTTAGTTTTTATTATGTATTGCGCTAGCAATAGAAGGAAATTATCAAAGATAATTTATCATACAAAGAAAATTTTAACAATCCAATTTCCAGAGAAATCGGGATATGAAGTAAAGCAATTTTGTTAAACATTAGGCATTATATTAGTAAGAGACGCGGCCCAGCCCGAATTTTTTTAAAAATAAATTTTTTAGGCCCGGTCCGTATATTTAAAAAAAAATTAGGCCCGGCTTAGAATTTTTTAAAATTATATTCGACCTGTATATACAATAGTTATCATTTAATAAGCAAGGATATTACATATTTTATGTTTTTATATTCTATACAGATATTTAATATATTTATAAATTGATACTATAAAAAAATTGTGTAAATAATATTTTGAGAATATACTACATTAATTGTATTTATAAAAAAAATAAAACTGATATTTATAAAAATGGAAATAAATAATATTTAGAGAATAATATTATATTGTATTTATAAAAAAAATAAAACTAATATTTATAAAAAAAATGGAAGTAAATAAAATTTTGAGAATATACTATATTAAACGCAAGGTCTAAAAGTCGAAAGGCTGCATGATACGAAAGGCTAAAAAATAATATTGAAAATAAAAATAACAAAGAAAATGATTAATGTGTAATTTGATTGATTTATTGCTTTTTTTAGGAGAAAAATATTATAATAGCATTCATTACATTATAATATATTAAATTTTAAGATCTTTTAAATTTTTTTATTAATTCTTTGAAATAAATTGCGGTTTTAATTTTATTAATTTTTAATTTATATTTTTAATTAAATTATATTTATTTATTTAAAAAAAATGGAATATAATATATTAAAAAAATGGAAATCTTAAGATCTTTTCAATTTTTTTATTAATTCTTTGAAATAAATTGCGGTTTTAATTTTATTTAATTTTATTAATATCTTACACGTAATTTTAAGTATCTTTATATAATTCAACTCAAAATTAAATTTCCTATCCAAATATGCTTAGATATATTTTTTTACGTTACCCTTTCAAAAAATAATATTTTTGTCGCGAAAACGTTCGAATGGAAAAGGCGAACATCTTAAGATTAATTTTATAAATTTTTATATCATTGAACTCAGAATTAAATTTCCTATCGAAATATGTTTTGATGTATTTTTTTACGTTATCGGTTCAAAAAATAAATAATAATTTTTTTGTGGTAAAAACGTTCGAAGGGAAGTGGCTAAAATTTAACGCAATTTTAAGTATTTTTATATCATTCTACTCATAATTAAATTTCCTATCTAATTATGCTTACATGTATTTTTTTACGTTTCCGGTTCAAAAAATAACATTTTTGTCGCGAAAACGTTCGAAGGGAAAAGGCTAACATCTTAAGTTTAATTTTATAAATTTTTATATCATTGAACTCAGAATTAAATTTCCTATCGAAATATGCTTTGATGTATTTTTTTATGTTATTGGTTCAAAAAATAAATTTTAATAATTTTTTTGTGGTAAAAACGTTCGAAGGGAAAAAGGCTAACATCTTAAACGCAATTTTGAATATTTTTATATCATTCTACTCAGAATTAAATTTCCTATCCAAATATGCTTAGATGTACTTTTTACGTTTCCGGTTCAAAAAAAAACATTTTTGTCGCGAAAACGTTCGAAGGGAAAAGGCTAACATCTTAAGTTTAATTTTATAAATTTTTATATCATTGAACTCAGAATTAAATTTCCTATCGAAATATGCTTTGATGTATTTTTTTACGTTATCGGTTCAAAAAATAAATTTTAATAATTTTTTTGTGGTAAAAACGTTCGAAGGGAAAATGATAACATTTTAAACGCAATTTTAAGTATTTTTATATCATTCTACTCATAATTAAATTTCCTATCCAATTATGCTTAGATGTTTTTTTTACGTTTCCGGTTCAAAAAATAACATTTTTGTCGCGAAACTGTTCGAAGGGAAAAGGCTAACATCTTAAGTTTAATTTTATAAATTTTTATATCATTGAACTCAGAATTAAATTTCCTATCGAAATATACTTATGTATTTTTTTACGTTATTGGTTCAAAAAATATATTTTAATAATTTTTTTGTGGTAAAAACGTTCGAAGGGAAAAGGCTAACATTTTAAACGCAATTTTAAGTATTTTTATATCATTCTACTCATAATTAAATTTCCTATCCAATTATGCTTAGATGTATTTTTTTACGTTTCCGGTTCAAAAAATAACATTTTTGTCGCGAAAACGTTCGAAGGGAAAAGGCTAACATCTTAAGTTTAATTTTATATATTTTTATATCATTGAACTCAGAATTAAATTTCCCTATCGAAATATCCTTTGATGTATTTTTTTACGTTATCGGTTCAAAAAATAAATTTTAATAATTTTTGTGTGGTAAAAACGTTCGAAGGAAAAAGGCTAACATCTTAAACGCAATTTTAAGTATTTTTATATCATTCTACTCATAATTAAATTTCCTATCCAATTATGCTTAGATGTTTTTTTTTACGTTTCCGGTTCAAAAAATAACATTTTTGTCGCGAAAACGTTCGAAGGGAAAAGGCTAACATCTTAAGTTTAATTTTATATATTTTTATATCATTGAACTCAGAATTAAATTTCCTATCGAAATATCCTTTGATGTATTTTTTTACGTTATCGGTTCAAAAAATAAATTTTAACAATTTTTTTGTGGTAAAAACGTTCGAAGGGAAAAGGCTAACATCTTAAACGCAATTTTAAGTATTTTTATATCATTCTACATCATAATTAAATTTCCTATCCAATTATGCTTAGATGTATTTTTTTACGTTTCCGGTTCAAAAAATAACATTTTTGTCGCGAAAACGTTCGAAGGAAAAAGGCTAACATCTTAAGTTTAATTTTATATATTTTTATATCATTGAACTCAGAATTAAATTTCCTATCGAAATATCCTTTGATGTATTTTTTTACGTTATCGGTTCAAAAAATAAATTTTAATAATTTTTTTGTGGTAAAAACGTTCGAAGG
Organism: Gordionus sp. m RMFG-2023; assembly: GCF_954871325.1. Classification (NCBI taxonomy): domain Eukaryota; kingdom Metazoa; phylum Nematomorpha; class Gordioida; order Chordodea; family Parachordodidae; genus Gordionus; species Gordionus sp. m RMFG-2023. The sequence continues at coordinate 40,436,319 of NC_088777.1, read as the reverse complement.
GAAAAGGCTAACATCTTAAACGCAATTTTAAGTATTTTTATATCATTCTACTCATAATTAAATTTCCTATCCAATTATGCTTAGATGTTTTTTTTTAAATTTCCGGTTCAAAAAAAATTATTTTTGTCGCGAAAACGTTCGAAGGGAAAAGGCTAACATCTTAAGTTTAATTTTATATATTTTTATATCATTGAACTCAGAATTTAATTTCCTATCGAAATATGCCTTTGATGTATTTTTTTACGTTATCGGTTCAAAAAATAAATTTTAATAATTTTTTTGTGGTAAAAACGTTCGAAGGGAAAAGGCTAACATCTTAAACGCAATTTTGAAGTATTTTTATATCATTCTACTCAGAATTAAATTTCCTATCCAATTATGCTTAGATGTATTTTTTTACGTTTCCGGTTCAAAAAATAACATTTTTGTCGCGAAAACGTTCGAAGGGAAAAGGCTAACATCTTAAGTTTAATTTTATATATTTTTATATCATTGAACTCAGAATTAAATTTATCAAATATCCTTTGATGCGTTACGGTTCAAAAAATAAATTTTAATAATTTTTGTAGTAAAACGTTGGGAAAGCTAAACTAAACGCAATTTTAAGTATTTATATCATTCTACTCATAATTAAATTTCCATCCGTGATGTTTTTTTTAAATTCCGGTTCAAAAATTATTTTTGTCGCGAAAACGTTCGGAAAAGGCTAACATCTTAAACGCAATTTTAAATATTTTTATATTATTCTACTCAGAATTAAATTTCCTATCAAATATGCTTAGATGTATTTTTCGTTTCCGGTTCAAAATAACATTTTTGTGCGAAAATGTCGAAAAGGCTAACATCTTAAGTTTAATTTTATAAATTTTAATATCATTGAACTCAGAATTAAATTTCCTACCAGAAGCTACATTTTTTTAGCGTATTTTTATCATTCTACTTCTCATAACTAAATTTCCTATTCCAATTATGCTTAGATGTATTTTTTTACGTTTCCGGTTCAAAAAATAACATTTTTGTCGCGAAAGCGTTCGAAGGGAAAAGGCTAACATCTTAAGTTTAATTTTTAAATTTTTATATCATTGTACTCAGAATTAAATTTCCTATCGAAATATGCCTTGATGTATTTTTTTACGTTATCGGTTCAAAAAATAAATTCGTTTAAGATGTTAGCCTTTTCCAACTAAATGTTTTTACCACCAAAAAATTTTTAAAATGTATTTTTTGAACCGATAACGTAAAAAAATACGTCAAATCATATTTAGATAGGAAATTTAATTCTGAGTTCAATGATATAAAAATTTATAAAATTAAACTTAAGATGTTAGCCTTTTCCGTTCGAACGTTTTCGCGACAAAAATGTTATTTTTTGAACCGGAAACGTAAAAAAATACATCTAAGCATAATTGGATAGAGAATTTAATTCTGAGTAGAATGATATAAAAATACCTAAAATTGCGTTTAAGATGTTAGCCTTTTCCAACTGAATGTTTTTACCACCAAAAAATTTTAAAATTTAATTTTTTGAACCGATAACGTAAAAAATTACATCAAAGAATATTTAGATAGGAAATATAATTCTGAGTTCAATGATATAAAAATACTTAAAATTGCGTTTAAGATGTTAGCCTTTTCCTTCGAACGTTTTGGCGACAAAAATATTATTTTTGAACCGGTAACGTAAAAAAATAATCTAAGCATAATTGGATAGGAAATTTAATTCTGAGTTCAATGATATAAAAATACCTAAAATTGCGTTTAAGATGTTAGCCTTTTCCAACTGAATGTTTTTACCACCAAAAAATTTTAAAATTTATTTTTTGAACCGATAACGTAAAAAAATACATCAAAGGATATTTCGATAGGAAATTTAATTCTGAGTTCAATGATATGAAAAAATTTTAAAATTAAATTTAAGATGTTAGCCTTCCCTCTCGAACGTTTTCGCGACCAAAATATTTCTTTTGAACCGGAAACGTAAAAAATACATCTAAGCATAATTGGATAAGAAATTTAATTCTGAGTTCAATGATATAAAAATACTTAAAATTGCGTTTAAGATGTTAGCCTTTTCCCTTCGAACGTTTTGGCGACAAAAATATTATTTTTTGAACCGGTAACGTAAAAAAATACATCTAAGCATAATTGGATAGGAAATTTAATTCTGAGTAGAATGATATAAAGATACTTAAAATTACGTTTAAGATGTTAGCCTTTTCCCTATTCCAGTACTCACAATATCGTTATACTTACTATCAATTTAGTTTTGAAAAAAAACTTAAATAGAATATACATATAATTTTAAAAATTCCAATATTTTAAAATAACCAAATATAATTTAATTAAAAATATAAATTAAAAATTAATAAAATTAAATAAAATTAAAATCGCAATTTATTTCAAAGAATTAATAAAAAAATTGAAATATTATAATCCATTTTTTTAAAATAACCAAATATAATTTAATTAAAAATATAAATTAATAAAATTAAAACAGCAATTTATTTCAAAGAATTAATAAAAAAATTGAAAAGATCTTAAAATTTCCATTTTTTTAATATATTATAATGTAATTTGCTATTATAATATTTTTCTCCTAAAAAAAGCAATAAATTTTCTTTGTTATTTTTATTTTCAATATTATTTTTTAGCCTTTCGTATCATGCAGCCTTTTGACTTATAGACCTACCCTATATTAAATATTGCATTTATAAAAATAAAACTAATATTTATAAAAATGGAAGTAAATTATATAATCATTATAACCATATCTAATTGACGAATATTAAAATTCATGATGTATAAATTTTTTAAAAAGATTTTACGGCCCGACCCGGATGTATATAAAAAAATCGGCCCATGTACCCGACTAGTAAAATATGTCTTCAAAATATCTATGCTATATTAACTATGAATAATTATCTAAACCTATATATTTTTGATTTAGTGGTGCATATGAAACCATCCTTTATACAACTCAATTGTTATGGAAATATAATTGCCCAAAGATGATCTAATTTTATCTAATTCATATTGCATTATAACTTCTTTAAAAAGGATCACAACGTAAAAATCTAGAATATAATCCTGATGATAACAAAACGCAGACATCGATAGAAAATATAAATTTTGAAGGTAATCTAAGTGTCGGCAATTATGTGAACATTGCTATTGACGCAGTGGATGCCATTATAAATGTTAAACAATTTATTTTATTAATGCAAAGTTATCAATCTATTTAAAAGTTTATGCTTGCGTTATTTATTTTCTTATCTTGATTACAAAGAATTACGAAATTGTCGTAAATGTCATCCTTTTATTTATTTATATTTGTAGTTAAGTTATTAAAATAAAATGGCCGAAACAGATATAACCAACAAAAACTTTTCCTGCACAATTGCGAAATTGAATATTCCCGAAAAATTAACGGAGAGATCGTCACCTGGTGGGTCTAAAAAAGTTAGGAGATTTAAAAGTATTTATGGAGCAAAGGCAGATGATATTCGTAAAGGAAGCATACTGTGTCAAACAAAAATGGACAAAGTATCTAAGCCTACAATTAAACCCCCCATCATTACTTTAAATGAAATTAAAATTGAGACTTTGCTCCAAGACAAAAAATTATTATATTTGTTGAATTTCCCGTATAAATGGGATCCTACCATTTGGAAACTTCAATCTCAAAATCAAATGACAGGTAATACTATCAATTTGATGAGTATGGGTAAAATTCAATCGATTCAGGAATATCAATCTCAAGATATAACAAAATTATCGGGATATTTTGAGTTCGATCCTAAAAATGAACATTTAGGCAACATTGATATATACATAAGGGCGAGTATAACCTCTGTAGCATCTCTATACCCTCAAGATGCCATTAAAATTAATATATCCGAAATGTCAGAAAAAACTCATTTTTCTATATCATATTTTGATAAAAATTTAAATAGTCCGGATAGCGTGGATATAAGAGTGCTTTGCGAAGTAAAATATTAAAAGTTGTTGAAGTTATTACTTATTTATTTTTTTCAGAATACTTACCCATATAAGATAAAAGCCTTTAAATTTATCCTCGTGGATATTGGTCAAGACCACTCGGTAAAACTTATGATTAAAACTGTGAAAGAAATGAAAACGGGAAAAATTGGATCAATTAAAAATTGTTATTTTATTCAAAATATTCCCCCGATTCCAATCGGAGTAAATCAAAATTTTTACATAATTTTAATCAACAAGAGTTTAGCTCCAATATCAATATCCTTTTTAAATATTCAATCCTTAAAATAAATTTTTTTAAATATACTATATTATACTTATTAATGTTTTTCAGTATCTTTAATATTTATTTAGTCTTTAAAGAAAATAATGTTTTGATTAATAAATCATTCATTTTAAATTCACTATAATATCCTTGGAAATTTTTAATTGTTTTTTTTAGCCCATCCGGTAAATTTTTTCCCAACCCTGAAAATAATTTGAGATAAGTCATAGTGGCCGATAATAATTTTTAATGAAGGAAAAAGACATGTTGCCAAAGTCAAGGCTTACCAAAAATTCAAATTTACGACCCAGCCTTTGCATAAGTTTGCCAGAACCTTTTTGAGCGTCGGAGACCTGTAATACTTAAAAAAATTTTTTTTTTTTATAAAATCAGTGTATTCTTAGATCGGTCTTTGATAGCAATACATTTTTCTATATAATTCAAAAATAAAAATAACATTTAAAAGATTGTGCGGTTATTATGTTAAACTCATGTTTTTTACAAATTTGTGGAATGTTTTATTTTTTACTTAACCCAAACTTATCAATTAGTATGAAATGATCCTTTCGAATTTTAAATTTATTAAAATTATATACCATAAATATCATCTTCATTATCATTGAAATTAACATAATATGTTTAAAACATTTATTTTTGTCTGGTTAAAAAAATATTGTAGTTAAGATTTTGATTCCAACAATTGTCATATTTTTTTGCATTATTTATCAATTTTTACCTATTTTAATTTAAAAAAAACAGAACCTATACTAATAGAGGTTGGTTCTGAATATTTTTATTGTAGAGGTTCTAGTTCCTAAGATTTTTAAAATGGATTCATACTTCCTGTTTGAAATTATTGAGATTCCTAGGGTTCCAGGTTTCAAACTTTGTTAAAGCTATCAAAAAATTTAAACAATAAATAAACCTTCAAATGAATCACCCAACGTTTTAAATAATGTAAAAATATATTACTCGCATATTTGTTAGAAGTATATCCTAAAAATGAATACCGATTCCGGGTACTAGTATTGTTAAACGGCTCATTTTGAGCCGATTCTTGAAATGACAAACTCAATATTTTATCCAGAATATATTACACAAGGCTGAAGATTTTGCTCAGATGGCACAAAGATAATTTAATTGAAAGGCTTAGGTAATATTTTTTGGCTAAAATATAAAGTTGGCCGTTTTTAAAAATCGGCTATATTAAGTCGTTTAACAACACTAGTTACTATAAATTTTAAAAGAGAGTTCTAGGTTAAAGTTCTTTAGTTTATTTTTTATAAATTATTTAATATATGAATGATATGTAAATGTAACTGAGGCAAATCATGCAATTTTAAAAACCTATTTAATCGTTCAGAATTAAAGCTGCTAAAAAAATCTTTAAAATGTGAGAATAGTCATCGCTCAGAAAAAATGCTGAATGTACGGATTATTCCTTAATGTTCAGATATAAAACTGAACTGCTCAGAAAACGAATTCATCTTGAAAGATAAATCGCTCAAAATTTATGAAATAAGTAATTTTCTTAGTGTTATTGATTTTAAGAAAATAGACATTATTAGCAATAAGGTTCACCGATGATGACTTTACTTTAATAAATTCTCTAAAAAATTACTTAGCAAAATCTTCTGATTTTTAAAAATAAACTGAGATCAGCAAAAATTATAAGCTCTCAGTATTTTTTATCTTGATTGGAAAAATTTATAAGCATTTCAGAATATTTGTTAAAATTTACCTTTAATGGTATAATGCATATTTTTAAATTTTAAATTGGATGGGGGGGGGAAGGGGGGGAGTAAATTTATTAGGATAAAAACTTGAACCAATGTCCCCTCCGGGCTTACAATTGTGAGTGAGGGATCAGAAAGAAATTGGGTAATTTATTTTCTGTCACCTCAGATAAAAGTTGCATGCTTATTTAATAGACAATAAGTAACATTAAAACATTTCGCATTTAAGATTTAAGGAACTTTGGAGTGTAAATTGACATTAATTATGTTATTTTCCTTTAAATAAATGAATTCGCAAATTATTTACTGTTTCGCGATAATGGCGCAAACATTCGAGGTAGAATATTCGCTATAAAGGGTTACCGAAAAAATTTGCGGAATTGGAAAAACTACTCAATTATGCTAAATATACATCAAATAATATTTAGTAATATAATCATGTTAATTTAAAATATACATTATTATTTACTAATTGACTACACAATAACATAAAGAGAAACATATATACATATTTTGATTGGTTTATTTATATTAAAAAAATTATAATTTACATATGAATGGCATTTTAGAATCGATTAAATACTATAAATATATTAATAATATCATTATTTAGCCAGAACACCCTCTGCATCCACAATGAATACATTCAACAATTTTCCCCTAAAAATAATAATAAAGAAATAGTTAGGTTTTGTAATAATAAATATACGAAAATTATAAATTAGGGTAAATATAAAAATGATTTTAATAAGTGGCTGACAAAATAATTTACACATTCACATAAACACTAGTAAACTATTATTGTGAATCCCGTTAAATATGGAAATGGGTTTGCATGTAAATTTGACCTATAAAATTTGGAGAAAAGTCAAAAGTTATATAAGTAAATTGCTCAAAAACTAAAAAATATACTATACAATATGAATTCACAAGAGATATTAAACTCTACTTTGCAAGTAGAACAGTACTCCTATTTCCTAAAAAAAGGTAACAGTTACCATTATTTATAAAAATTAGCATACGTGTCATTCCACGTAAAATCGATCTGGTTTCGTGGACCTCTTTCAAATCGAATGAAACTTTGCGTGATGATTATATTTATGTTGTGAGGAGTCTATGTTAATTTTTAATCTCTAACTCAATTATTTCTGGAGATATGGAGGGTAAAAGGTAAAAAATGGTGTCATTAATTCGAAAACCGATAAAAATAAAGATTATTTAAAAAATATATTATAGACCTATCTTTGGTATCAATAAATAGCCATTTAATCCATTTCTTAAAAAAAAATTTTTTTTTTTAAAAATTAGGGTTTTTATTTCCGGGAAAAGGTAGATTTTTTAATCTGTACTTTGGGAATAATATTTTCTAAAGATTGATTTTTATTTATTTAAAAATTTAATATTGATCCAAATTTTTAAAGAAAAAAGTCATATATTTTTAATCAGCTGTTTTTCCTTTTTCACATTTCAATTTTTGAACAATTATTAGTTTATTAATTTGAATATTATTGTTTATATTTTAATTTAATAGATTAACATAAGCATGGATATTATTATTCATCATCATCTGAATATGAAAATTCAAAATCAGATAAATTAACATTACCATGGCCCAAATATGATAAATATTTTACATTAACATCCTCTATTGAAGGAACTAATTCAATACTTATCAAATGTAAAATGTGCCCAAAAAGTATAATATCATTTCAAAATCTTCAAGTACCAGCTTAAAACGAAATTTGATTGTAATATTTATTATTCTTTTATATAATATAACTAAGTATAATTAAATTTGAAGAAAAAATGCATTTGGGCTATTTGACTACAACAATAAAGATAGTTAATTTAAAATTAAAAAAAAATAGCAGCATAAAATATGGTCAACCATTGATAGACACAGTATAAAATGGGATTAATAAAAGGTATTAAACCTATCACTATCAACTTAATTACATATTTTATTTTTTTAAAGATTGAACATATATATTATATATATATGAAGAATATGATCTTTCTGCAATTATATATCTAGTATTCAAGCTTCAATGGCCATGGATAAACCACAGAACAAGAACGTAGAAAAATAATATCATTAATTCAAGATTCAATGGCCATGGATAAAACTACCACAGAACTAACCTATAAAAAATAAACTAATAGTGTTATTTAAAAAATGCATTGAAAACCCTAGAAATGATAATGCAAGAACTGTTAATTTCAAGCTATCCTTTTTTTGACGAGGAAGTAGATGGATTGAAGGAGGATAACTTAACTCAACTTTTTGAAACAAAGGGGAAAACAATAAATGTTTTTAATGAATTCCCCGCGTTAGAAGAGTTGTTTAAGTACATCGCCCCTGTAGAGCGCGTTTTTACTATAGCTAATGCCATATTAACTGCCAAGCGTTCCTGGCTATCAGATGAAAATTTTGAAAAACCATTATTAAAAATAAATAAGGAAATTTTTTTTTTATAAATAAAAATATCTTTTTATTCACTATATTATATTGTATTTATAATTATATTATCAAAATAAAACTATATTATTTAACATGGCTAATAATTGTGTTAAAAAATATAAAACATTTTAAATAAAAAATTTATCATAAAATTTTGAACAGAACACGTTCCTTTTTTTGAAAGTGAACATGTTCGATTTTTGTCAATGAATCGATTTTTTTAGAAATGTTTACAGACTATTTAATATATATTTTTCTTTTCTTTGTCTATTAAAAAGTCAAGATTTTTGATATTCAGTTCTAGAATTAAGCTTACCTTATGTAGTGGCTGCATAATAAATCTTTCCGTTAAAAGAAATGTTCTATTTTTAGGGTTATAAATTTGTATCATCTTCAGAAGGTTGACAAAATTTTACTAATTTTAGTTCCAGAGATAAACTTCATATATTGTGGGGCGAGAATCTGCCCTCAGATTATAGCATTCTTTGAATATTTATTTATTACCAAGTCTCCATTGCTGAACGAGAATTGAGAGATTTAAAATTTTTCAATATATTTACATTTTATACAACTAGGAAGAAAATATTGCTTATAAAATACAGAAGTGATTTGTTTTCAAAATTATTCTTTTTTAAAAAGTTCTAAATTAAATTAGAAGATATATATTATATTGCAAATTTTATTTATAAAAAAACAATTTTAAAAATTAAAATTTCCATGATTCAGTGAAATAAATTAACGTTCATGCCCAATAACACCCAGCAAATTTTGGGAATGCCCATCACATCTAATAATAACTGACAAAATTTTCAGGATTTAGTTTTTGCCTAACCTGGCTTCAGTTTTCACTAAGATTGACTGTCCTGACTTCATATTTTATTGTAGCCCAGTCCTGTTTTTTAAAATATAAGGCATAACCTAAAATATTTGTAGTTAAACACCTAAATAAACAACCATTTATATATCGGGGAGTGGTAAAATTAAAAATGTTAAACTCTATGAATTACACTTCTATTGTTTTGAGATTAAATTTTAAAAAACCTATTAACAATTTGTCAACATTTAAATTATAAGGCAATAAATAAAATTAAGCCTCTAATTCCTTTACTGTGTGGATACTTTATCCTCTTATGATTTTGATCATGGTAGATAAGTATAAGAGTAAATAATTTGTTAAATTTAATGTTATAAATATTAATTGACCTTTGATATCGGAATGGATTCCAGATCCATGTATTAAAATATAGAATGAATCGTCACAGGGGAATAAAAATTTTAAAAAATACAGCCCAAAGAAAATGAAGAAATTAAAGATTTATCAAAATTTTTCAAATTCATATTTACATAATTTGTATTAAATTTTTTACATTTAAAATATAATATAAAATATATTCCTATTTGTAATGATAATACATCATAATTTTTGATAATATATATAATAAATTAGCCTACCCCCATCAAGTTTTTAGGTAATACACCACTGGTTGTGACCTAAATCAAAAACATCATTAATAAACTTTCGTAACCTAGATGAAAATGGAAAAATAAGCTATTTCTAATGTAAGAGTAAAATAGGGATCTAAATCATTTTCTCAAATTTATGAAAGTTTATTAATTTTTTAAAGTAAGAGAAATTATAAAAATTTAATATATTTTAGTTTTAAGTTTATAATGTTGTTACAAAAAAAATATGCAATATTTTTCCCAAATTATAATATAAAATGGGAAGTATTAAAATAATTTGGTAGGAAATTTTAAAATTCTTAATAGAAGATTTTGGACATGTATCATAATTTTATAGTTACAAAAGTTTTAAATTTTTTAAAATATATTTAGGTTAAAGGTAAGGTACAGTCTTAACTTAAGTAATAGGATAAAAAATTATAAGGAAATGTGGTGATATTTTGTTTTATTGTGGAATGGAAAAATAAGTTTAGAGACAATGTCTATGTTTAGAAGGTGTAAAGTAAGTCTAGAACATGGTGTAGATAATTGTGAAAAAAATAGTATGGATATTAGAAGATTAACGGAATGTTATGTAAGGATAGAACAATAAGTACGAACAATCTGAGAAAAAATGGGAATGTGATTTTATTTGTAAATTAATTTTACTTATGTATTAAAAATATAAATAATTTTTAATGTGCAAAATAAAAGAATAATTAATTTAAAGGAAAATAAATAAAAAAAGTACCGCTTCAAGTTTATTTTTAGGAACTCGACATATACAATTTGTTCCATAATTTGTATCCCTTGTTTGAATGCACCTAAGGCAACATAAGTTTTCATAACCTTGCTTTTTCCATTTGGCTATAATATTTTTATCTGCCAAACCTTCCGCAATACAAAAATCATATAAATCTAATTTTATATATTAATTTATAATATTATTGACTAATCATACTTTTAGAAATGGCTTTCCGTTTATGATATAAATCAAATATATATCTAGATTTTTGGTGATGAATTTTAAAAATTGGCCATAAAGCTTCAACTCTTCTTTTGCCCTCATGAGAATCTGTTTCAGCTATTTTTAAACATAATCAATTAAAAATAAAAGGTATTTGAGAGAAAAAGATTAACAATAATTAAAAAAAATATGGCATATTTAGTTTAATTATAATTTACTTCTAAAAATGTGTATATAACGTTTTGAACTCTCGTTTCAATAAATTAAATAATAAGATTTAAATAAAAAGTGCATAATAGATTAGTAAAACCTTCTCTCATTTTTCTTTCCAGTTCATCCAATGTTGGTTCAATTAATTCCCAACCTTCTGGAGGATCTTGTTTTAATTTTCGAATTTTAGGCATAAGCGATTTTAAATCCACATAAAAAAGTTGTTTGATATGAATTTAAAAAAAACTTAATTACTAATAATTATAACCTACATAAAATAAACGAATTTTAAAAGGTTCATAGTAAAGACTATAAGCTTATACGTGAAATGATTTTTTACCTTTATAGATGCTATATAAACTATTGGTCTTATTTAAAAATTATTAGTTATCAAACCCTCACAAATGTATTGTGATATATAGGCTATATTATATACTAAACATGAAACATCTGATTCGAATTTAATATCTTATTATATACGAATGTTTAGTATTCATTATTTTCAATTTTAATTAGAGTAATCTAACCATAAGTGCCTAAGCTTTTTCTGGATGGATAACTAAATGTGGTTTTATTTAACCGAATAATGTCAAAGGTATGATATGTAATATTCAAATATTTATGTATATTGCTATATCTAGCGTGATTTAGATGAGTCAGAACCTGACGAAAATAATCAAAATAATAAGGTTAAGTCAGTTTTTATATTGATTATATAATAATTTTTAAGATATTATGTGTTGAACAAGAAAGATCTCAAGTTTGCATAGTTAATATAGCTGAAAGTATTTAATTTTACATATTAAATTATTTGGTATAAGATGAAATAGATTCATCATCAATTGTGGATAATTTAGATTACGTGATTCACTTGAGAAATTTGTGCCCAAATATTACAGAAAAAGAAATAGTTCAGTTAGCTTTCCCATTTGGAAAAGTAAAAAAATTGATTTTATTGAAAGCAAAAAATCAAGTTTATTTTTATTTATTATTAATTTTAATATACAATCTTAGGCATTTATTGAGTTTTTTGATCCTGGTGCTGTTACCAAAATTTTGGATTTTTTTTCACACTCTACAAATGAAACCTCTCTAAGGGGTTATAAAATATATGCACAAAATTCCACTCACAAACATCTTGATACTTCACATGTCCCTCCAGCTGCAGTAAAATTTATTTCATAAATTGTTTTTGTTTATCAATTCAACTTTTTTATTCAATTTATTACTGCCATTGTTTTTTAAGTTTCATTAGTTTATCTTTTGAGTATTTAAATTAATAAGTAAAATATAAAATAATTAATTATAAGATCTATTTCACTCTTTCAAATATATTAAATACTTTAATAGAAGATAATCATATGCATTAGAAATCCATTTGGTCAGGCTAAACAGAATTATAGCTGACAACTTGTTTAAAATATTATTTTTGGAATGGGAAGCTTATGCAAAAAATTTTTACAGGCTGGACCTTGCCAGTCTGGAATTACATAGTTTTTTTTAAAACTTTGATCTTCCTAAATATTATGGGCTAGGCAACTTGCATATTTTTTTATTATCATAGCTGAAAAATCCATTTATTACTGGGCCAGGTTGTTTACATTGATTTTCTCAAAGTTGTAACATATAAATAATTCCATCAAATCGATAAGGCCCATCTTTTCTAATTTTGATAAATATTGCTTACTGAGAAAACCTCATTAAAAATCATTGAATCCAAAATGTTTGCCTCCAAGTACTATTAGTTTCTCTTTTTGAGATATCAATGGTCAAAAGTGCCAAAAATGTCCTTTTTTAAAAAATAATTTTTAAGATTTGGGATAAGTTAAAATATAATGATGCTAAAAATAAAAATTATATGTCATTTTGAAGTTTTATAAAATAGTATTGTTGCAGTTTTTATTTACGTTATAATAAATATTGAGCCTTAAAGTTCCAGGTGTTTCACTTCCCGAATTTCTTTGAATTTATTATTATATTATAACAATATATTTAAAAAATATAATCCAGCCATGGTTTTTTTAATTATTACGTTTTAAAAAAAAGAATAGATATTTCAAAAATGATGGCGCTCCTATATAAAATTAAGATTTTTGTTGGAAATATTTTTTTAGGAATTTTTCCCATTTTATAACTTATATACAATTTTCAAAGTTAATATCGTGAAATAAATTTATTTGGGTGCAAATATAATCATCTTTTTCATGTAATTTTTTTTAAAATTATTTTGGAAATATGATAGGAAAATTAAAATTCACGAAAGATTTTACTTATTTTCTGCTTTTCATCAAATGAAATTTTTTGATGCCTTGATAATTTCGTTAGCAATAAATGATAAGTACGCTCAGTCATCTTTAATGGGCTCATTGTAAAATAGTTCTTTTTGATATGAAAAGGAGGTCGTCACTGTATAAACACAAAAATAGACTTGTCCATTAGAATGGAACAAATTTATAATTTAATCTCTATTTACATCTTCATTTTGCAAAAATTCTTACAACCAATCGTTTTCATACATACAGGTCACATATCCTCTAATTTCATCGATTAACAGATCCTCACATGGATTTACTATATTCTCCACAATAACGTCTTCGAATTATAATATGTTTTAGTATTGAGCTTAGTAAAACCAACTGGAAGCACTGCATGAATTTTTTTGTATCCCAATATTGAGATAAATTTATTAATAAACCTTATTTCTTCTGGCTCATACTCTGGTATGATAGCATAAGAAAAATTTATACCTTTTATAGGCTCTTTAGCATAATTATATAAATGTAAAGTAATAATTTATTTGATCTGAATAAGGTCTTGGTAAAATTTTCTTGGCAACTAACCTATTCTAGATGGTTAATTATTATATCTGAAATAGCTTTTAATATTTTCTCTATCTTTTTCTTGGATTATTTTTTTCAGTTAGTTTTTTTTTTCTTAGGAGATATTTTAATTTCGTTTAAAATAATATTGATTGTATATATTGCTGTGGTTGCTGTGGTGATATTATTTATTTCATATTCGCTATAAAAAGTTATATTTTTGTGATACACATTCAAGGGATTGATCAGAAATATGTGTTTTCCGCCTCATTACTTGGAAATTAAGTCATTCTTTTTATAACTTTTGACAGATTCATTTTATAATTAATGGATTCTTAAAAGGATTTGATTTATATTTATACATTATAAATAATTTTCTTAAAATATATATCGATATATTTGTAAAATAGCAGATAGGGGAATGAAAACAGGCTTCTATCTTTCAACATTTAATTATTATATTTTCCTGCAGGAGATATCGAAATAACTATCTTTTTAGGAAATTTAATCATTTATTATTAATAACAATAATTTTTATAAGTTATCAATAGTAATAATAATAATAAATAAGCCTATCAACAGCGATTTAAATAATATTTTTCATGATATTAATGCTGGAAAATCTTATTATTATGTTTAAAAAATAAAAAAAAATATAACATTAACAAAATAACACTATTTTAAATATGAGCGTCATCTAGACTTGAAAAATATATTTATAGTTGTTTTAAAAATTGCAATAACTAATAAACCCATGGCTATCCCAAGTTTAAATTTTGTTTTGCAAATAGATATAATGTAAGTGATTAATAAATTCAAAAAAAAATCGCTAAGCCAAACAACTGGAGATTTCAGATTTAAAATTTATAATGTAAATAAAAACCGCAATATTATTATTATTTATAAAATTCCTTATTACAAAATGACATGTAATTTTTATCATCATTATTTTTTAACTTATTTTAATTTTATTCTTCGAAAAGGGTCATTTTTTAGCACTTTTAAGTTTAATCATTGATATCTCATGAACTATTATTACTAGGAGGCTAAAATCATGGATTCCATGCTTTCTAGTGATGTTCTCTCAAGTAAAATATGGAGAACTTCCGAGTACACTGCGGCTATGCCTATAAATATTTAATATAAATCAATTAACAGAGCTCTGCAAGTTTAATTTTACAAGCCCTTGCCTGGCCCAATTTGTTTTTTTAAATTTTTAAACCTGTACTTTGACTGAAATTTTTATTTATTCTTAAGCTAAATATGTTTAATTGTGAGCTTGGATTGTCTAAAAATTTTAATATAAAGATATATTTTATGAAGTCAAATAAATTAAATAGCTAATTGTTTTTCTTTATCACAGACAGGGTTAGGCAGTCATGTGAATACTTATATTTAAAATAAAAAGTATTTGGCATTTATTATGCTTACAGACAAATGCAAATTAATTTCTCTATTTTTCATCATAAATAACTTTAAATGTAACTCCTCAATTTGTTTATTTGTGATTTAAAATTGTAACCCACGTTATTATGAATCTTTCATTCCCATATTATTTTAAAATGAGTAAATTATAACTGAAGATATTAATGATCTAGTAGAACGATATAGATTTCAGTTCCACTAAGTTTTTATATTAAGCTATTATCGTCATAAGATATTTTTAGCAGAGACTATAATACTAACAATGCCCACATCCTCATGTCATTTAACATTTTAGATGGAAATTAAAAGAGGGTCTTTTAGCCACTCTTTTACATCTCTATTTTAAAAATTGATGGGTTGAATATAGTGATGAAAGTAAATATTCATGCTCTTAGATAAGCCCTCTTAACTGAAAAAGAAAATGAGATAGAAGCTTGCAAGTTTTCTATTCTCTTACGTTGAGGAAGAAGATTATTCAAATAATTATTTTTTTAAGTATATTTTTCATATTATTATACATTTTTTTGAAAATTTTTTTAAACCCTGATCACAGAGAAATTTATTGTTTTCATATTATTTTTTAATATTTTGAAAATTTGAACTTATCCTGATTTAGTTTATTTTTATGACTGGCCAGGCATTTGTAGTGCTATAATCTATATCAAGTTTAACTAGATGCATCTATTTACTATGGGACTACTTTTCCATAAAAAAATACAATAAATTTTTCCACCTTTATTCATTACAAGTCCCAGAAATTGTATAATTCATTTGATTTTGATTTTGAATTCTATTTTCTGTTTTAAATTTTTGATTCCATAAAAAACAAGTTGCACTATATAAAATATATGCTCTATGTTTTAAGAACATACTGATTGAAATTGTTTAAACTTAACATAGTATAATTAATGTAATTTCCTATATTTTATGTGCCGTTATAATTTTTTAAAATATAAAATAAGCATCAAATTACCTATATTTTTAATAAAAATATTTTTATTTATTTAAAAAATCATATATTTTAGGCGTCTTTAGCAGAATCCATAATAAATACTCTTAATTCTTTATATGATGCAAATTCCACCCAGGAAACGCCGACCAATATACTTAGAATTAAATTTGATGGATATATTCCTATTTTAAATTTGAATATAATTCATCAGGTAACGAATATATATTTTTTAATATATTATATGTAACTATAATAGATATTTAGCAAATATGGAGAAGTTCAAAAAATTATCACATTTACTAAAAACTGTAAATTTTATATAACTTTAAATTGTCGTATAACTTACAATGTATTAAACAAGATAAGCATATTAATAATTCTTTAGCGCTAGACAAATAGTTTTATACCATATGATCTAGAACAGGCGCGTAACCAATGAAGGGGGAAATTTCACCCCCCATCGCTAATTTGACTGTTTTCCTAAATATCATTTTAAGCTAATAAAAATTTTACCCCCCCCCCCCCATGCCCCGTCAAAATTTTTCAATATCAAGCAGTTTATCCTTACTGCTAGTTGCATTAATAAATTATTTTCCTATAGCTCACTACTATGTAGAAATTTACAAATATCAAATTTCGATTTGGTTCAAGTTATTGATTTGGAGGAAAATGTAAACAGGAAGAATGAATGTAGATGAATATTTCATAATATTTATATAGACGTTGAATCAAAACTAAATCTTATAGAATATTATAAAATATCCAATTTCATCCCATTCTTAGATACTTTTTTATCGCAAATTAAAGTAGGTTTTTAAATAAAAAACAAGTCTTTGGTAATCTTCAAATTTTATTTCCTAAAGACCCTTCTTCGTTTTCTGATGCCATTATTGGTAAAATTAAATATTTAGCAAAATTTTATTCCTATTATTGATACTGAAATCAATTTAATCAGTGAATTCGAATTGTGGTATAAATATTTACTACGTTTATTATTTTACCTGAGCATGCTATTGATGCGCTCAATCGGTATAAGGAAACCTTGGCTCAATTTCCAAATATTTTGAAGGTATTTAATATTCTTACATATTTGCCTATTACAACATATACGAATGAAAGGACCTTTTTCAATAGAGAAGGTTGAAAACTTATTTACAAAATACTACTTCCGAATCTCGGCTAAATGAGTTAGCTCTGTTAAATATCCACAGAGATTTGATTCCAACGACAAACAAAATTCTTAATGAATTGGCAAATTTCCCACGAAAATTAAAAATCACATTATAATTCTAGCATTTAATAAATTTTTTGATAATATTGTATTTGATAATAAGTTATAAAAACTTGTTCTTTAAAAAATTTACTAGTCAATATTTTATACACACTACATTAGTATTTTCAATAAAAAATTTTTTATTCTACTTATATTATATGAGAATTTAAGTTGAAAAGTTTTTAAGCCAATTTTATAAAAAAAATTGACACTAAACTTTATTTCAATTTTATATTTTTTAAAAAAAATTTATTTATAATATACCTAACTTAAAATAAAAATTGGGTTATATATAACCTTTATTTCTTCTTTAAATATTCATAAGCGCGAATTAGTAAAAGCTAATAATATTAATATAATTATTATTGAATTATGAATAATTTTAAAGAATAGCTCAAAGATATGACCCGGCCGAAGACCCGCCAAAAAAGGTTTGAGGGCCAGTCCCCCCCCCCCCCCAAATGCACCTGTAGGAAAATCCTGGATACGCCACTGATCTAGAACTATTACTTATCTATTTAGCTTTGCCCAAATTGAGTTTAATTACTGGGATTTAAGGATATTTGTTAAATTTGACCCATTATTCAACTTTTGGAAATAATAAATTTCGTCTCTATATTCTCTGGTCTGTGATCATTATATTTTTACATCGATTTTAAACCACTAAAACCTATATATTTATTATTTCCCAATAGATTCATTTCAAGCCTTTGTCCAATATATGTCTTCGGCCTTGGCCCAAATGGCGAGATTGGTTTTTAAATTTTATAATCGTTGTTTTACATATATTTTATCAGAATTTATGTGGTTTAAATATAAATGGTTGTATTATTTCGAAAATCGATTTCTCTAAATTGAACAATTTAGAAGTCAAATATAATAACGATAAAATGCGAGATTACACTTTGCACCCCATGAAGGATCAGGCTAATGGCGTTAATTCAAGCAAAAACTTTTTGCATCCGAAGAACGGGGAAGGTGAGCAATCTTTGAGATTTCATGCCACTATGGATAATCCCATGTTGCAATATTCAAGTAACTTAGATCTTTAAAAAACAATTTTAATTTTCCACAAGATATGCTAAATCAACCATATACTATTATTTCACCTTTTCCTGGTAATATGGGTCACCTAATTCCATCAAATCTGGGTTTTTTAACATTATTTTCATTATTAAAATTGAATATTCCATTTTTATAGCTTTGCAAAATGTTTTTGGGCAACCTTTGAATCCTAACTCTAATAAACCTATGATTATCAACCTCGATGCATTAAATCAATCTCCCATTGTTTTTAAAAGTGATCATATAGGCAGTGTTATAATTGTTAGTAATCTCAACGATCAGGTCAACTAATCATATCAAATTCAATCATGTTTTTTTAAAAAAAGGCTTACATTTAAAATTTAACCTTTTTCAAATAACATTATTACATACACTATACACAATTACCAAAATAATTTCTTTTTTTACTTTATTTTAACTCATTTCATTTTCAACCTTACATATCGTAATTCGTAAAGAAAGTGACTGCAGATGCACTCTTTATCCTGTTTGGTAAATATTTTTCTTTATTTTAAAAATTAAAAAAATGTATTTATATAATCTGCTTTTATTAATCCTATCAGAATATACAATAACTTATAAATATAGGTGTGTATGGAGACGTCTACAAAATAAAGATATTATATAATAAACGAGACACTGCTTTAATTCAGATGAGTAATCCTTCACAAGCCCATTTAGGTATAATTAATACAAAAAAATTGATGTTTATAATTAATTATCACGTCAGATATCTGAGTAAATTCTTCGCATATTTAACACTCTTTTATTCATGCAAAATTATAATTTTAATCAGAAAAATTAATTTTATAATTTAATAAGACACAGAAAAATCATTTTTATAATTTATTTTTTAAAAAAGTTTCTTCAAAAATTTGATAATAATAAAATTAAAATTATGTCCAATCATAATCTTAAAATCTGTGATTGGCATTTTATTAATAATTTAGGAGTTTTCGAAAATATAATAAGTAACTGTTTATAATAATATTTTTAAATTCATTCATTAGCTATAAATAATCTTGACAATCTAAGAATGTATGGCAAAAATATTCGTGTTTCAATATCAAAATACCAAAGTATTAAAATGCCTAAGGAAAGCCAAGAAGTAATCAATTATATGATTATAATGTGAATAATAATTTATTCACCAACAATAGGATGGATCTTTGACTAAAGAATATATAAATTCACCTTTACACCGGTTTAAGAAGCCAGGCTCTAAGAATTACAATAATATTGTGCCCCCTTCTTCAGTATTACATTTATCCAACATACCGTAATTATAATCTAATTTTTATAATTAATTACCTATATATTTTTTTAAAATAGATTAGATATGGAAGAAAATTTTGTAAGAAATTTATTTGACAATTCAGGATTTAATGTGAAAGGATTCAAATATTTTGTGTAATTCAATTACTTAATTTATCTGTGTTATCGCTTTCTTTTTAGTCAAAGTGGCATTTTTCAAACACACGAGTGCCTTTGGTAATATCAAAGTGTCTTTTTTTTAAAAAAAATAGCACTAGAAGATATTTAATTAAATGGAAAGAAAATCGTGTCGAAAATTAATATTGATTATATTTCCCTCCTATTCTTCGTGGCTGATAAAATATCACAATGAATAGTTATTGCTGAATATTAAGATTTAATGCATAAATTTAAAACGGGTTATCTATATAACGGAATTATAATTATTCTTCAAAAATGGCAAAACTTATAAAAGTGGGATTGTAATAAAAAACTTGTCGATAAGGAGTAAGGCAAAATAACGGAATTATTTTATCTACAAAAATAGCTTAAAACCTTGATAAAGAGAACACTTAATATAAATGTTCAATTTAAATAGATTTAATAAGTCGCTTCATATAATATAATAATTAAAATATACTTTCATTTGCGAAAATTACTTTCAGTCTGAAATAAATTTGTGATTTAACTTGAAAGATTTTTTATATATGAAAATTTTTAAAAATATTTCGCATATTTAAGTAAAATTTGATCAAAAATCTTTCTTTAAAAAAATTATTTTTTTCAAACTGGAAAAAGACGTGATATTTCAAAAGGTCACAATGTGTTTGAGATGTGACTAAAAAGGCTATACATTATAAACAATAATTTATATTTAATTATAGTAGAATAATTGAAATTCAGTTTTTAATTCATATTTTCAGTTTCAAATAAAATTATTTTTTTAGTTTATGTTATATTTTACCGAATGAGTGGGTTTGCTAATAAAATTAGTATTTATCCTTATCTAATATAAACGCTAACCCTGATCTTTGTTGCATAGAGCAAAGCACCGCTAACACAATTGAACTGCGGAGTTCGGTAAAGACTAACAGAAACTTATAGGCTGCTCAACAGCCCTAAGTATATGTTAAATTTTGCCGAATTGGGTTTGGTTTTTAATAAAATTTAAATTTCTCATTATCTAATATAAACAATAACTCTTATCTTTGTTGCATAGTCCACAAGTTTGGTAAGCCTTATAAACTATAGTTTGGTAAACTAACAAACATATTTGCTGCTCAGTAGCCCATTAGATTTTACATGTAGTGGGATTGGTGAATAAAATTAGTAAACCTGTTAATTAAAAACTGAAAATAAATATTAATTAATGGGCATTTATTTAAAAATATCTTATAATTTGTTCCCAATAATAATTAGAAACGAAAAAAGAATGGCCCTTATCCAATTAGACGATATTGAAGAAGCTATATCGGCATTAATCGTTTGATTTTAATATTAAATTAAACTCATTTTATATTTAGGCTTTACACAATCATCCAATCAACAATACTCATAATTTGAGAATTTCGTTCTCCAAATCGCATATTTAATATTTTTACCTCAGGAAATCTCAATGCAAAACTATATTTTTACCTCAGGAAATTTCAATGCAAAACTATATTTTTACCTCAGGAAATTTTAATGCAAACTATATTTTTCAAAAATATTTATAAATTTGAAATATACCTTTATTTTAAAATGACATATTTTTTCATTATAATTTAAAAAATTCTATCATATTTATTTACAATTTTAGATTTATAGATATTAAATAATAAATCATTTAAAGTATTATCATTATTAACGACATTTAATAATTTAATATTGAATGCTTATTTTTGATCTCATGTCATCCAAAATTGGCTGCAATTCATCATCTTCAAAACGTTCTATAAGTGTGGGTATATGGCTCTTCGCTTCTTCTGAAGTCTCTGGACATAAATTTGCCAATGCCGCCAATTCAAATTTGTGTAAATTTAACCCCATGAGCATGTTTCTAGATTTATACAATAAATAATTATGAGTAAAGCTAATGATAAAATAGTTAAGTTTTGCTCTTATTAGTTAAAATAGGTCCAGCCCAGGTGACGAAGATGTTAAAAAAGCAGAGTTGTAAGGGTCAAAAAATAAGACAAAGCCAATGACATATATAATACTTAGACTGACGATTCATTCATTAAAATTGTACATAAATGCAAATCAGCTGGAGACGCCATTTTGGTTACACTAATCATTATAATTTTAAAAGAGAGCCTAATTTATTCTATCTGATGCAAACTTTATTAAAGAATTACCGGATCATCAAGATAATAAGGAAGGTTATCAATTTAATAGTAGTTTTTAACATGAGAATAATTACTATATGTGTTACCAAAATGGCGGGTCCAGCTGATTTGCTTTTAACGACGCTTAAAAATGCATTTTATTGAATCAATCGTCAGTCTAGGTATATATACGTCATTGGACAAAGCCATTTTAAAAAAAGTAACATAAACGTGGACTAAAAAAGCTTACAAAAATAAGAAAACCCTTATTAAAACAAAAAATAAAATGATTTGAGACATGATAATTAGGCAGCTCTCTAAAAAAACAAACCCGAAAAACTCAAAACATCAGTTTTTAAACCATATCCCACATTTCAGATTGGGATAGCAGATAAGTCTCAAAACAGGCTTTAGGATAAATAAAAAATATGGGCTCCTTAAAATATATGAAATCGGGGGCCCGGATTTATTTTTTAAAATAAATTTAAATTACCTCAATAAAACATTCATTAGCTTATCACATTTCAGATTTCCTTTTAAAACAACTCATAAAATCTAGGTTAAATTAAATCAGGTTTAAACAATTTCAAATAAATCGAATAGTGTTAAAAACATCAATAGGTCATATTAATTTTTCACCCAATATGTTGTTCAATCAAAAGCTAAAGGGAAGCCCTACTTTCCAGTTAGGGTATGCCAATGTAGTTGTATGCACAATGAGATAAAATATTGAAAAGAAATAATATAACTGAGGATGGTTTATATAAAAAAATTAATTAATGCTTATTACCTATATATTATTGTTTTATTCAGTAAATCTTAAACTTTTGTCATACCTTGCCCTACCTTGACTAAATTAGTTAAAAAAATTAGAATTTTACAATGTACAATGAAGAAATTTTTTTAAAAATATCGACCACATTTTTATCCCATATTGTTTTAATTGATTAAATATAATATTATGATTCCAAAATTTAGTTAACACAAATTGTTTAATATTTTAGAAATATTTTTGATAATGTTAATTAACAAATTTATAACTAATTTGTTTGATCTAACATGAGTTATTCAAAGACTAGATGCAAAAGGTATGCAATTAAAATTATTGATAAAAACCAAATTCCTGAGAAGTAATTATTGATCACAAATTAAATTATACAATTAATATTGTACTATTCAAAAACTTATTGATAAAATTCTTTAATTTTGTAATTTAAAAATTAAGAAAAAGTAAGGTAATTTGACATTATTAATCAACTGTGATTGCAAGAAAAATTATTGGATTACAATTAAATATATAAAAGATTAAAGGAAATTATTATATTTTAAGCTGTAATTTTTGAAGATCAATGGTCCTAATTTTTAATTTGGACTGAACTGACAGTTTAATTTTTAAAATTATTTCTATGAGTTTGGCAAGTCTTAGTTACCAACAGAAAAATAATGTTATCTTTATAAAATTATCAAATATTTAATCTATATTAGTTAATTGTGAAAAGAAATAGATTAACAAGAAAGATGATACAATCTATGACATGTATTGGGTCATAGTTTAAAAATGGAATATCAAATAAATAATTCTTTTTATATGATCTTAATAAAGCTGATCTTATTATTATATATATATGTATATATTAATTAAATTAGCTCAGACCAAACTACTACTTTCATTAGCTGAGATACTATTTTCAAATTTCAAGCTGACTAAATAATTTTTTTTCTTTTAAATACCCGTTAGATTAATTAGAGAATACTTAAATTTGGTATGAAAATATTATGTTGTTCAAAAAATGAAGGTTCAACTATTTAGCCTCACCATTGTTTTTCTTCTTTTAGATATACAACAAAAAACATTCTGATGCTAAAAATTTAAGTTTAATGATATAATCTGAATAAAGAAGTTCATTATCTATTTTTAAAAAAATTGATTTCATCATGAAATATTATTTATTAATAAAAATCACAAAGATTTTTTGTTATTGTTCCATAAAGCAATGCAAGTAAACAAATCTTTTAATTGTTTTTTTTTTAATTTAATTGTTACTCAGTTGTTGTTTTAAAATTTATATATATATGCAACTATATTTTTTCAATCATTAATTGTTTTTTATGACCTTGATTTTAAATTCATTTTTTAATAATAAACTCAATGAATAAGAATTTTGGGAAAAATTTCATCAAAAATTTTGTTTAAGCATAAAAATCTTCAATTAAAAAAATATTTGAATATTTTTTATTTCAAAGATAGTTTCAAGCTCTGATTTTTGTTGATTATTCCTAATGAATATCATTTTTATACCAAAAAAATGTTTGTGCTATTTTCACTATATAATTTAACAGTAAGGCTATTTATGCAAAATATGTATTTCTGCATTAATTGCAATAAACATAAAAAATATTATAATCATTTTTTATAATTTATATGATATGTAACTTAGTGCTTTATTAATATTTGTAAATAAAAATCTTGAAAAAATTATCTAGTTTAGAAGTCAATGACATTTAAAGTTTTTAGTTATCATTTTTCATTATTTTGATTATAATGATGCTGTAAAGTTAAAAAGGAGATCTTTAGCTACTATATTGGAAAGAAAAAGCATCAGTGTTAATCAAAAATTCTAAGGATAAAATATATTTTTAAAAAAATGTACATATAATTGCAGAACTGAGCAAAAAAAAATATAGGGTTGGCCTGTGGCCTAAAAATATTAATGTTTTATTTTTTATAATTTTTTTTAAAAAAAATATCAGCTTAGAAATATTAATTATTCACTTTCTAATAATAATTTGTAACAAAACCCATTAAATTATCAACACTATTGCTGAATATTAAAATGTAATGCATAATATTCAAATTCAGTATTTATTAAAAATTGTCTGAACCTACCGAATAGATATTGTGGTGTCACGATTTTTAAAACGGCTAAAAGCCCTTGTATAATTGTAGGTTTTGTTAAAAATATCTGTAAAATCTCCTTCATCTTGAGAAAGTTCATCTTGTTTTTTTCTTTGTTCTAGCAATTGAAAAACTTCTGATATCATTAAGGTTTCAGCCTTCTCAAATATGGGAGGGAATTTAAGCTCTGAAGCGTTTGACTCTTCCATGTTTAATAAAATATGACCGAACAAGAGTTACATCTTGTTGTATATCAAAATTTAGGAAAAAAATTGAAACAATAATCTACTTAATTGTAATTTTGAAATGTAACTAATATTAAGAAGATTAATATAAAATTTAATTTTCAAAATCGGAAAAGAATAGTACAAACAGATGTAAATTTTTGTTATATAATAATGTTAAACAAGAACAACATACCAATATATTTTTGTGCTATAAGATAATAAAAAAAGTTTTAAATATGAATGTAATAATTTATATAGTGAGAAATATTAGTATCAAAATATGGAATATATAGTTATAAATATTTCAGCCGATTGATATTAAAATAAACATCTTCATTTATTCTTTATATATTTAAATAATGATATTTTAATACATAATATATTTCTCTTTATATTGCACTGGGATAAAATATTTGGGAATATTGAATTTAATTTTCACCGATTTTGATATTATAACGTTTTGACTAGCAAATTCGAAAAATATAAGTCTAATCTAATAATTAATTTTGAAAATACAATAAAATTAAATAAAATATTATGATTTGGTGCATATTACTTCTGAATCAAAATATCCTTTTAATGCATTAATTTATATTACAATATTTTTATTTAGCATAAATACTTGAATTCTTTTATTATAAAACCATATAAATTATATTCTTACTATATAATATATTTAGTATAAATTAACAAGATAATTCAATTGTTATGATGATTTGTATACAATATAATTTTGATTGGTCTCTTAGATTAATGAATATAAAGAATTAATGGATTAATTTATTAAACTATAGCAGATATTTAGAAAATTATTTGCTCGCTAAATATTTGAAAACTATTTATTTCATAATCTGTCAAAAATGACCAATATTAAATTTTAGCCTTTTTTATGGTGGTTTAGTAAGTCCTTTATAAAAATAAATTAAACTTAACATTAGACTGTTGTATTTGGAAGGCTTTAAACAGTATTCCTTTTTATTGTACATCTATTCTATTTCTCCTTATAATATATTTTCTATCTTCGGCTAAATCAAACTATTCACTCTATTGGAAGTGGGTTAGTTCAACTCATAAATTAGTTTCATCTAGGTACAAGGTTTGTCGGTATCCTGAGAAAAATAGGTTTCGCTCATTTTGGGCAGGTCTATGACCAACGTGCAAGATAAGATAAGATAGTCAAATATAAAAAAATGAAACACATATGCCTACAGATTGAAATGATTAGTAATTTGAATGGCCAACCCAAATTGCAACAAGAAAAGTTTATATAATTTATAATTAAATATTTAAATTTTTTTAGAACATTAGATCTGATAACATCGCTAACTAATGTTGAAGAAAATCTAATATATGAATCCACCAAACTTGTTATAGAATTGAGTGAGATTATCTGTTGTATTATTTAATTTTTTTTAGTTTTGAGTGAAAATCTAAGTTTGATTTTTTCTCGTCAAATGTTTTCTGAATTAATTAAGGTATTTCAAAAGCTACCACCTTATATTTCAAAACAATTGTATATGCTTTCACTGGAATACATTCAAACAAGGCTTATATCCTTTGAAGAACATGTAACTATTTTTTTTATCTGAATAAGTTTTCTTTGTAAAGTATATTAAAATGTTTAGAAAATAATAAATTTAAATATAAGCCTTAATCAATTGGTTATATTCACCTATACCTAGTACCAATCATTTATCGAAGTAGTTTGGTGGCATGATGTGGCACCATGATGTATATTGTTTAATATTAAATTTAAATTATATTTATGAATTGATTATATACTTATAGAAGAATAATAAAATTAAATATATATTTAATTTATTTAAAACGTGATATTATTTTTTTAAATTAATTAATACTTGCTATAGAAAAATTTAGAAAAAAATATATTAAACAATTTAAGTTACTAGAATAATATTTGCAAACAACAGATTAATATTTTACATTTTAAAAATGAGCAATTTAGAAAATATGGGTTTACTTATAAATAATTTTTTATTAATTAATAATCTTGATTAGGTGACTTTTTTAGATTTAAGTGATTCAATTTCAGACAATTTTATGAAATATTATGCAATTTAACTATGGAAATATACATATTGGCTGCACATAATTTAATTGTAACATGTATATATATTGAATAACAAAAACTACTAGCTAATAGATGAATCATAGTTTTTCCAATTACAATTTTATATTTGGCAACTAAAAGAAGTGCTAATAAAAAACCTGACAATAGAAAAAATGGTCTGTCATCATATAGGGTCTCCCACCACTCAATAAATAGGGATATATTCTCATTCAAATCACTACAATAAAATACAATGCAATGCAGAAAATAATAATGGCTTAATCAGAATAATTAAAAAAAATTTTAAAGCATTTAATTTTTATTTATATAATGCAAAATATCTGAAATATTTTATAAATACAAATATTTAAAACTGGCTAAATTTAAAAAGCAAGACTAGAACTGCTTTTAAAATTTTCAAGGAACTGTCTGTAAGAATAGTACAACAAATTTTTGTATATAGTGTTCAAAATTTGTTTTTTAGGTTTATTTAGTGTTCTATTGTGTATTAACATACCAAAACATAACCATCTGTCTAAGAATCACAACTTTTTTTCAAATTTTCTCTTTAAAAAAATATTAAACCAAAATTGTTTTTAGTCTAAGTTTAAACTATGAAAAATAATTATGAAAGATATATTTCTTTATAGAAAAATTTTCCATAATCATTAAATAAAATCAGATTGTCCTCTTAATCAATACACACTTTTTATGGTCGATAAACTCTTATATTTTAAAAGGCCATAGACATCAGGATGAATCTCAGTGAGATTTACGATAAGGAAGAAGACTGGAAAGAAGCTGCTGATGTGTTATCTGCTATTCCTATAGAAACTGGCCAAAAGTTTATTAATGATTACATTTTTACTTTTGAATTTTTCCAGTTTTAAGAAAGATAAAACCTATATGTGAGGATTTGAATTTAATTCTCAAAATAGCAAATCATTAAGGGTGTACCGATACCACTTTATGGAGGCCGATTCTATCCAATATTCCTTATCTTAAATTTATATAGGCCAATTACCAATCCGATATCATATCTAATTTTGTATTCTGTAAAGATTCCAATGGTTTTAATAATATACTTTTTATTAGTATAACATCTATAATATAACAATAACATAACTTATGTCATTTAAATATATAATAATGATCAGTTATAGTTTATATTCAATTCATTTGCAATTCTAAAAGTATATAAAATATTTTTATTGTTAAATCACTTTTATATAATAAGTAATGACATTAAATCACTTTTATATAATTAGTTAACATTAATCTATATACATAATAATTAATAAATAATAAACAATTATATTATGAAATTTGAAATAAATATTTAACATTAATATATCGAAGATTTCTTTTTTAGAAAACCAATATTTCCATTTATTAGAGGTCAGCCTGCAGTGATGGTAACTGTCAATATCACCAGCTTCACTAAAAACAGATTCTGAAAAGATTATCGCACACTTTTATAAACAGAATGCGCAAAAAAATAACAATATGGCAGAATGTTTATTAATTAGTTATTATTATTAAAAAAATATACATAAAAATGGATTTCGATTTTATTTATAAAAATAAATGATTTTAGATATAAATTTTTTTTTAAATTTTATAACATTATATTTTTGTTAAATACACCATTTTATATTGGATCCGAAAATTTTATAATATTGACCGATAACCGATATTTTAAAATGGGTGAACGGCCTGATCCAATCCGATAAATATCGATACATCTATAAATCATAGTATTACATTTGAAGTACAGGGTTCATGGTGTGTAAAAGACTTTAAGGGAGGAGGTTAGTTATAGGATTAGATGCGCCGGCTAGCTTGAGTTAAGATTAGAAGAAGTAGCCTTGACCATTGTCAATAAAGGTAGGAATCACCAAAAATAGGAGGATCTAGAATAAAAAGTTGACACATGACAGGTTCTGTTCTTCCTTTATTAGGTTATCCTGTAATACGCGACTTTATAAATTGTGATAGATTTTTTTCATTAATGTTTACCAAATACATTTTATTTAGAAAAATAAAACACAAACTTTGTAAAAACAGTGAAAGTTACATAAAAAGATGGTAAACACAAGTTATAACATATTAGCCTTTATCTTTGAAATTGAATAGTTATTCATCAATTTCACATTTTGTAATGCTGGACCTTGTTAAAACACAATGAGGGGACAATTAAATAATTCCGCTATAATAAACTTCGGGGGAAGAGAAAGAGAAAGAGAAAGGGGTTTAGCTGAGAGTGACACAGGAATATTTCCCCCCGGTATAAGTTAACACCGTGGCTTTTAGGGAGGGACAAAAAAAGGGTACTGCTTTATTTTTAAAAATAAAACTTTGTAATACCCATATAAAAAAAATATTGCGGTGGAGTTCCCTACAACTCTTCCTCCCCCGTTAGTATATGATTGGGTGAGGGCCACAAAAAAAACTACTAAATGTTGATATAATAATGATTCAAAAAACGTGTTCAAGTTATATATGGATTATAAAAAAATGTATTTTGTATTTTTGGTGCTTGTTGGTGCACATGGCTCTTCAGATTTCTTCAATCCATTGTCCACGATTTCCGATTAGAGACCTTCATGGGCCTTAATTTTTTGACCAAGCCCAGCCCATGCCCACAGTAGAAATTTTTTTTAGACCCAAGCTAGGCCTGGCCCATATCTAATGTTAAAAAAATTTCCAAGCCCCTGATAAGTTTCAAAAAAATTTCCCAAACCTGGCCCAAGCCCATATCCAAAAATTTAATTTTTTTATTTAATAAAAATAAACAATATTTAATATATTAGGCAATCATTTTGTTTACAATACTGAAATTTATTATCATTAGAAGAAAAAAGGGTAATATTTCTTTAAATTAGCAACTGTTTTAAATAATCTAAATTTAAATATAATAATTTTAGGCCCAAGCCCATTGAAAAAATTTTAAATCCAGGCCCGGCCCAGGCCCACTAGTAAATATAATATTAGGCCCATACCCGGCCCATGAAGGTTTCTGTTTCCGATTGCGATCGGTTGCGTTGGTGGTCCTCTACTTCGTTGGTTAAGACTTCTCTTTTCCGTAAGGCCTTGTATTTGGTATTGGCCCCTTTATATTGTATGTGGTCTGTCTTGCTTGATATGGGGGAATTGAGGAAAGGTGTCGTTTTTGCGTCTTGACTTGTGTACTTTGCAATCGGTATTAGTGAATATTTAAAATCGATTACTGGTAGTTCACAGGGAGGAGTTATTGATCTAATTTGAACGGGTATTGATATCACTGGTTTATAGGAAAGAGGTTTCTCGAAACTGAGTGGCGGGTCTTTGGTTGTTGGAGGGAAGATTAACCTCTCCTTTTCTATATTGGAGCATGGCGTTATCGGGTGTGTTGCATGGTGTTGATGGTTTTTCTGATACATCTAATAAGTTTATGGAGTCATTTTCTTCCCCTGATCTTGATTGCAAGAGGCGTTGGTGAGTTTTCTATTAGATGGTCTTCTTTGGGGTTAGGTTGAGCCATGGTTAATTTCTGGTATTTTAGATAGTATATCTTATTCAGAAATAGTGGTATCATTATAATTAATAGCAAATAATATGCTTGATTTTTATACGTTGCTCACGTCTTTATCTCCCCTTTAGGTAATATCCTTTGCCCTGTATAGGTTTTTATTACAATTGTCGCTGTCTTTATTTGAATATTGGATAACTGATCCTGAAACGTTTTTTTTTCAATTATGGAGATGTCTGCGCAGTATTTATTTGTCTTTCAACACATATTACCGAGGTTCCAAACTATCTTCTGATTTAAAAAAAATAATATTTTTAATCGTCAATAAATAGGTTTCAAATTTTGGTGGCTAGATATATTAATTACGTGATATCGATATGCCAAAATTTCAAAATGAAATATTATATTTATGAAAAAAAAATTATTAAAAAGATGCAATCAACAATTTAGAAAAAATAATTTTTATAACAGTTCTTTTATATTACTTACACACACACACATATATATATATATATATACACTAGGCAATATCCGAAAGATTTCAAATTGAAAATTTACGTTAAGATTGCTGATTTGTACCTGAATGCTGGGGATGATGCTCAAGCTGAAGCTTTTATTAATCGAGCTTCACTTTTGCAAACAGATGTCAATGATGAGCAGTTGCAAATCAAGTATAAAGTAATAAAGTTCTTTAAAAAAAATTTGATGTCGTTTATTTTATATATTTTTAATGAAGTTTAGAAGCTAAATTTTTTATTATTATATGATGGATATCTCACCTTATATTATCTAATATATATAATCTCCATATTCAAAACATGATCGTTATGGTATCATCTTAAAGTTTTCAAATTTAAGGAGACTATATAGTGTAATGTTAATTTTTTGCCATAGTATCGAACCAGGAATCTGTTTCAAAAGCACACGCTTTGGGCTTACACTACCATGCGTATTGACACTATTAATAAAAATTTATATTATATTTTGCTTTCTCGCAATGAGTTTTTCAATTCAGCTATTTTAATGTTAGTGTTAGAATTTTGTTCAGCAGTTTGAAAAGCTGGATAGAGAATATTTATTTCCATTAACTATACATTAAATAAAAACTTTATGATTTTATAACATTTACTAACGTCTGCATAGTTGAGAAGGTACTAAATATATACTTTGCTAACCTATTTAATACAATAATGATTTATTTTCTAATTACTAAATATATAATTTACTCTTCATCAGCAATATATAATGGGCTATCACATTAAAAAGATATTTTTTGAAATCATTTTCTGAAGGTTCCAGCAAATGTATGTTCTCACAACCAAGCATAAATTATAGAAGATAATTGTTAATTTTTTTAATATAAATTTCATAATATCTCAAAAATATTTCTTTATATACTCAATAAAATAACTATTTACCAGTTCATATTTATATTATTAATATATTATCTAAAAATATTGAGAGTGAACAACAGTTCTGATGTTCAAATAATATGAGTAGTTAATGATATAGTTTTATTAGAGTAGAAATATGAATTATTATAATTTTGATTTTTTTTCTTATCTTAGAAATTAGAGCAAAGCACATTTTTGCTGTCCTATATGGATAATCATAAGCATAGTACTAAGCATTATTTGAAACATCTGACCCCAAATATTTATCATCTTTTCTAAGTTTTCATAGTGGTTTTTTATATATATATATAAAGAGTTATAACAAATAGATAGTCAAGAATGATGGGGAATATTAAATTTGTCCTTTGTTTGATGATGGGTAATCAGAATTTCCCCTTTATTGTTTGATACTGGATGAATCAAATATTAACCCATTTTATGAGGTGTGAATCAGAAATTTATCTTTGTTTTGATGAGAGTTTATTTGATTTTTTAATATTATTTTTATAGAATATGTTAATGAAGTATATATTTATAGTACCTTCAATATGAGCAAATAATTGGAACGTATATGTCAATCAGTGATTGGTAAATGACAAAATTATCAAGCCCAGATGAGAAATTAGTTAAGGCTAAGGTGAGAGTTAGTTAATGCCCAGCCAAATTTTTGCTTGATCCTTGCCAGTTTCATTCTTTTCTAAAGTTGTGTGGCCTAGCCCAATTTTTAAATTTTTTTATACAAGGCCTAAAACAAAATATATGTTGTTAAACAAAAATAAACAACTATTTATAATCTTGGGGATTGATTAAGTTAAAAACACTATATTTTATTCATCAAATATATATACAAAAAAAATTTTCGGCCTGGCCCAGCCCAGATTATTTTAAAAAATAATTTCACGGCCAGGTTCGAATTTCATATTATGTTTGTTTTTAATTTGTATAGTTAATAATGACTATATAAAATATTTGGTGTTAAAATATACGGCCCGGCCCTGGTATATTTAAAAAAAATTAATATACTGCCCGAGCTTGCATGTCTCTGATACATATACTTGTTTAATATATTTCAGAGACCTGCAGGCCGTCGGGTACACCGCCCAGGTCGTATTCTAATTTTTTTAAATATGCCTGGATTAGGCCTAAAAACTTTTTTAAAAAAATACCCAGGTCGGGCCACATATTTAATAACCAGATATTTTAAATCGCTATGGGTCATTCCATGTCAAATCAATCACTTTTCGGCCGACCCCTTTCGATTTCGATGAAAAATCGTAGGCTGGTTATATATGTTCCCATTAGATTATAAACAAAATTTTAGCGCATTAGCAATTATATTAGCGGAGATATTCGGGGTTAAAGGTCTAAAAAACATATTTTTTTGCTTTTTACTGATGTTAAATAACTATTTTTTAATTTAAAACTAAATATGATCAAATATTAAATCTAATATCAATAGCTAAGTTAATAATTGATGATTATGGCGAAAACATCAAAATTAATTTTTGATAAAATATGGGTCATCTTATGGTCAGTTGAAAACTTGAAATTAATATTTCGAAATGTATATGATCTCCGATTTTTAATTTTTTTAAGAAATATTATCCGTTTACTATTTTTTTAATAATTTCTTCAACAATTAGCATGGCTGGATATTTATTTAAAAAATTATTGCGATTTTTATAAAAATAGATGGCGCTATATATAATAGTTTTAATATGTTAAAATTTATTTTTTTAATGATTAAAAATATTTTAATGTATATATATCATACTAAATCGATTACAATGTCTATTATATATATTTATTTGTAATTCAGATCATAAATTTTTAAAATCTTCACAAATTTAGCCTAATTATGATAGTTTATAAATTAATTAAATCTTACTTCATCTAAAGGAATACAAAGCCTGGCTAGCTTGTGAGATTTCTTCAGGAGATAATATATATGTTTGACTGGTGGGAGTAGAAGGATTGACCAGCGAGAGAATATGAGATTTAGGCAACACTAAAATATCATCTAGAGGAAATTAAAATGAGGCTGAAGACCACAAAGGTGTAAAAATCTGATTTTTACTTCTTCATTTATATCATTTTTATCGATTATATATCCTAACCACCATTTATCATCATATACACATGTTATATATCAATTAATATTTTAAAATTTAATTTTCTCTAAAAACGAAACTTGTTTTATATTATATTTTTTGGAATTAGAATATATTTTGGTTTTTAGTCTATTTTGATCAATGGGAATAACCCCGTGAATTTTTTGGGTCCCATGTATGGGCTGTGCAGAATTAAATCTTTTATGAAGGGCTAATTCCTCTTCGATATATTCTTGATTGGATACATATTCAAATTGAATTCCATTAATATTTTCTTTAGCATAATTATATAATTCTAATGGGGTTAGGATTTGATTTTTATTTGGCCTTTGAAGATCAGCTCTGGCAACTAATCTTTTGACAGTTCCTCCGATACCGTCAAATGCATTTTTGCCGTGAGCAGTGACAAAGAAATGCCATTCGGCAGGGATATTAAAATCGTATTTATGAAGGCATATGTTCAGAAAAATTTTGCGATTCTTGTATTGAGACGCGGCTTCATCTGAAAAATATATTATTTTTTCTGGTTTAGAATTAAATTTGGATAAAATAACAAAATTTATATTTTTTAATTCTTCTCCAGATTTATAATATGCCACAAATGGATGTATAGTGGCCTGCACGTTGTTCCAATGAAATCCCTGAACTTCATCTTGTAAAATGAAGGAATAATTTTCAGAATAATCTAGAATTGTTAAAAATTCCCCATCTTTTAAATTTTCTTTGGAATTCTTCAAAAATAAACTTTGTGTTTAGCTATAAAGAGTGACGCAGTAAAATTTGAACTTTTTCTAATATATATTCGATGAAATCATCAATGGACTTTATAATAGTTTCAAGATTTGCTCTATCCACCGTGATCCATTGTTTAAACGTGACATATTCTATACGATTTCTCTGAAACAATTGTATAATTGGCCCTTAAGAGATTCTATATCAGGGCATTGATCACAATTTGTTAAATAACATTTTGGCTGAGTTGGATTACAAATAATTAGCGCCAAAAGATAGTTATAAGAATTTATACAGTAATCTTTTCCTGCTGTAATTTCAGCTATTACATTTGTCATTAATATCACGTTCTGATGAATGGAGCAAATACAGTTTTTTGGTCTAAGTTCGGCAAATTTAGAAAATCCAATTAATATATTTGAGTATTCTTCCTTAAACATCTTGAATATTTATTTAAGCTTATTTAATATAAGTCTTTGGACTGATTCTTTCTCGCCTTTAACAGATACACAATCTTTTATTCCAGGCATGAGTCGGCTTATTTCATCAGAACTATAATTTTGTTTATTTTTATTGCTTAAAAATTTTTTCAAAATCTTCGAAATTTTCTTCATCTCTGGTTATTTTAATAATTTAAGATAATGACAATTTCATAACATTCTTGATCTTTATGGGTATATGACTTAGTCTGGGGGGGGGGGTGGAAGGTTGGGGGTAGGCCTGGTAATTAATGTGATTTTCGATTTTTCCCTTAATAATTTTCCTGCACTCCTTTAATCCTGCTTTTTTGTTCGTTAGTCGGATTTTTTAATTATTTTTAATTTACATTCAAATAATTAAAAAAATTATTAAAATTTTTTATCCTGTGAATATCTCAGGGGAATAAGGTTTACAAAGTTATATAATCGAATTTTATGATATATTATACATTAAAATATTTTTAATCAATAAAAAAAATGAATTTTAACATATTAAAACTATTTTATATAGCGCCATCTATTTTTTTAAAGTATAAAAATCTCAATATTTTTTTAAATAAATATCCAGCCATGCTAATTGTTGAAGAAATTATTAAAAATATAGTAAACAGATAATATTTCTTAAAAAAATTAAAAATCGGAGATCATATACATTTCGAAATATTTTCAAGTTTTCAACTTACCATAAGATGACCCAAATTTTATCAAAAATTAATTTTGATGTTTTAGCCATAATTAACAATTATTAACTTAGCTATTGATATTAGATTCCATATTTGATCATATTTAGTTTTAAATTAAAAACTAATTATTTGACATCAGTAAAAAGCAAAAAAAGACGTTTTTTGGACCTTTAACCCCGATTATCTCCGCTAAGATAGTTGCCAATGCGCTAAAATTTTGTTTATAATCTAATGGGAACATATATAACCAGTCTACAACTTTTTATCGAAATTGAAAGAGGTCGGTCGAAAATCTTGATTTTTTTGCTCATTTGACATGGAATATTGGCTATAAAAATTAAAAATAAATGTAATATAATTTAAAAAATTACGAGATACCTCTGCAGGTTTCTAATATGTTTGATCATGTTTGAAAATATGTTTCTTCGCATAGTCACTATTCTTTAATTCAATTATATATAAATTAATTTCTAGGCTTTTTCCAAAAATAAAATATATTACGTCGCTTTTTAATCTCTTTTATTTTTTCCGAAATCGAGTATGCCTTCGATAATAATGTCTGGAAAGCTTTCATCTAAAATAATTTTTAGGTCATAAATTATAAATAAAAAGGTAAAAAATGTAGGCGAAAAGATTTTTTATTCAGCAAATAAAAACAATTTTTCTTAGATATTATGGACATTAACATAAGCTAGGTCTTATTGCTTCATTCCCCTTAACATTTCTGGGAAAGAAGGAATATATGAGATACTTTAGAAATATTACTGATTATATTTTAAAAAATAAAATTTTTATAAATTACGATTTTGGCATTCAGAAGCAAATGTGACTAAAAGTGAGTGAGTTGAAAATATATAACCGTCAAGTCATAAAGTATAAACGCTTATTATATTTTTTTAGAATTCTTCTTTCATATCCTTGTTTCTTTTTTTATTTATTCTTTCTTTTTCCCTCTCTTTGCTCACCTAAAATCCATCTCCCACTTTCATGCAATGCGGAGTGAACAGCAATAATATGAGTAGTTAATTGGTAATGAGTAACAGAGTTTCAGTGTAAATAAAACAGAAATTTTTTATCACATACCTCGGATCAAAGAGCATTTTTGCTGTTCTATATGGACAATTTAAAAATGTCTTAAGTCCGATGTTTTGACTAAACCCTAAGCATCTGACTCCTGATAGCTATTTTTGTTATAGTGGTCTTATATTATAGTTTTTAGATATAAAAAAGGTAATTTATATTTTATTATAATACTAGCTATTTCTCATTTATCAAGGATGGTAGGAATAATTAATTTCACTATTTGATGATGGATGAATCAGAAATTTTTCTATCTTATGAGATATGATTTAGAATTATATTTATTTAGATGAGGATAGTGTTGTTAATTTGCTTGGTCGTAAAATTTACGACCCAATTTTGTCCTCAGCCTGCTCTGAGCGCGAACCCTGAGCACAAACTCGTGCCTCAGACCCTGAGCAAAAACCAATTTATAGTTGTTTTTTGTTGAATCTAGGAAAGTATATTTGTTTAATATATATCAATCGAGAGCTAATCAAAAGATCTATTCATTAGGATGATAAGCTTTTCCTTTCGATGGGCTAATCTAAGGCTTGGGGGGTCAGGAATATTTTTATCAACATAAAATAATAATATGGGTATCAAATAAAAGGTATTTTAATTTTATCTTGACTAATCATAATTATATTCTAATTGGGCGATTCTAGATCTTGAGGGGACAGGAATATTTCTTAACAACACAAATTGATACGGGCTTCAAAAATTAATTTATTTACATCTTGACTGTAATCATAATTATTATTTTAAATGGGCAGGTCTAGATCTTTAGGGATCAGGAATATTTTTAACAACGCTAAATATTGACAGAACTGATTGCGATAATATCTATTGTGTTTATGAATATATTTTAACATTATATTTTTAATTTAATTTAAAATAGGTCTAGGGCAAATTATTGTTTATAAGGGACAGATTAAAAAATTTTTAACTTTTATTTCTTATTTAAAATCATTTAAGTAAACATTTCAAAAATATGTTCCATGCAGGACCGTAGCCACGGGGGCCCCGGGTGGGGCCCGGTCCCCCAAAAATTTTTTGGCCCGCAAACCTGCCCCCCAGAAAAAATCTTTGTCCCCCAAAAATTTTTCTGCCCCCCCCCTCAATTTGAAATTTTTTTTTAGAATTGATTATTTTTAATATAAATTTTGAATATTTATTCAAAAATATTCAAAAAACATGTCTATTTAGAATTGATTATTTTTATTTTTACCCAATAAATTATCATTCATTCATTTTTTTTCCATTTGTTTTTGTTGTGTATAACATTCTCTATAGGTATCACATTTATATTATATTATATAACCAGTTATTTTATTTTACAGCGTTTATTTTAAAATTAAGAAGAAACAATCAGTTATTAACTCTTATTTTAAGTTAAAGTTAAACAAATGTCAAGCAACATTACCTCTACAAACTACTAGTAATACTACATCAGAAATTTCAGAAACTGATTCTTCTCATAGTTAGTATAAATTTATATTATTATTTCATGACTTATATGATATTGATCTAGGGCAATACCTATATATTATTATTTCATATATATTTATTTTATATAAGATAAGAGACAGACATTTATTATTAATATTATCATTTTTGTATAATAATTTTAATTATTAAAATAAATATATTCACTCATATTTGAAGATATGAATGAAGCTAATAATCTAGAAAATGATCCTCACTACACTCAGGAGGAGGAAGATGGTAAATAGTTTAAAATTTAACCCAAATTTTTCTATTTATATATTTTTGACAATATCAATAGGAGTATGAGATTATGGTGTTTCATTATTACATTTTGATTTTAAAACAAATAAAGACGAAGAAGAGACTCAATCATCTTCATCTAGCAGCTCAGTCTCTCATTGTCAAGAGGCAACTAGTAATTGATTTATAAATATAAAAATATTATATTTATTTGTTAATCTTTAAAGATATAACGTTTATGACCTTTTTCTAGTTTTTAATACTGAATATCTATAATTTTACTGATCAACTTTACTGATAATCTTCATCAGGGTTGGGCACTACAGTATAGCAAATACTTGTATCTTAAATACAAGATAAATTTTGTGTTTGTTCATTTTCAGCATGCCCTTCCTTCGCCCATCCTGATGACCATTATTATTTATGACCCTTTCCCTCATTACAATTTATTAATTATAATATTTTTAGTGTCAAAAAAGTCCTCTAATGATTCAATTTAAATCCCAGGTGACCTTGGCCAGAATAAACCAAATCAAATTAAACAATTACGCGAAAAAAGATATCCATGGAAGGCAAAGATCATTTCAAAAATCATGGTATAGAGGCCGAAACTGGTTGGAGTATAGTGTAGAAGCTGACGCTGCCTTTTGTTTTCCATGTAGGAAATACTTGTGTAATTCAAGTAATGAATTTGGACAAACTGGATTCAGAAAAATTGGAAAAATGCGTTAGCTGCCAAGAAGGGACTGCTAAAACACGAGAGCTCTAAAGCTCATTTAAATTCAATTACAATAGGGCATGATAAAAATCAAAATATAAACAAAGGTACAGAAATAACTAAAATGTTGGGAGGTGATCAAATTAATCGTAATCAATATTATATTAAATCAATATTTGATTTGATGCTATTTCTTAGCATACAAGAGCTACCTTTCCGTGGGACTGATTCAACAAATATTACGGATGCTGCAAAAGATGAAAACATAATTTATTCTTCTGGGCTATTTATAGCAATGTTTTCCTACACTATCCAAAAAGACCCTGAATTAAATAAAATTATGTAATTTATACCCCAAAATGCCCAGTATACATCACCACAGATTCAAAACGAAGTAATATCCATTATGGCAGATATGGTGCTTGAACATATTTCAGATAAATATAATAAAAGCGAGATGCCTTTTTTTTGTCTTAAGGCTGATGAGACAAAAGATTCTTCAGGTTGTGAAAACCTGAGCATAATAATTCGATATATTTTTTCTGGAGAAATCCAAGAAAATTTAATAGGAATCATTAATTTAGAGTGTCTTTCTGCTGAAAGCATTACAGATTTCATTTTAAAGCAACCTAATGATCTAAATATTAATTCAGCTAATATAATAAGCCAGGCATATCATGTTGCAATCGTTATGTCTGGCCGAAATGGAGGAGTGCAAACATTTCTTCAAAAAAAATTAATAAAAATGTTCTTTTATACATTGCTACAACCACAAGTTGCATCTTGTGGTTCAAAATTGGTATAATAATATTGTTATTATTTCTAATTTTTTTAATTTATCAAATGCATTGTATAATTTTTTCAGGCGTTTTAACGTATCCTGTAAATATACAGGCCACACCCTTAAGAGACTTTTAGACCAGAGGTGGACTGGTCATTTGGAAACATCTCGCATTATTTATGAGAATTTTGAGGCTATTGGTGAAGTATTATTTTACTTTTCTAATAGAACTCTTAATTCAGAGGTTTCAATTCATGATTCAGTCGAAGCCTCTGGTCTTTTATCGCAATGTATTAATATAAATTACATTATATTAGCCATCATAATTTATGAGATATTAATTACAATAGATCCACTAAATAAGTATGTAGGTACTAATCTAGTGGATGCTAAAAATTGTATTGATTCTACTATCAATATATTAAAAAATGAAGTGATAATTCTTTTGCTTTGATTATGATTAAGGCTGAAAAACTTTTATCAAAATTTAATCTTACTCCCCAAAAATCATCACGGGTACGTAAAACGCCTAAAAATTTCCAAGATTTTTTAGTTGATAGCAAACTAGAATTCGATTGTGAAAAAGACTCCAATTGGAGTTCTTTAAAAAGGATATATTATGAAATTATAGATAACTTTGTAGATCGTTTTTTAGACCGATTTACAGAAGATGATTTTCATCTTTTAATACATTGTCCCCCCTTGACCCTGATTATTTTTTATCAGATAAAATGGCCCCATTAAAATCCCTGTTAAATTTAAATATGGAAACACTGCATCATGAAATGAAGATAGCAAAAGGATTGCTAGCTTCGGAAGCTAAAGAAAATTATAATTTTTAAAATATCTTACATATTATGTATAAAAAAAATATAATCATGCTTTTAAAGAATTATATAAATGCTACTCAGCAGCGATAATCATTGGGATATCAACTGCTTCTTGTGAGGCCTCGTTCTCTACATTAAAGAGAGTTTTATCGAGCGGTAGAGAGTCTATGAAGGATAAACGTAAACAAAATTTAGTATTAATGGCGTATTAAAAAAGAATAACGCAGAATTTATCTTTTAGTTCATTTATATTAAAATTTAAAAATAAAAATCGCCGTATTCTATTATAGTAATATTCTGTTTTGTATATGCACATTATAGTATTATTTTGTTTTGTATATTCATATTATAGTATTATTTTGTTATTAAATTTTTAATAAAAATAGGAAAAAATTTCTATGAATACGTAATTATTTGTTTGATTTTAAAAAAATACTGCCCCCCCCCAAAACTCTTGGCCCCCCTAAGTGAAAATTCCTGGCTGCGGCCCTGGTTCCATGAGATTTCAATATTTATAATATCAAAGTTCCGATAACTAAGGATGTTGTCTTCAGTAGAAATTAATTAAGTAAAAAAACATGTTGGATTTTCATTTTTTTTCGTTTATATAAGATAACTAAATAGAAGGATATATAATAGATATGTTCCAAATCGCAGAAACTATGCATATTTATCGTATGTATCCGATGAATTAATTGGCGATATTTCATAACAATGTTTATTAACTTTTTTATAGATTTTAATAAAGAGAATATTATTTTTAATGATATACTGGCCATCCCTCCAGATAAAAAAAATAAAACAGATATATTTTGCCAAAGTGACCGCTAAGTATCGAGATGATTAACTTATAAATTCTATGGTAGGCAAGATTTTAGAAATTTCCATATCTATTTATATGAGGTACAGGGCCATAGCCAGGAATTTTCACTTAGGGGGGGGGGCAAGTGCTTACTTAAGGGGGGGGGGGGTACTATTTTTTAAAATCAAACCATTCATAGAAATTTTTCCCTATTTTTATTAAAAATTTAATAACAAAATAATACTATAATATGAATATACAAAACAAAATAATACTATAATATGCATATACAAAACAAAATATTACTATAATAGAATACGGCGATTTTTATTTTTAAATTTTAATATAAATGAACTAAAAGATAAATTCTGCGTTATTCTTTTTTCATACGCAATTAATACTAAATTTTGTTTACGTTTATCCTTCATAGACTCTCTACTGCTCGATAAAACTCTCTTTAATGTAGAGAACGAGGCCTCACAAGAAGCCGTTGATATCCCAATGATTATCGCTGCTGAGTAGCATTTATATAATTCTTTAAATGCATGATTATATTTTTTTTATACATAATATGTATGATATTTTCAAAATTATGATTTTATTTAGCTTCCGAAGCTAGCAATCCTTTTGCTATCTTCATTTCATGATGCAGTGTTTCCATATTTAAGTTTAACAGAGGTTTAATGGGGCCATTTTATCTGATAAAAAATAATCAAGGTCAAA
The DNA here is from genome assembly GCF_954871325.1 of Gordionus sp. m RMFG-2023. Lineage (NCBI taxonomy): Eukaryota > Metazoa > Nematomorpha > Gordioida > Chordodea > Parachordodidae > Gordionus > Gordionus sp. m RMFG-2023. The sequence goes on along the minus strand of NC_088777.1, from coordinate 40,393,396 downwards.
GGGGGGACAATTTATTAAAAGATGAAAAAAGATTAAAATCATCTTCTGTAAATCGGTCTAAAAAACAATCCACAAAGTTATCTATAATTTCATAATATATCCTTTTTAAAGAATTCTAATTGGAGTCTTTTTCACAATCGAATTCTAGTTTGCTATCAACTAAAAAATCTTGGAAATTTTTAGGCGTTTTACGTACCCATGATGATTTTTGGGGAGTAAGATTAAATTTTGATAAAAGTTTTTCAGCCTTAATCATAATCAAAGCAAAAGAATTATCACTTCTTTTATTTTTTAATATATTGATAGTAGAATTAATACAATTTTTAGCATCCACTAGATTAGTACCTACATACTTATTTAGTGGATCTATTGTAATTAATATCTCATAAATTATGATGGCTAATATAATGTAATTTATATTAATACATTGCGATAAAAGACCAGAGGCTTCGACTGAATCATGAATTGAAACCTCTGAATTAAGAGTTCTATTAGAAAAGTAAAATAATACTTCACCAATAGCCTCAAAATTCTCATAAATAATGCGAGATGTTTCCAAATGACCAGTCCACCTCTGGTCTAAAAGTCTCTTAAGGGTGTGGCCTGTATATTTACAGGATACGTTAAAACGCCTGAAAAAATTATACAATGAATTTTATACCAATTTTGAACCACAAGATGCAACTTGTGGTGTAGCAATGTATAAAAGGAACATATTTATTAATTTTTTTTTGAAGAAGTGTTTGCACCATCATATGCCTGGCTTATTATATTAGCTGAATTAATATCTAGATCATTAAGTTGCTTTAAAAGCAATCTGTAATGTTTTCAGCAGAAAGACACTCTGAATTTATAATTCCTATTAAAAATTTGGATTTCTCCAGAAAAAATATAGGGAATTATTATGCTCATGTTTTCACAACCTGAAGCATCTTTTGTCTCATCAGCTTTAAGACAAAAGAAAGGCATCTCGCTTTTATTATATTTACCTGAAATATGTTCAAGCACCATATCTGCCATAATGGATATTACTTCGTTTTGAATCTGTGGTGATGTATACTGGGCATTTTGGGGTATAAATTTCATAATTTTATTTAATTCAGGGTCTTTTTGGATGGTGTAGGAAAACATTGCTATAAATAGCCCAGAAGAATAAATTATGTTTTCATCTTTTGCAGCATCCGTAATATTTGTTGAACCAGTCTCACGGAAAGGTAGCTCTTGTATGCTAAGAAATAGCATCAAATCAAATATTGATTTAATATAATATTGATTACGATTAATTTGATCACCTCCCAACATTTTAGTTATTTCTGTACCTTTGTTTATATTTTGATTTTTATCATGCCATATTGTAATTGAATTTAAATGAGCTTTTGAGCTCTCGTGTTTTATCAGTCCCTTCTTGGCAGCTAACGCATTTTTCCAATTTCTGAATCCCGTTTGTCCAAATTCATCACTTGGATTACACAAGTATTTCCTACATGGAAAACAAAAGGCAGCGTCAGCTTCTACACTATACTCCAACCAGTCTCGGCCTCTATACCATGATTTTTGAAATGATCTTTGCCTTCCATGGATATCTTTTTTCGCGTAATTGTTTAATTTGATTTGGTTTATTCTGGCCAAGGTCACCTGGGATTTGAATTGAACCATTAGAGGACTTTTTTGACACTAAAAATATTATAATTAATAAATTGTAATGAGGGAAAGGGTCATAAATAATAATGGTCATCAGGATGGGCGAAGGAAGGGCATGCTGAAAATGAACAAACACAAAATTTATCTTGTATTTAAGATACAAGTATTTTCTATACTGTAGTGCCCAACCCTGATGAAGATTATCAGTAAAGTTGATCAGTAAAATTATAGATATTCAGTATTAAAAACTAGAAAAAGGTCATAAACATATCTTTAAAGATTAACAAATAAATATAATATTTTTATATTTATAAATCAATTACTAGTTGCCTCTTGACAATGAGAGACTGAGCTGCTAGATGAAGATGATTGAGTCTCTTCTTCGTCTTTATTTGTTTTAAAATCAAAATGTAATAATGAAACACCATAATCTCCTACTCCTATTGATATTGTCAAAAATATATAAATAGAAAAATTTGGGTTAAATTTTAAACTATTTACCATCTTCCTCCTCCTGAGTGTAGTGAGGATCATTTTCTAGATTATTAGCTTCATTCATATCTTCAAATATGAGTGAATATATTTATTTTAATAATTAAAATTATTATACAAAAATGATAATATTAATAATAAATGTCTGTTTCTTATCTTATATAAAATAAATATATATGAAATAATAATATATAGGTATTGCCCTATATCAATATCATATAAGTCATGAAATAATAATATAAATTTATACTAACTATGAGAAGAATCAGTTTCTGAAATTTCTGATGTAGTATTGCTAGTAGTTTGTAGAGGTGATGTTGCTTGACATTTGTTCAACTTTAACCTAAAATAAGAGTTAATAACTAATTGCTTCTTCATAATTTTAAAATAAACGCTGTAAAATAAAATAACTGGTTATATAATATAATATAAATGTGATACCTATAGAGAATGTTATACACAACAAAAACAAATGAAAAAAAAATGAATGAATGATAATTTAATATTGGGTAAAAATAAATATAAAACAAGATAGAAAAAAATTTACAAACTAGACATGTTTGTAGAATAAATATTCAAAATTTATTTTAAAAATATAAAAATAATCAATTCTAAATAGACATGTTTTTTGAATATTTTTGAATAAATATTCAAAATTTATATTAAAAATATAAAAATAATCAATTCTAAAAAAAAAATTCAATTTTTTTTGGAGGGGGAGGGCGAAAAATTTTGGGGGCCAAAGATTTTTCCTGGGGACCAGGTTTGGGGGCCCCCCGTGGCTACGGCCCTGTTGAGATATTGTGTTTTCATAGTTAAAATAAACATCTTTAAAATCGCAAAATGTGATGATATTATATTATAATTTATATTTAAACAAACTAATATATACAGTAATGATTTTTTATTTATTTTTTTCTATTTTTATCTTCCATTTATTTCCAGGTCTGAACCCCGGATCTGTGCTTGGGTTTCGTGCTCAGAGCTGGTTTATTCAATTTTTAGACCCAAACCCCGTCTGGGTTTTACACAACCAACTAACAACACTAGATGAGGGAATTCTAAAATTTTTCATTATTTTATTAATAAAGTATAAATTTAGTAATTTTAATTTATGTGCACAATAAAAAATCTTTTCAACTAAATTTTTATTCATTTGTATTTATAATTTATAAAGTAAAAAATGTATTCTTGCTAGATGAGAGTTTTGTGGGGCAATGTTAAATCTAATATAAGTTAAAACTCTCATCTAGCAAAAATATATTTTTTAGATTATAAATAACAAATACAAATAAAAATTTAGTTCAAAAGTTTTTTTAATGTTAAATTAAAATTACTAAATATATACGTCATTAACATATTTTATAAAAATAATGGAAAAATTTAGAATAATCCCTCATCTAAATAAATATAACTGAACCAAACCTCAAAAGATAAAAAAATTTCTGATTTATCCATCATAAAATAAAAGTCAAAATTCTGATTCCGCGTCATTCTTGACAGGCTATCAGCTACTATTATAACACGGTTTCTTTATAAACCAAACATTTAAAATATTCAACCCGAAAAAATTAAAATGTGCACTTTTTTATATTATTTTTTTTTTAAATATAAAATCATATTAACTCATCCTTCGCTTTTTTACCTTACATATTATTAATATCTTAGTATTTTACGAGTGAAATTTTAATAAGATGTGGATAGTATTGCACGAAATTTTTTTAAAAAATTTTTCCCGGCCCGGCCCGAACACGAATTTTTTTAGAAACTTTTGCCGGCCCGGCCCGAACCCGAAATTTTTTTAATTCATCCTAAAGTAATAATTATATTTTTTTTAGCTTTTCGTTTATTTTTTATATTTAAGATTTTGTTTTTGCAAAAAATATCTTAGTAAACAGAAAATTCATTTAGTATTTAATTATTTATTTAAAATACTATCAAAAATACCTATAAACCAAACAATAATTATAATGTTAACTTACACAACTATATATTAGATTCATATTTATAATTATCATTTAAAAATATCAAAGCATCAACATTTTCTGGTGACAGTCTATTTCTTCTTTCGTCTAATAACCTTCCAGTCTTTGAAAAAGTTCTCTCTGAAGTTGTGGACGTTGCAGGAATTGCTAGAATTTTTCTAGCCAATTTTGTCATCTTTGGTAATCTAATTTCATTTTTATTCCACCATTTTAATATATCTTTTTCTGGATCTATATTTTCATTATTCTCTTTTATATTTAAATTCTTATAAATTTCAAGCTCATCTGTTTCTTTTTTTTCATATTCTTCCTCATTGTCCTCCCATCTTTCATATTCATTGCCTGATATATAAAAATAATATAAATAGAACAATTTTAAATGTACCTTTAGATCTTTTAGGCGATTCCACAATTTGAGAAACGCCTTGAATATCCAAATCTATAATATCAATTGAAGGACAATATTCTTCAGAATTAATTATATTTTTGACTGAATTCTCTACTTCTAATATTTCCATTGATGATAACATTCTTAATTTTCTATATTTGGGGCATAAAAATGTCGCTATTTTATGCAAAATATTGATTTTAAATTTAGATAATAAAAAATTTTTTAAATTAGTTTTTATTTCTTTTATTTCATTGTTTTGATAAAATGAATCATTTAAATCCTCGTGAAGAATATTATTAAAGCATAGCAGTACTTTATGTAAAGTAGGATTAATATCTCCTTCAAGTTCTTTAGTAGCTTTATCAAAAGTATATAAAATATCAATCAAATTTTTCAAAATAGATTTCTCCAAGTTTTCCATTTTATTAATATCTCCCTTGGATGATAAAAAATTGACGATGTCATCATATTGGTTATAAATAGATTTCAACATATTTAATTTTGAATTCCATCTAGTTTCGATATCTTGTTGTAATGTTTTGTCTAAATATTGATTCATGCCGGTTTGTTTAAAATACATGGTTAATTTTTTAGCAGAAATAAGGGTTTGATATATATTAGGAGCGATAATTTTCAAAGATTGTTCCTTAAAGGTATTTCGAAGAACAGTATTTAATAGATGTGCGCTGCAATTTAATCTGGTGTATTTTTCTAGGGCTTTAATTATATTAGCTCCTTGATCAGATATAAATATTATATTTTTCACTTGATCGGGAATTATTCCAATTGCAGCAAAATTTTGTAGCATTTCCTTATGTATGATCGCGGCGGTTTTTTTCTCTTCTTTAAACTTATTCTTAAATAAAACATGTTTATATAAGGTTTCACCTTCGATATAATGAATTGAAACAGTTAAATAGGAAAACTTTTTAAAAGAATCTGTCCACATGTCTGTTGTAGCAGAGCATTTTTTATCAAATAATTGAACATTTATTTTATTAACCAAATTTGTTCTAATTTGATCCGTCATAACTATAGCATTTCTCGATAAAGTAGTTGGATGGGGAATAATTTCGCTACAGTCAATATTACCGTAAATGGAGCCAATTTGAATAAAATTTTGAGCCATTTTTATAAAGCCATCTCCAGTTATCGAATCAAAGGCACGCATGTCCTTGGCGCAATAATAGATCAAGGTATCACATAGTTTCTTTTTAATAGTTAAGGAAGAATTTAGATCTATTTTCTTTTGAATATACCTAGTTATTTTAGGAATAGAGGAATCGTCTCTCTTAACGCACTTGTGACGTCTTAAATGAGAATTTCCAGATGTGCTTTTATATTGTAATATACTATTACATTTTTTACATTGGACGTAATCAAGTTTTTTGTTTTTATCATCAAATATGTCTTCAAAATTTTCCCATATATTGCTTTTACCTAAATGGGGCATACAAATATATGTTCCATTTTGTATTTGTTTTTTTAAAAAAATTAAATTCATTTTTAAATTATATTTAAAATTTAAGTTTTATAAAAAAACATTTAAATTATTTTACCCATAATAAAATATATATGACATATGGCGTCTACTTTCTAAATAAATAAAATTAAATATTTATATTTTACAAATAAAAAATGTTGCCGCCTTGTTTCTTAAAAAAAAAGTTTAATTATATATTTATACCAAGAATAAAAGATACATGCCATCATATGGCGTCTAGCTTCTTCAAATAAAATTAAATATTTTTATTTTACAAAAAATATTAGTGCCAATATTAAAAAAATTTTTAAGGACCGGCCCGACCCGGCCCGAATTTTTTTAAAAAAATATTAGGCCCGACCCAACCCGAACCCTAATTTTTTTTTAAAATAGGCCCGAACCCGGCCCGAAGTCCGTTCGGGCCGGGCCTACTTTTGCAGATCTCTGAATATTAATTTTATTTGAATACAGTTTACATAAAAATGTCATCAATAATTTAACATTTAAATATTTTTAAAACCAATTATGCAAAGAATACTATCATATCAATACCAGATAATCAAAATTATTAAGCAATCCATTCGATATTACTATTTAGTCAACTACCTCACATTTTTTTTAAATTTTTTACCTGAAAGCTAACATACGCTCGCGTGCTTGACAACAGGAGAAAATTCATCGAAAGTGCTCAAAAATATCTCGAATTATCTTACAAATCTGCCCTTAATGAAGCTGAACGCAACCAAGCACTAGAACAAGCACTTAATTGTGCCATTTTGGCCCCAGCTGGTAAATATTTTTAAAATAAATTAAAAGGAGGGAGACTATTTTAAATGCTACAATTATATAACGTACGCTAGTTAATTTCAAAGGCTTATCATTAATGTATGAGTTTTGAAATATGATTTAGACCCATCTTATCATTCGTTTTTCTTTTCATCTTACTTATCAAGGCCAAGGCCCTTTTTTTATTATTTAAAATTGTTAAAATGCACAAGCACAACAACCATAGCTTAATCATCAATATTTTCTTAAATTTAGTTGTGTATATAAATTGCTTAAAACATAGGAAATATTAATTACCCTACATTTATTCTTAACATTTTAAAAAGGCCAACCGCGTTCCAGATTTTTAGCACTGCTATACAAAGACGAGAGATGTCGAGCATTGAGTTTTGACATATTAGAAAAAATGTATAAAATACAACTAATATCAAATTCAATATTTTAAAAAAAGATATTATATAATGTGTCGTTTACAATAGGTACCTTGATAGGATTATACGGCGAGACCAATTTAAAGAATTTGAAAAGAGCCTGCCTCATCATCAAAAAGCTCAAAATATAGATGGTATTATATAAAAGATAATTATGAATTGTATATGATAATAATTAAATAATAAAACGCCCTTGAACACGTTTCGTCCTGAAAATAAGAGATTGAATAAATGTCATTTAGATTGATGATATTTTAACTTAAATGCTATAATATGATATTGCATATTGTTTTATAGGTACGACTATATTGGAAAAAGCGATTATGCAGCACAATCTACTATCTGCTAGTAATATTTACTTAAATATATCATTCGAACAACTCGCGCTATTACTAGAAATATCAGAGGATAAAGTATTAATATTTCTTATAATATTTATGGGAGAGAAAGAATAGAAAAAAAAAATTAATAAAACAATTCTTTTATAGGCCGAAAGTATAGCCTCTCAAATGATTAGTGAAGGAAGACTCGAAGGCAAAATCGACCAAATCGAAAAATTTATATACTTCAAAGGTTTTTTATTTTTTAATTTAAGAATTATCTATTTATTTAAAGGGAATCGAGATAACGCCGATATGCCATCTCAAGAATTGTGTATACAACTCAATTCATTATTCGACAAAATTGAACTTCTCTATAAAAAGGATATATCAACGCTATAATTTATTTTTTTTTTCTTTATTTTTTTTTAAAAAACATTATTTATATTACAATATAAAATATTTATGCTTTTATAATTATGTTTATATAAAAAAGAATTGCACGCAAAGTGTTATCTGTAAATTTTGGTAAATTTAATAAATATGAAAGAAAAAAGAAGTTTATTTTTTTCTTTTCAAATCAACTATGAAATGCTATTCGTAAAAATACATTCCTTTTTTTTCTTTTGCCAGTCATAGAATTCTCGTTTATAGTTTTCGAATTCTCTACACCATTCATTATATTTCTCATTGTACTTTTCCTTGGTTTGAGGTATCGAACAAACTTCTAATGTAAATAAGAAAAAGTTTGTTATATAAATATCTTCGTTCTATCTTAGGATAGCTTAGCAATTTTTAATAAAATTCTTGCTATCTAAAAGAGAAAAAAAATCAAAACTTTTAAAATTCAAAATTTTATATTTCAAATTGTTTTAGAGTGAACATAATTTTTACTTTTAAATTTAAATGCTAACTCAAGAAAAAATAAAGTCGCTTCAATTTTCAAGCCACTAAATATACATAGATACAGATCATTTTCTTTTTGATGTTTACCGTTGTTTATATTTAAGTCATATTTGCTTAAAATTTGTTGACCATATTTGCAACTATAACTTCCCGCGTTGGAAATGTTTAAACCAAGTAAAATAAGTCCCATATCGTTCGTTAGAATAAGCGTGTTGTCATAAGGAATGATATTGTTATTGTAGAACCAGTTAATTTGGTCTTTGATGTCGTGGTTCGTTAAATAAGATGGAAATTTGCATTTCATATGCACGGAACTGCCTGGGATTGTCATGATATTACTGACTTTAAATCTCGCTACTTTTTCATCTAAAATTTTAATCAATTATTACATGAAATGATCAGTAAATTATATTACTTGTAACGCATAATCCATCATTCTTCGTTCTTACCGATTGTAATAATCTGTTTATTTATATAAATATATTAACAATTAATTTACTGAAAATCTACTCTTTATTTCCACGGTGGTTTTTTTTAGTGGAGAGGCCCATTTTTTTCGATTATATAAAACAAAGTTATTTATATTATATGCAAACTTTTATAACTAATCTCATTAGCTTGGTCCATTTTTCTGCTTGCTTTTTTAATATTTATATTACAATGTTTTTAAAAAAAATCCCATTTGGTAACTGGTTTTTCGGAAATATACGAATAGTAAAATTTTTATTCATTTTTGCCATATATTTCTCACATAAAAGTTGAAAATTTTTGGAATGGCTCTCCAAGCCCAAATTTTCAGATTATAAACGTTAGTATTAATATCACATCCTGCAAATCCAAATAATATCTACCAATATTTCTAAAACCTAATATCGAATCGATAATTTTGAATATTTATGGTTCATTTTTTCGCACATATATTATCTTTTCTATAAAATGGATTTTTGTACCTTTATTCATCTGTTGTATTAGGAGGAATACTAAACTGTGACCTATCCTGAAAGGTTCATAAGTTGTATTCAATTTAATGGAGGGGTAGACAATATATAGAGACTGAGAGGTATAATACCATGGTAATGCAAAACGAAATGTACTGTAGTCATAGGTTTTTTTGGCCTGTTAATAAAATAATTTTATACAAGTTGTCCTGATAGGCTCGTAATAATTTTATGTGAAGGAGAAGGAGCTAACTTTGCCTAATTCAAAGCTTTAAAGAAATTTGCAAAATTCCGGCCCATAAAAATATTGTTCATCTAGTATAAACGTTAAAAAGAAAATATTTTATTTATAGTTTTAGTTTAGATAAATAATTAAAAAATAATAGTTACCAATGGAGATTGTAATGATTGCTGGGGTATCAAAAAGGATAAGGTGCGAAGTATAAAAATAATAGGAAGTGCCTATTAAGACTAAGATAATGGTGAAGACTTAGGTGGTATGGGCACACAATGAGAAGTCCTATGAACTACATAGGAAATAAGGGTGAGAGTTTGGAAGTGATGGGCAAACATAAAAGAGGAAGGCCAAAACTTCAATATGAAGAAGTATAAATTAGATAGAATAACATAAAGTGGAGAGAGATATTGAAGGAGCTTGCCACCAGAAAAAATGGAAGCTAAAGAGAAAAAAAAATATTGAAAGAGATTCTATCAAAAACAAACCCATTTAACATGTAAAATAATAATAATCGAATATAAAAATTACTATTCCTCCATTTTTAATTATCAGTTGTGCCCCCCCTCTCTCCTTGCAGTATTTTTCCCCAAAAAATTTGGTTTATATTTCAAAAATAACGATAAAACTGATCCTAGTTTCACGTGAGCTAATTGATATTATGGGTGGAAGCAGAGGCAGTTTTTTTATTATTTAAATATTTTGGTGTCTGTTTAAAAATGAAAAAATATTCATTAAAAATATAATCACTCTGCATTGCTAATCTCCATATGCACGTCAGGGAAGGGACTAGGGGAAATCCTCCCTTCGGAAATTTGGCTGTTCTCGTAAATATCATTTTATGCTAATAAAAATCTCCCCCTACACACAAAAATGTAACTATATAAACAAAGAATTTGGAAGAAAAATTTGTAAAAGTTAATAAATTTAAAATAATGATTACAAATTAAAATTTTTAGGAAAAAAAAGGATTTATATAAAATAAATGAAAACCCAAAATCATTTTATAAAAAATCTAATATAGGACCTCCAATAAAATTTATGGGGGAAAATCTCACCTAATAGTTCCCCACTCCCTTTTAGCAAAATTTTGGCTACGTTTATGCTAACTTCTATTACATAGGGGAACAGTTACTCTACAAATTTTTTTTGAATGGAAAAGGGGGAGGGGAGTGAGGAATTAAATTTTAAATATATTGTATAAATAAATTATATCATCATCGCAGCTTTTTTACAATACCTCAATAGTAATCAAAGCCAATTAATAGTTTTATTTTGACCTATATAGTTTTGCCTGAATGACTTTATTCTCTTTAGTGCAAAAAACAGATGCTAACGAGCAAAAACCGTTTGTTAATTTAAGGCTGTCGAAATAGAAAATATGGATTGCCAAAAAAAGATAAAGGAGTATAAAAAACATCTATGGCATGTCGAGCACGTTTTGGCACCCCCCCCCCACCAGAGACACCTTTTTGATCATCTTTCAAAATGAACTGAATGTTTATTAATTAAACTTCACCAAAATGAGATTTTATAAGATTCATGTTGGTTTATAAAAAATGTTATTGAATCTAGACAATTATGTTGCATGATATTTTCCCATGCAAAATAAAATTTATCAAAGAACCTTTAATAAACTTTTTCTAAAATGAGTTATGACTGACCTTTATATTTAATTTTTTTTTAAAGGACCTTACAAAGGAGTAAAAGTTATTTAGAAAGGGAGAAAAAATTACTTGACACAATGTCCTAAGACTTAATTCTGGGCGGACTAGTCCGAGACAATATACCGAAATGATAGAAATGAAGTATTATGGAAATTTATAATAGTTCATAATCAATATTAAGATAGTTGTTTTATATTTATATTAATGTTTCTAATTATAATAACTTTGATGATTTCGAACTGTCCCATTTTTTGCAAGATCCAGCATATTTATCCCACCCGCAATAAGGGTCCCGTATACATTGAGAGCAAAGCTCGTATTTTTCGCACAATGCGAGTGAGATTTGGTTTATCGAATTATTCATCGTAACATAAATATACTTTCCCTAATATAAAATATTTTGTGAAAAATTATTTCAATTTTTTTAAAAAACCGGTAATAGGTCGATTGAATTAATATTGGAATTGGTAATAATCTGGTATGACGAGACAATCTGAGATGAATATCTACCATTTGCATCGTACCAGTAAGTTATTTTATACATGTCACCTCTAACTATTATATTTTTTTAAAAAAAGAAGAATATTTTAAGATTAAATAAGACATATTATGGTTATATAATTTTATACCTGAAATAGCAAATATAACGTAATAAGGATGTGCTTTGTCAAACCCAACGATTTGATCCACTATTATTTTCTTCAATTCAAGGTTATTATGGAAAAATATGGGTTCATGGTTTTCTTGATTGACAGAGTTTTGCACCATAGGATGCTCGTTCATAAAATAAATTGCCTCCTCGTTCCAAGATAGGGTGTCCGTTTTATTTGAACACTTGGTAAATAATTATTTTTTGATTTTTATTAATATAGAGTATGTTGGATCATCATTTGACAAATTAATAATAAATAAATAGTTTGTTAAGATTAAGTATGTTAGGATAATTTATTTGGCTAAATTAAAACTATAAACCTTGAGTAAACAAATATGATAGATGATCTGTCAATACTAACCCTTCCTGGGAATAAAAATCGCTTTCTAATAAATAGCCAAATTATGCTTATAGAAATTAACAAATATTTTTGTTTAAAAGGATCAGTTAATTACTTTCGTTGTTTAATTTATATTACAGTATAATTTCAAATTATTTTTCATGAGTAAATAACGATTAAATTTTTGCATGATTTATTTATAGCCAATGTATATTTCTTATATTATTTTTTTTAAATATTCCAATAATAACTTTCCAACTAAATATTTATTTTTATAATATACCTCTCGGTTGTTTGAAATGATCTCAGGAATCTCTGTGGATGGAACTTGATCCCAAGATGAGAATGTATGAGGTCGTCTTATGAAATTACTTTTTAATGCTTCATCAACGTCAAAGATATTGAATAGACAAATAGCCGAACCAATTTTATCACCACTGAAATATAAATAATATGCGAATATAAATATACATTTTAGTGATCTGCATCGGGCCTAATTTCCCAGGCCCGGCCTGACCCGAATATTTGTCTGACCCTGCCCGATCCTGAACAAATTATTTTTTGTTTGTCTGGAAAAGCCCGGCCTGAAATAAAAATGAAAAATATTTGTCCACCAAGCCCGGCCCTAATTTATTTAAATATAGTAAAATTTAATTTATTTTTATTGTAAAAAAAATACTCCACAATTAAAAAATATTAGCATCTTGTTTTTTGCAAGAATTTTAAAATATATCAATTTCTTTGACAAAATGTAATAAAATCATATTTAAACATTTAAGCCTGACCCAGCCTGACTCGAAATTTTAAAAAAATGTTAGACCCGATCCTGCCCGAACCGAAATTATTTTTTTTAATAGACTCGACCGGGGGTGATTAGCAGATCTCTAATACATTTATCTTCCATTTTTTACTTGAATGCCGTGAAAAGCGCATAAAACCGATGTTGAGATTCGCTATTTTTAATCGTGAAAATGTCTCGCAATTTATTAAAGTATATGGTTTGTTTGAAAGATTTTTGATTCGAGGTATGAGAGCAATTTAACCTGGCCTTGATATAGGTAGCCCAAAAATTGGTAGAGACACTCAGGCCACCTCTATCTTTTTTGCATATTCTCGCGACTCTGGGAATAATGGAATCAAAGCATGAGTTATATTCGACTGCGATTTCATTGAAAAAGAAATAGACACAGTTGTCGACTTCTATAGCTTTAATGAATTGTGGTTCTAGGGGAAAGTATATTTTTTTTTTGATAAAATTAAACACTATTTTTATTTGAAATGATATGGGCTAACAACTATCATTTTTGTTTTACATCTGCAAACGAGTTAAAAAATAAAATATTTAAAAAAGATATATAATATATCATAATTATTTATTACCATTCAACACTTTAAGACTTTGAGATGCGGTTCTCATGAAGGAGGATATCTGTTTCTGTCCGGATTCATCGTAAATGGGCGGTCGATAAATGAAAGCGTCTAATTTATCTATGTCTCTATAAGTTCCCGAATATATCATGGCTTGATTGAGCGGATTATTTTTTTCTAATAATATATTTTTTTAGGTATATTATAATAATTATATTAAGATATCTTTTAATTGTTATTTAATTTAATTTTGAATATTTATTTACATACCTGATAAAATGTATGCGTGGGAACTCCTAGGATCATATGGGCATTTTCCTATTCCTATCCCATCTGGTGGATAGTTGGTATAATTATCTAAATTTGTCTTTTTTTATCATTTTAAATATATACGTTGAATTGTTATTTAGTTAAGTGCATTATTAATTTAATTAATATATGATAAATTGAAGGATCTCTTATTCCAAATGTTGAAATATATAAGGGTTTTTAGATTATTGTTACATGCTAGGGAAATTATCATAATATTTTTATATTTTAATAACTGGATTGAACCCTTCCAGATTCTGAATTGGAATAGTGGTGGTGATTGCTAATTTTCTTTCAGATCGATATTGGGGGAGGGGGGGGGGTTAAATTTAATCGTTAATTCAGCTATAAAGATTTCATTACGAAAGTAAAATTCCGCGGCTAATATTAATTTGTCCGATCAAACAACAAAGAAAAAAAGGTTTATATTACAGAATCCGTATTGTTAAGACTCAGGCAGATATTTTCTTCAACTTGGTTGGCTAGCTCTTGATTTTTACTTTAGCCTGTTGGACTCTAATTTTATTTAAAAAAAATTGGTTTCTTAATTATTTTATATATTTTTTCAGGAAAAACAACCGAAAATTTTTATTTTCCTCTAGTGTTTTATAATTAATTTTGGTGGAAGGAAAATATTTTATAAAATTATAGAAAAAAAAAGAATTTAAAAAAAAGCATATTGGGCCAGAAATAATGCCCTTTGACAATTTTCTTTAATATATATTTTATTATCTCCTAACATTTCAAGTCTATTTGTTTTTTTAATTATCTCAATAAAAAATCGATATTAAATTTTTGAGATATCTCTTATAAACTAATGTATTTTACAAATTTTTTATATGAATTATAATATATATGAATATAGAATAGAATATATGTTTATTTGAATTGGAATATAAATTGGATATAATCCTAATTTATTTTATTTTAATCTCCCATTTTCTGTAAATGTTTAAAATGCTTATATGAATGTTTATAAATTAACAACTTAAATATCACAAATTTTCATATAAATCATTAGAGATTGGCCAAGAATTATCGCAAATTAAATTAGAATTGTAATTCCAAGATTATGTAGGGAACATTAAAAAATCTAGCGGGAGGGGAATCTCTTCTTATAGTGAATTTAAAACTGAAAATTCCGTGAAGAATAATTGATATACATTTTTATCCATTTTTTAAAATAACATAATAAAATTTAGGTATTATCATTTTAAATTTTCGATCATGAGCAAAAATGGGTCAAAATTCTTTTATTTAAACGACGTTAATAAGGTCCATTGCCTAAAGTGAACCTAAGCAAATCTCATAAACATTAATATATATTTTTTTAAGTTTGTGAGAAAAAAATATATCATGATAATTACCGAAAATAAATAATCTTTTGGCGAATGAGAACCCGTTGAACACGCATATATTTTTCCATCCGACATCTTCTGGATAACTCGAAAATGATTTTGACAGTCATATGCCTGGAAAAAATATTTTTAAATGTGAATTTTTTTAAAGAATTATTGATTACCTGATTGTCTAGCCCGAATTTCGAAATACAAATATCAACATCTTGTTTGAGTGGAAGAATAGTTATTTGAGAAAACTGTAAAACAAGATATAAAATAAAGCATGCGCTTAATAATTTTTAACCTTTGAGGATATGTCGGAAATATTATACAAGTTCAACTTCAGAATGGAGTTCCTTTATTAAGTATAAATAGTTTAAATTGAAATGAGCATTTGTTAATTTACAAGGTATTATATAAATAATATTGATTCAATTTAATATAATCGTATAATAGCAGTAAACCCGCTAAATTTTTCAACTAGGGAAAGGGCTTGTTTTCCCCAATCTTATGTCCTATCTACCCTTTTTAAATATCAAAATTAGCATCAAAAAGTAAATTCAAATCAAGATTAGCAAAAAAATGAAATCATAATTAGCAAGCCAATAAAAAATGAGCAAAAACAAGAAATCAAAATTATCCCCTACCCCTTTTTCTTTTATGTCAATGACGATCTCTCATTATATATTTCCCCGTGGCAGTAGCCTCCCCCCTCCCCCAATGTCTCCTACTTAATGATATCACTGAATAGTATCTATTAATTATTTTTATTACTATAGTATAAAGATCAATAATTTTAAAAAAATAACTCTTCCTTACGATCAGAATTTGACAAGTCAAATAAATCCAGTTATATGAAACTTTAAAAAATAATAGTATTCAATATTTCAAACCAAGCCACTATAAATTATGTTTGTGAGAAAATTTTGCTTGCTTTTAAATACCCATCCTCCCATACACATTTTGAGCCTATACTTTAAATGCCATCTAAATTCCATTTTAAGCTTATTTTTAGTTTGAAAATATAATGTATTCACATAAGTTCTAATTTTTTACATTGATCCTACATAAAGATTTTTGGATTTGGCATCTAGGTAGATTGGGTGGTAATGTTTGTTGCCTCCTGAATAGGTTATCATTATGTCTAGATAATATTTTATTCGTAAATTTTTGGTATAATTAAATATTTTATTTCACTTTTTTTAAATTATAACATTAAAATAATTACTCTATTATTGTCCCCTTTTAATAACCTAAAATGAGACACATTCTATTCTTCTGTTTAAAATTTTTATTAATTGAGGTCTCCTGTTTAAATATCATATAGATATAATTTGGCACCATTTTTATTGTAAGCTAGGTATTACTGATTTATTATTATACCTTTTAAGATTATTTTTTTTGATGTCGCAAATATTAAAACAAAAATAAATTCAGCTTTAAACACAAATATTATTTTGAGTTAATAGGCGAGGTAACGTGAAAAAATATTATTTATTTAATTATTTATATAAAGAGTTTATAAAAGAAATTATATATACAAGTATTAATAAGGAAAGATTTACAAAGGTTGATTAATCAATAAAAAATATTGGGAATGTTAAAAAAGGGTTACTTTCCCCCTTATATGTGTATGTCTTTCATTTTTGATGATAATAAATAAAAACACATTTTTATTATAATTAAGAATTCTAATTATAATAATAGACAAGAGTATCTTTTTAAGACAATATTTTATTAATTAACGTCTTTCCCTTTTTACCAGGTGTAACAAAAAAGGAGTAAGGATTACATTAATATTTATTTTTTTTTTAAAAGTATTATAAAAGTCATCATAGGTAATTTAAAACTACACGATTAATTAATTAATTATAATAAAGAAAGAAAGCAATGATTGATAACTAAAAATTAATAGACTTTTTAATCACTTCGACAACCTTTTTATCACATTTTATAAAAAAATTACGTGATTATATAATAAAACCCGTCTAACTTGAACAATTTAACTAGTGATTTCGAGCAGACTTTTGTCGGTAATATCATTTAAACCAAATGAATCTTTTTTAAAAAATACCGGTCTTCTTTCATTTTTACTATGCAATATATATTAAGTATTATATATTATTGATAAACACAGAAACAAAGATTCCTTTTTTTTAAATAAAATAAAATATGAGGTGAGGGATTAAATCAAAATTATAATTAAATTTAAAAAATGTTAAGCCTACATTATGAAAATTTAAAGGCATAACTGGAACTTTATCACTTATAATAATTATATTCTTATATGGATGTGCTCAGCCCGATAAAAGAATATTTACTTGGGGGTGGGGGGCATTCGCTCACATTTTTTTCAAGCTTTGAATTAATTTTAAAGACTAATGCTTGTCTATGTAAAGTTTGATAACACAAATTTTTGAAAACAAATTAGTAGATATTATTCATTATATTTATAGTAAATTTGAAAGCCGCAAGTTTCATCTTAGTTTATCCAGAATATTCTTAAAAGTATATAGAATTGGAAAATTAGGTAATAATATACTAATGTTTTTGAAGTAAGATTTTTGCAAAAAAAATAACTTTTAATAATTACTTTTCAAAAAATGCATTTTTGAAATGTAACTACCAAAGTAATTAGTTATATTCTAAGTTACCTTTTAAAATATGTTAATATAATTTATTTTTTTTCCCGGTCATGGGTTACTTTATTTGAATATTTACATAACATTTATTTTCAAGTCCAATAATTTATTATGCCTAAATTTTAAGAATATAAATATGTGGTATATTTTTTTTAGTGCAATTATTTTTTTACTTAAATTGTAATTTTATTAAAATTCCTTAGAATATGTAAATCGCAAAAATAAATATGTATATTAAATATATTGAAGATAATGAGTTATATAAATTATTTATAAAGTATCTTGCAGTTGCAAGTTAGTTACATCCTTAAGAAGAACGGTCTCCTAATATATATGTTTCTCAGTTAGTTGTTGTATGAGTTTAACGAGGTTAATAAACTTATTATTATTTATTTATATTAATAAATTATTGATTAGAAATCTTAAAAACAGTCTGTTATGAATCAAGGAAAAGATAATTTTTTATAAAAAAATTAGCATTGCTAAATTAACTCAAAAGAAATGCAAATTCATATTATATAAAATTCCTTTTTTAGCGTAATTTTTATCCTAGTTCTACAAAATTATTTTTAAAAAAATATATACATGCTGATGAAAACCTTTCGCGAGTCCTTGGAGATGCCATTTATTTTGATAAAATGAATGTATAACTCGCGTCTTTTATATATTAAATAATCACTAGCGGTGTAACAACCAAGATGGCAGAGGTTGCACCGTAACATAGCTCGGGCGATTGTAGGGGGAGGGCTAAAAGGTTTTAGAGCCCTGAAATATAATAACAGGGGCTCAAGACCTCAAAATATACTTTATTATAAAAATTTGCATGGAAGTCCGCGATATCTTTGTTACGCTACTGACTTCAAAAAAAATTTTAAAAAAAAATTATTACTTTCATCAAATAAAAATTTAGGATATTCCGCTTCCACGATAAAGATCCGAATATCAAAATCGCATATCATAAACATGACAAAATTTATCCAAAATTTACTAATCATTTTTATGGTATATCGGGATAATTTTTTGAACGAATTATTGTTATAAATCCATCTGAGAATTATCCATGATAAGTAGAAGTATTTTTTTTATATATATAAATTTTTTTTAAAAAAAAGGATTCTATTTTAAATGCTATTAAAACCAAAATATTTATCGGTTAAACGCTAAACTATAAAAATTTAATGTGCCTTATAAAAGAAAATCCCACTATTTAACATGGTTTTTTTAAAAAAATATTATTTTATCATTATATTTAATATAATAATAAAAATATATTCATTTTTTTGTGAAAGTGTGTAAGTAATAGTAATGTAATAATTTGTAGAAAAAATCAATAATAAATAAATAAAATTATTTTTTATTAACTAAAAATAAAAATGCTTCATTATCATATCATGGTTATTTCTATGGTATGGTACTAATAATAATGAGTTTACAAAAATTATATTAAAAAACTTTTAACCAATAAAATAAAACTAATTACTTAATAACTCCGCTTATATATAGCGATTCATACAAATATTAATAATCATTGGTCTATTTTATCTTATAAAAAAAGTCGAAGGTATTCATAAAAATTTATTTAAAACCATGGTAGCGCTAAGCCTTTTGGACGTCCAGAGCGAAATGAAAGTTATCTATAAAAGAAAAAGGATATCTAAAAATAGCACAAAAAAGGAAATCGCTAAAATTTGGTTGCCCTTAAAATAGCATATTTTGGAATATTTATAAATAAATAAAAATTAGTCCATCCTTTAAAAATATATTAAATAAAAACCAACCTTAGTTTGGCATGCAATATATATTAATAATAGCAAAATATGTTAAAATCATTATTTATATATTTGGTAATAATAATAAAACAGATTGTATTTAATATGGATAAAGGGAGATCATTATATAATGGGAGTTATCTTTTCTTCCTGCACTTTAAAAAGGAATGAGCATTTATGTTTATTTATTTCTTCATCTTCTTTAGGGCATCATTATTTAATATTTATTGATATGATATAAATGATTTTTATTGACTACTAAATCCAGACTTTGCAACAACAAAAATTACAAGCAATGAATGATCACTATTAGAGATTTTTACATTGACATAATCATCGCGAATGAAAGTGCAGTAGATTTTAAAAAAAATTATTATTATGATAGAATATACCAGAGAGTTCTAGCTTTTGAGAAATACTTAAAATATGGAAATTTTCCGGATACAACTAGTAAGCAGATGATAAACTTTTAATGTGCAAACGCTTGAAATATTTAAATATTTGGAATCGATTTTGCAACGCTAGGTTTTTTGTTTGCTATTTTTTTAACATTATATGCGCGACCTCTGGAACGCTGAGTTATGGCCATAGCCAGCTTTATTTCTTTCGAATTTCATTGATATTTGAACAAATAAAATTGAGCTCTTCTGATTTTTTTTACAAGGAATGTGGGACTCTTTTATTCATTTTGTCCCTATCTCTCTTACCTTACCTAAGGATCCTTAGTTGTTACGCCGTTGGTTTATACACTTTATATTATATTAACATTTAAAAGATTTAAGGAGATTGAGAAATAACATTTTATAAAAATAATCGCACACAAAAATGTCTCCAAAATCAAGATGGAAAAAATGTGCTTTGGAAATTCAGACTTTCACATTTAAATAAAATGAAAATGTAATTTAATTATTATTTCTAATTCTAACCTTGCCTTCTATCAGATAACTACGGGATGTGGTTTCAGGTCAGGACACCCCCCTAATCCAAATTCACGATACATATTATTGAATAAATTTGAAAGTCACGGTAGGCCTTTGGTGGGACCGTTACACGTATCCGATAGAACCATCGTCCTCAAAACTTAAATATTAATAAAACGGTCTGAACTGTGGTCCTCAAAAAAGACAGTTATATCGATCGTATATATTTAAAAAAAATATTTATGGAGTTTTTTTAAGGTTTGTATAGCAAATGGGAAATTTTGAGGCAAAAATTGCAGCCCTATGCCGCAATTTTTTTTTACATTTGACACCTACTCAAAATTCTTTGGGTACTCCTCTGCTGTCTATAGAAGTTTATCCTTTCTCTAAAACCAACCATTGATTTAACTTTTTATTTAAATTAAAACTTTGTTTCATTGAAATTTTTTTCAAATATACTAATTGATATCTCCAAAGATGTCTTACAATAATGAACTCAAAAAAAGTATACAAATACCATCTACCAGAATTCTAATTTGATCTACAATATTTTTTTGTCACGATTGTCAAAAAAAAATTAAAGTTATCTTCTATATTTTAAAAAAATATAAAAACTTAAATAGTTAAGTAACATTTATTTCCACTTATCCTAAGTAAATATTTATATAATAAGTGCATATCTCAGAGCTTAATTGTAAAGGCCTCGTGAACCAAATATACATTATAAAACATTAATTAAGGGTCAATTATTTCGATAAAAATAATTACACACTATTATAAATTATAACTTTTTTTCAAAGCGTCATTAAGGTATTGTTGATTAGCTCGCACCTTTTACATTGTTAATTATATTTATATTAATGTATAAAAAAAAGTAGCAAAATTTTATTTTATTACAATGTGATTTTACTTAGCTAGGGTATATAATCTTTTTATTATAATATCATTTTGTTAGATGAATGAGCTGTACTTTTATGCTAATCTTAGTGGGGTATAATTAATAGGTTATAATAATAATAATAATTAATTATAATGATAATTATAATATATATTATATACTCTTTTTTGGTCACTGGAGAATGAAGGAGTGTTAACATTTTATATGTATCCCAGTAAAATTAGATAATTGTTGAAGATTAATTCGAAATTTGGAGTCTATATGATCAATCAAATTTACTTGATGTCAAATAGTGACTTATTATTGTCCTTAAATTATCATGTTTATTAATAAAAAAGATTATACAAACCTATTCAAAATCAAATACGAATAGGTTACTGTTCATATTCACAAATTGCTCAATGGATATATTCGAATAATATTTTTTAGTTCAATTAAATTATATCATGAAATATGAAATAAAATTATATTAAAATATCGAAATTAAATAATTATACTGTAATCCGTTCACTTATCCTTGTCTGGTGGGGATGGATAACTAGATGGTCTTATAAATATTCCTTGATTTAGAGGAAAACACCTTATTTGGGATTTCATATGTGTTTCCCAGGTCACTTTTACCCAAAAACTCGATTATAACAGCCGAAAGTCAAAAATTAGAAAGTACCACGACTTTTCAGATTTTTTCAGATTTTTTCATATAAAACTATTTTAACATAACATGTAAATATAAATAATATATAAAAAAAACTCAATCTATAAAAATAGAGGTGGTACTACATGTTCCAAAAAAACATGAATAATTGTATTTTAAAATTGTAATTTGTATCTTACCTTTAGGTCTTTCATAAGATTTTAGGTAAAAAAAAAATCGCATTTTAATGGATGGATCTTCTTTTAACAATCAACACAAATTGCTATGTTTCAAGTATAGTTTGGATAATGGCTAAATGTCTGTTAATTCCGCTCATTCTATAGGCGCGTGGCAGGGTGAAGAAGTGAAGAAGAGAAATTTATATTTTGGGACAGTCTATTAGAGGCGACCTCGAGACTGGCAAATGAAGAAGGGATTTTCCTGGCTGGTGATTTGAATGGGAATGTGGAAGCGAGTAGTGGAGTTTATAAGGGAGTGCATTGTAGATTTAGTTTCAGTACGATAAATCCTGGAGGGAAGAGAATTTTGGATTTTGATGCTACGGATATGATTGTTTTCAATGCAATTTTTAAGAAAGAAGCAAGGAAGCTGGTGACTATTGGGTTGTGCTAAAAGTGGTGTAGATTATTTATTAGTGAGAAGATGTGATAGGTGTATATCAAAAAATGTGAAAATGATACAAGGGGAAGAATGTATTGAGCAGTCCCGACTTAGGAGATCTTACTTTTAAGGGCTTAAGAATCATTAAATAAAAGTTTGTACTATGGCTAAATGCTTGGATATTGAAGGAGGTGAGTGCAAGAGGTCAATTCAATAGAATATTGGCGATAAGAAAAACGGAGGTTGCACAAACATCTGGGATAAATGTAAAATTGGAAGCCATGAAGGCTTGGTTGAGAATAACTGAGAATGTGTGTGGTGGATAAAATGGCCACCTAGACCAAGTATACGGTAGAATTCGGAGATAGCAGAAACCATGGAAGAAAAGGAGGTGTTACAAAAAAATGGCATAATAGTAAAACAAATAGTGAAAATAAGTTTATAATTAAGAGAATAAATGGGATAATGAAGTTAGTTTTGCAAAAGTAGAAGATCCTGGTCGTAGATTTGGCAAGGAAGAAATATGAAAGCGCTGAAGAAGATAAAAAAAAAGGGGGGGAAAGCGTTTAACAAGAGTGGCAACAGAAATGTTTAGGAGTTCTGAAGCCTTACGGATTAATGTGCGGGTTATCACTGAGAGAAAAAAACCTAGCCAAGGACGGTAATATAAAAGATTGGAGTAGTATAGAGAAATAGACTAAGATAGTCTTGGCATGTAACGAAAAACAAAAGATTACTGGGAAAGAGTTTTAAAGTATTAAGAGCTTGAGGAAGGCCAAGATAACAGATGACTTGGGTAAAGATGTTAGTGGCGGATATATGATCAAGACCCTCAAAAATGGATAAATAAAATCAATTGGCTTACCTAGGTAAACCTAGAAATCGCCAATAAATTGAGAAGAAGTCATTGTTTAGTAGATTACTACATTATAATATGATAGAAAATTGAGATTCGCACTAAATTATCTTATATTTATTATTTTGATAATAAAAACCCCTTTCTAATCATTTAAAATTTATAAAAAAATGGGGTATTTTATCCGGTGTTTTTTATTAACAAGTATTTTGTCTATTGTTTTGTATTCGTGGTACTTCTGTCCTAAATAGGACATGTACGTTCCGAATTCTATCTATAGAAGTGAAACAAAACAATTGTTGCAAAAATAATTAAAACAAAATTATTAAATTTTATTTGAATTAACAGTTTAAAACCACTATCTAGGTTAGTGATCTGCATCGGGCCTAATTTTTCAAGCCCGGTCCGGCCCGAAATTTTTTTTAAAAAAGTTTTGCCGGCTCGGCCCGAACCCAAAATTTTTTAGAAAGTTCTGCAGGCCCGGCCCGAACCCCAAATTTTTTTTTAAAAAATAAATTTTTTTAATTACTCAAAATAAAAGACATATGTTATATGTCGTTTAATTTCGATAAATAAAATCAAATAATTTTATTTTACATAAAAAATTCAATATAAAATTGATAAATTTAGATATATTTTAAAAAATTTCTAAGGTCCGGCCCGACCCAACCCAAATTTTTTTTTAAAATATTAGGCCCGGCCCGACCTGAACCCAATTATTTTAAATAGAATTAGGCACACAGGCCGGGCCTAACTTTGCAGATCTCTAATCTAGGTATATTGTCCTTTATTTGCCTACTAGTCGATTGATTTGGGTCTATTTCTGAGACTGTTTATCACTAAAGCGTTATTTATACATAATTTTAGTTATAGTAATGATACAGATTAAAAATTATTTTAAATTCTTAATATTATAATAAATATTTATGCGTATTCATAAGAATTTGTGATATTAAAAAAAATCTGTATGATTTGTGTTAACAATATTATATTTGATACATAACGGTTTATTTTTTAATATATTTTTTATAATTGAACATTGATTGGCAACGATTATACAATAAATCCGACGCAATTAGGCCTAAAGCACTACCTAGAGCACAGCAATACAAGGATGTTGAGAAACGTCTGAATTTTAATCCACTTGTAATTGGTCTAGATAGATATCATTAAAATTGTAAAATTTTATTTACATTTTTTTTATCTAAGGTTATTGTTGATTTGTGGAGTTAATGCCCAAATTATCATAAATAGTTAAAAAATATATAATTGAGATTTCTAAACTAGAAGTCTGCAATGCCCGGTTTGGCTCTGAAAAAAAATTATTTGGGTCATTATATAATATACAATACATATATATAATTTAAATATTTAGAAAAGATTCTTTCATATCAAGAAAAAATTGTAAACCCAAAATATTTATTTTATTTTCTTTTTTAATGTTGCAAATTTTAATATTCTGCAATAAAACTCTGAAAACTTAATAATATTTACTTATTTTATTCATTAAAACCTATGATGTGAAAATGAATATAAAATATTTTCTACCACCTGAATTTTTTCAATAAAACTTCTCTTGTTCTTTAATTCATTTTTTTAAACTGTGCTCAAAGACAAGAAAGAATTAAATATAATACTTATATATTTTCAGGCCAACGGGCATGGCATATATTTTATTTTTTAAATCAATCATAAATAGAAAAATAAAAAATCTTAAATATACGTGAAAGAATTAGGTCTGATAGCTATTCCCATACCAAATATTCCTACGGTGACTCCACTAAGGATTGCTATTATATTAATCAAATAAAAAAATTAATTCATCATAATGATATTAATTTTTACAAAATAAAATAAAATGATTTATAATCTTATAATTAAATTTTTTCATATATATACATCCGATGCGATAAAAAAAAATTTCGTAATAGATAATTAAAAATTTGTATTATATTACTTTTATAACCACCTCACCCTATTCTCTTTTGGTAACGCTGGAGTTTTTGTATCTAAAACCATTTTTTTTTGCTCCAATATTTTTTTAACCTTTCATTCCACATGTCAGTGTCATCTAACTCTTAAAAGAAGTACCCATCCCCATCTCCTCTACCTTAATCTTCTTTCTTAATTTTGCATTGGTCTTTCTATCCCAATGGTACATTGCTAATACACAAGTATCATTTCAAAACTAGAAAAGAAACATTTTGAGAATTAAATGGATGTCATCAAAGTTGTTAAAGATAGCACGCTAATTAGCGCTCTAACTTTTTTGGTAGTTATAGCTAATAGCGGCTACTTTTTTTGTAATTATTTAATTTTATTAGCGCGCTACTTTTTTTGAAAGTAGCTAAGTAGCCGCTACTTCGCTACTTTTAAAAAATATAATGAAGGTAAGTATAAACATGAAAATTTAAATATAATATCATAATTAATTATAATTTTTATTATTTAATTTTGAAATTAAAATATAATTTCAATTTGTAATTTATATTTTCATTTGTATTATAAACCTAAATCACGTGTTAATAATTTAAAATGTCATCTCCTATGGATATCCAAATCGTTGAAAGTGATTCAGACAATGATATTAATGAAATGGAAGATACCAAGGGAAGAAAATGTTTCTTAATAGCTATAATACAAATTTTCCATTCCCTAGATTTGAAAATTTTTTAAAATAAATATATAACCAAAACTGGTTTCAAATTTATTTGTTTAAAATGTAAAAAAAATATTTCCCCAAATCATCCAGTAGCTATAACATCAAGAAACACCTAAAGGTAAATTGCCATTTTTACATTCTAATAATATTTATTTTATAAGACTGTTCATGAGTTTTAAGGAAATGGAGTAACATCTAAATAATTTTGGTATAGGCGACTCTACATCCAAAAAGACTAATTCAATTCAAACCAAATTAATTAATAAGCAAATGACAATATTTCTCAGAAATTGGCTGATAAAGTTATTGTTGATTTTATAATTTATACAGTTCAGCCAATGTCCTTAGTTGATAATCCATCATTTACCATGATGATTAAAACTCTATCCCCCTGGTAAAACAATTTTATGCCGCCAAACACTAATGAATAAAATAGCAGATAACTTTAAAATGATGAAAGATGCTCTAATAGTAGAGTTATCAGAGATATCATATATATGTACCACGGGAGATAGTTGAACACATAACAGAAGGTAAAAACTTATTTATATTTATAAATTGATCTGATTAAATATTTTAGAGCTCGTTTGGGAATCATAGGCCATTGGCTAGACCCTAGAACTTTAAAAAGAAGATCTGTGGCATTAGCCCTCAAAATGATAATAGGATGCCAGACATACGATGTACTTGCAATTAAAATTATTGATAATCTATCTTATATTAAAAATATGTTTATAAGATAAAATACGCCCTTACCCTCAAGTGCTAGTGTCGAGAGATTATTTAATGTAAAACTTATACCTTCTGATCGTCGCTCTAGACTTGGGGATTATAATATTGAAATGATTTTATTATTAAAATACAACAAATTACCATAAATATTTATTTTATTACATAAATTTTTTTATAATCAAAACTAACTATATTTTAATATTTATAAATGTTGATTTTTATATATTTACTATACAATAACATTATAAGCAAAAAATAAAAAATTTGTTTGTAAATTTTTTTTATAAAAAGTAGCTAAAGCTACTTTTAAAAAATAGTAGCTAATAGCGAGCTACTTTTTTTGATAAATAGCGATAGTGGTAGCGCGCTACTTTTTTTAACAAATAGCGTTTTTTTAACAAATAGCGATAGAGGTAGCGCGCTACTTTTTTTAACAAATAGCGATAGCGGTAGCGCGCTACTTTTAAAAGCAGCGTTTAACAACTCTGGATGTCATTTTATGAAATAATATCGACATACATCTCAAAAACCTTGTTCAAGCATTTCCCTTAGCACAAAACTTATCTCCTTGTAATGAATTATCCCAATTTTTTCTAAAGCAATTCTATTTCCAATATTTTTAAATGTTTAGCAAAATAAGAATCCTGCTGTCTTTTACACATTTTTTATAAATTCCTTCAACCCCCCCCCCTCCCACATACACATTCCGGTATCATCTAATGTGGTCATTGAAAAATTTTCTATACGTCCTTGCTCGTACTTGTTTCTTCACATTTCCAACATTTGTTTTAAAAACACCTTGTCTTTGCTTGCCTCCACAAAATGTTTTGCTTTGCATTTATGCCAGTTATTCAATTCATTATTCTATCTTTTGGTTATATTTCACTCTACATTATCAATATGATTAGCATCATTTGTTTCTATAGCTTCCACCCATAACCATCATGAATACTATTAAACCTAGGTACAATCTTCACCTCTAAACTTTTATTATCACCATCAGATATGTTCTGGCCTAGTTTTGTTAAAAAGCCCGATTTGGGTCAATTTTTTATTACTGCTCGATCAAGATTTTAGCTAAAATAATATTATGTAAGTATTGAAATAACATTTCTGTCAGCAGAGTTGCCAGGTCAAAATTTTCAAATTGCGGGAGAAATTTGGTATGATGCGGGAGAAATATAAAAATTGCTAAAAAAAAATTTTTGCGGGCGCCTATTATTTTTTATTTAGTTTATATAAATACAAAGTCAGTAACTATTTTTCAAAATAAAATAACATCTTGATTTATTAAAATATATTAATTTATAAAAAAAAACCAACGATCTTTTTTAAATATAAAAGAATGTAAACAAGATAAAATTTTATAAAAAAAACGATTTTAATTTTACAATTAAAAATATATTATATGCGAATGTCCAGCAAAACGACCGCAATTGGAAATCTACAGTGTGTGTATAACATTATAGGGATAGGCGCTTAATTATCATGTATCACGTTTAAATACATAATAAGGTACTCCAAAAATAGGAAATAATACAGATGAAACTACATTAGCGGCAATTGTAATCACTTATCTTGTAGTACAACATTCACAGAGATACTTATCGTCACAATGTTGGTAGAATCTTTTTCCCATAATATTTAACGACTCTAATATAAATGAAAACTATACTTGTAGCACAAAAATGAGCAAGGCTATCATTAATGTTTTAAGACCTAAATCCAGGAGGTCAATTCTTGACGATTAGAAAAATGGGCATACATATGCAATTCTAACATATGCATCTAATAAGGGAAATATTAAAATATTTCCATTGATCCTCCGCTATTTCATTAAAATTAAGGTCGTTTCAATGAATTTTTTTCCCCTCGAATAGCGAAAAATGCAAAGACATAGCTAACCTAAATATAGCAGATTCGAGATTATCATAAATTGCATGTCAGCTTTCTTCTGATAATTCCTCAGTGAATTTGGTAAAAACAGAGTGTATTTACAGAATTGAGTCAGCACAATGTTGGTTGCGATATGTTCCTAATACCCGCCATCGGAATTTTAAAATTTTATAAACCTTTAAAAAAATATTTCTTAAATAAAGATTATAAAAGCTGTCCTAATATTTTTAAAATTTTTTTCAATAATGAATGGCAGAGGTATATTTAGGAATGATTTCACATGTAGGAGATCTACTACATGCTGTTAATGTGTAGTTGCAATCAGAAGAATTTTAACAAAAATTCACAAAATTATGCTTAAAGATGTGTTCATCTTTACAGTTAAAAATTGACAATAATTTTATGGCGCCATTGCTAAAACATCAATGAAATTTTTTCCCCTCGAATAGCGAAAAATGCAAAGACATAGCTAACCTAAATATAGCAGATTCGAGATTATCATAAATTGCATGTCAGCTTTCTTCTGATAATTCCTCAGTGAATTTGGTAAAAACAGAGTGTATTTACAGAATTGAGTCAGCACAATGTTGGTTGCGATATGTTCCTAATACCCGCCATCGGAATTTTAAAATTTTATAAACCTTTAAAAAAATATTTCTTAAATAAAGATTATAAAAGCTGTCCTAATATTTTTAAAATTTTTTTCAATAATGAATGGCAGAGGTATATTTAGGAATGATTTCACATGTAGGAGATCTACTACATGCTGTTAATGTGTAGTTGCAATCAGAAGAATTTTAACAAAAATTCACAAAATTATGCTTAAAGATGTGTTCATCTTTACAGTTAAAAATTGACAATAATTTTATGGCGCCATTGCTAAAACATAATTATATTTTATTTGAGATTTAAATAATAGAACTAAATGTTTACCGTCGTTATTGAGATATTTATATAAATTCCTGGCATGACATTGTTGTAGCCGTTGAAAAAAAGAAGAAATTAATTTAATATAATATACTAAATGTCAGTCATTTTCTGACATGAGGATTAATTTTTCCTAGGGGATAGGAGGGGAAAGGAGTGAACACATGGGGTTTTTTGGCGAAGAACAATGGAGTTTTCTTTGTGTGCCTTTTGGGGTGGAGAAGACATGGAAGCTGGATAGTTTATGATAATTATTATTAAATTGATAACTGTTTTATATTATTAAATAGTTTATGATCTTAATTAGATATTTTTATAATTTAAATGGACGTTTACAATTTAGAATTTTACAATTGAAATAGTAAATATGGACTTCTACAGACATATTATATAGTTGTTTAATCATTAGCTCGGTCTCTAATGTTGTTAAAGCAATCCGATTTCTCTCCTTTTTCTAGGCAGTCCTCATCAGGCTTAAAATGCACTCGGATGAGGTATTAGAATGAGGTATGAGGTAAGGAGAAGACATACT
Source organism: Gordionus sp. m RMFG-2023 (assembly GCF_954871325.1). Taxonomy (NCBI): domain Eukaryota; kingdom Metazoa; phylum Nematomorpha; class Gordioida; order Chordodea; family Parachordodidae; genus Gordionus; species Gordionus sp. m RMFG-2023. The sequence continues at coordinate 40,363,023 of NC_088777.1, read as the reverse complement.
CGCATATTTTTTCCAAGCATGGGGATTTATCGTTATTACGAAAAAATTCTACCCATTTCTCCTCTGCTTTTAGATCATCTAACTTTAAGTATTTTGGCGAATCATAAAAAATAGAGAGAATTACAATCTCCTCAAACAAGAAATCAATGTCTTTCTGTATTTTTAATATATTTATTAATTATAAAAACCATCAATTGATGGTCTCTGTTCCAAGGTCATAATATTAATACATTTGTAAATAGAGTTAATTAAAATCAAATTTTGATTGTAAATATTCTAAAATTGTCTTAATAAAAATATCTGCTTCATTTAAAAATATATTAATTAGAGTATTATTTGAACATTTTAATAAAATATTTTTAGCAATAGCGCCATAAAATTTATTATCAATTTTTAACTGTAGAGATGAACAGAGCTGTAGCATGATTTTATGAATCTTTTTTATAAAGAATATTCTGATTGCAACTGAATATTAACTGCATGAAGTAGATTTCCTACATGTGAAACGAATCCCAAATATGCCTCTGCCATTTCATACTCGAAAAAATTTTTCAAAATTTTAGGATAGCTTTTAAAATCTTTATTTAAGAAAAGTATTTTTTTAAGGGTTTGCAAAATTTTAAAATTCTATCTATGGCAGGTATTAATGACAACCACCTGATAGGTAAATATCGCAACAACTCACACCATTCCAAGTCACACCACTTCACCAATCTTTTAATTCATTAACTTTTTTAGTTGATGACTAAATTCGTTATTTCGACATCCACCGATAGTACATTTATTGCCTTCTGGCAAGAATTATGTAGTATATGGCATATACAGCCAATTGGTATTAATTCATCATTGGTTTTTGCCAAAATTTACAGAGCATTATCAGCGCAGAAAGCTGACATGCAAATCATTGATAACCCTGAATCAGCTATATTTACCATTATGTGGCTAGCTACATCGTTGGATTTTTCACTATCCGAGGAAAAAATTTTAACAGTTTTATGGAAATGTCTTGTTGAAATAGCGAAAATATTTCCCTTATTAGATGCATCTGTTAGAACTGAATATGGATGTCATCTTTCAAATCGTCTAGAATTGACCTCTAGGATTCAGGTACTAAAACACTTGTGATAGCCTTGCCCATTTTTGTTCTGCCACAAGAAGGGTTTGCACTTATATTGGAGTCGTTAAATATCATGAGAAAAAGATTCGACCCACATTGTGATGATATAGCTCTGTGAATGTTGAACTACATGATAGATGTATACGATTTCCGCAAATGTAGTTGCATCTGTATTATTTATTATTTGAGAATATTTTTGTATTGCAATCGATGTTGATATACTCCCCTGTACTGACCTATATGAATGAAATGATGTTGATTTATTATTGGATAAAAATAAAACAGGATAGAAAGAAATTTACAAACTAGACATGTTTTTCGAATAAATATTTAAAATTATTTTAAAAATATAACAATCATCAATTAATGTCTCTCAAAATATGTTAAAATACTAAAAAAAAAATTGCGGGAGAAATTAAAAAATTGCGGGAGAAATTAAAAAATTGCGGTAGATTTTTGCGGGAGATTTCTAATAGAGGTAGTTTTGCGGGAGAGATATGTCTGCGTGTAAACTAAAAAATTGCGGGAGTCTCCCGCTGATGGGGGGGGGGACATGGCAACCCTGTCTGCCAGCTATGAGCAAAATCTTTAAGCTTATATAATGTTATTTTGGTTATAATCATAATCGGGCCTTTTTTAAAAATTGACCCGAATCGGGCTTTTTAACAACACTATTCTGGCCACGGTGACCAATTTATGTATCGGCATAACTGAAGAAACTAATCGTTCACCCATGTCTGTTTTATAAAGTCCATCTAGTGATCAAGTCTTTTCTATATTAACCAGGTGAAAAACTATCTTGCATATTATCTACTATCGCATAATCCATAATTCGCTTCTTCTAAACTTTCTCAACCATTTACAATTTAAATCCTTGCTTAATGTGCCTAATTATTTTTTGTGACCAACATATAACGTATAATTTTTTTGTTTCTAACTGAGATGATTAAACTCCTGTCTCTATAAATCTATAAGAGACGATCCAATATATTCAACCAACATCACATTCCCAATTTGTTTTCCTCATTTTATAACTTTTTCATGTAGTTCCTTCTTTTAAGCTTTTTATGTATATTTTATCCAGGCGCTTGATTTTGCTTTTATTAATTACAATGTCTTCTTCAGAATATTTTATCTCAAACCTACTATATCATATATCGTTTTCGTCATCAGCAATATTAAGATATCCTCATTTTTTTAAATCTTTTGAGAACTCCTGCCCTTTGTTTCACATTTTTTACAATTTTTCTAGCAGTTGGCTTTGCCTCTTTATAACTTCCTTGACATTTGTCATGGTTTTCTGCTAACCATTTCAACACTGTATTTTTTCTCAATTCTCTTTTTACATTATTCTATCATAACTTTGTGTCTAGGCAACCCTTCTAATATACAACTTGGTGCGTTTTTCCAACCAGGTTTCATTCAATCTTATGTACTTTTCGTATGAGAAACCTTAGTAAATACAGCTAACATTTTAGAAAATCTATTTCCCAAACTTTTGATTTTCAAACTTTAATTTTCTTAATGTGTTTTATTACAACCAAATAATCTTGACATACTCCTTTTGTTTTAAACAATAAGAAGATCATTTCACCTCACCATCAAATACTTTAATGCTCTCTTTATATTATCCTTTTCATCAACATGTTTTTTTTCTCAGTAGTATAATATAACCATCGTCTTTGCGTCGCCATGCTCTGAAATCTTTTACATTTATCGTACAAATTTTATATTTACTATGAGCTTCTTTGTAGCCTTTAATATCGGCCCCGATATGACTCTTCAACTCAACCTAAAAAATAAATAATTCGTCTCAGAACATTTTGGGTGGGTTGAAGGCAGTACTATATTTCAACGTTTCATCTTTTGAACATAAGCCATCTTCCCTTTTCTCAGCACATTCAGCATATCGCTGTGTACAACCTTTGTGTTCTTCAAACATTTAACATTGAAATACGAATTTCTTCCAATATTCATCTCAGTCTTCATTTTCATTTATCGAAAGCAAAGGAGAAAATTTATTAGCCAAAGCAGTATTACCCTCTCATCAAACTATTTGTGTGTTTATAGCTCGATGCTTTGCTTGACATAAATATTTTACATTTAATAACTTTTAGAAGAGAACATGATTATATTTATTCCAGATTACAGAAGCTTTTAACCTTCACTAGCAGTCACGAGGCGTTTTTGACAGGCTGCGATGAGATTGAAGACAGAGAACGTAAGAATTAAATGTTTAAAATATTTGAAAAAATACATTTTTCTGTTGTTAATTATGTTGCTACTAGGGAATTTTACTGTAAACTGTCCCTCAGAAAATTGTTCACCCTCTTTTTATTCTTACTAAATGTTTTAAATTTTTTATTTTTAATCCCAACCAGGATTTGTGAAATTTTACTATTTTAAGACTTTCTTGCTGGGTAAGGTGTAGACGAAACCTATAGGTTTTTAATTAAAACTAATAGCTCAGAATTTATTTAAATGGGAATTCCATTTCCGGAGCCCGATTACCAATTTTTTATATTATTTAAAAATAGATTTATGATCCACCCAAAGTTCTCAATAAATATCGATATCACGAACTTTACACTATTTGTAAAATGTGGGGGATCTAATAATTACGCAAGATGCATCATGCCACATTCAAACAACCTAAATTTATATTTTATTATAATATACTTTGTATATTTTTTTAAAAATAATAAAAACAAAATCTTTAATTTTATATTTTTATAATAAAATTTTAAGTATAAATAAACATATATGATAGATGGCACCAATGCACATGTAATAGATATATATTTAAATAAATTTAAATTGATAAAAATGTTTAATTACAAATTTAGATAATTAAAATGTTTATTCATAAAAATAATACTTTTTGGAATATCTGATTTTGATTATTATTTTTTAACCGGTCAAAATGGTCAATTTAAAAGTCTAAATATGCAAAAAAGAGGAACAAAAATGATATCTATATATGTAGTGTCTTTCAAAGACACAGCGTATACATGAAAGGATTTTCACTGGATACAAACCTCCTTCAAAAACATTTGCCTACCCCCCTAAATAATCCACGCCGTCTTCGGGGCGGTGTCTTTTTATTATTATTTTCACCCTTTTAATTTATTGATACTCTTTTCAGACAATTTATAAAGGATAACTTAAATTAATCTATCTCTACTACCAACTATCGATATTTTGTGAATAAAAAGAATTTATTTTTTAGATAATAAATTCAATTAAAACCTCTATTATTTACAATGAATTAATTATTATGGCATTATGAGCTTGCTGAAATATCGAAACCTTTTAAATTACATTGCAAAGGATAGCAGAATGTTTTATTTATAAAACAATGTGTATGATTATTTTCAATATATAGATTTGGTCGATGAATTTTATTATAATAATTCTATAATAAAAGTATTAATTTTTACAGCAACAAATTTTGTCCTATTTGATCTCCAAATTTAATAGATAACCCCGCAAAAAATTTATCCTACCCGCTTTAAAGCAGCCTACCCCCCCCCCCCCTCAAAAAAATAGGATGCAAACTGTTCCTACCCCTCCCGCTCATGTAGACGCTGCAAAGACATGATAACATTTTTAAAAAAACATAATGATAACTTTGAAAAAGGACACTATGTGACCAAAAAAAATATATATGAATATGAGCTCCGTAAAATAAATTACCACTTATCTGTGTTAATCGAACAATGATCGCCAATACACTGTCAACATCCCTTAGAATAAGAAGATATAGTAGCGGAAATATTAATACTTCGAAATGAAATCCAAAAAGCGACAGATATAATAGAATTTGGGCTATCACATACCAACCTATAAGAATATTATAATAATTGCATTTTATATTTATAATGAAACTTGTATTTTATTTAAATTTCAGAAAATTGTTTCTTTTTTCTCTCTTTAGTTAAAATATGCTTTTCCCGTCATATACCAATTTCGTGCATTCTTTTAGTTTATATTCTTAATATACAGCCAAAAATGGTTATGCTATTCCTCTTTTTTAATATAATCTAATTTTAAAAAAATAATTAGGGTTCTTAATAAGCCCAATTCGGGCCAATATTTAAAAACGGCCCGATTAAGATTCTATTCTAAATTATTTTATGCAAGCCTCGAGATTTGACAAATAGAGATCCAAACCTTTCTGCCATCTATGAGAAAAATCTTCTGGCTTACATAATATTATTTTGGTCAAAATCTTAATTGGGACGTTTTTAAAAATCGATTCGAATCAGGCTTTTTAACGACACTATAGATAACCACAGGTGAGATAACCGAAAAACATATTCAGCGAGTAAAAATTTAATAAGAGCACTCCTATAATTTTCTATTTGAGCATGTTACATTAAAGATCTGCAAGGCGTTCTCGAGTTTGAACATTTAGTAGTAATTATAAAATAAACTAAAACGATAAAATTATTATAAATTTTACAGAATAATTTTAAATATAAAATAGATTATAGATCTGCAATTCCAAGCCCGGGACTCAACCTGGCTCAGGGTGAAAACTGGGCTGGGTAAAGTCTGAAAAAAATTTACTTCGGGAGAACAAACAAGCTTAATAGAAAATAGAAGAAGAAAATTATTTTAAAGCCTGATTGTTTAAATGCTATATTTTATATTGCTTATAATTTTAATGATATACCTTGCTACTATGATCATAAATTCATAAATATGATTTCTTTTTCCTTTACTACATTTTGTGTTTATTAAAATCATGAAACCTATATCCACATCATTATTTTTTCGTAGGACATTATTCTGGATTTTAAAAAACAACCTTAAATAATTGGAACGGTTTAGGTAAACAAATTTGGACGGGCCGGGCAAAAACTAAATTCTAACCGGAGAGGGCTTGAAAATTTTGGCATTTGAAGACCACTTATAGAGACTTAATACTTTAAAATATAATCATTTTTTTTCAAATTTAATACAATTATTAAGCCGACTACAAAATTTTAATGTGCAAAAGAAAATATCGAAATATTTGGAAATTATATTTGATTTTTGCTCGTTATTTTTAACAATGTGGCTCTAACGTTTAAACGCAAGAATGCTTTGGCATAACCTTAGCCTTAACTATCTTTCTAAATACCAATATTATATAGTAAAAAAAAATGATCAGTTATTAATTCTAGAAATTGATTATAAAGATCCTAACACTTTCATAATAAAGTGTCTTTGAATCTTATACTCTACATAAACATCAAGGACCCGTAATAAAAGTACTTTATCGTTCCGTTACAATTTTAGATACTTATTAAAAAGTAATCCATTTCAATCATAATAATTTTCGAAACATTCCGAAAATTCACTACCGGAAGGTTCCAAAAAACCAGATTTATCTCAGCAATTTTTTAAATCGTGTTCCAGTTCCATTCTTGTTTCTCAAGAATCTGGCATTTCTTGTGGAAAGATCCAAGTCCTTATTATATACCCGGTGATTTGTCCCATAACGTCAAGCGAACGCCTCCTGTGTTATCCAAATGAATGTCCGTCTTCACATTGAAAATGTTTTTACATTTATTTTGAACACAATAATGCCAAAATCCTATGTAGCTGTCTTCTAATTCACCTATATTAATAATTAATTATGACTATGAAAAAATTAATCATTTACATAGAATTATACTACTTCTAATCGAAATAAATAATTTTATCACCTATTCCACAATTTATTTTCCTTGCCTTCTCTGAGAATCTTGAAAGTATATTAAACCCAGTTCATACTATTTTTTAGCAAATAATTTAAATAATTATTTATACTATAGGTAATAAATAATTTGGTATACTGTATGTACAATAATAATAAAATAAATGGTATTTGATCGAAATATGGGTTTTTATAATAAAATTTTAAAAATATGCTTTTCTCCACCTACAAAATTTTTATTAGTTTGTATGAAAAAGGGTCTAACTATATTTTATGAACCCAACCGGAAATATTATTTTTATCTGAATCTGAGCCTATATTTTCTACATTTTGGATTACTGGTTTAACATCTAACCCCAGATTAGAATGTTTGGTAGAATTTTAGATAATTCTATTAATCAAACTTGATTTCTATCATTTAAATTAATTTAAGCTGCGTCTTCGAGGTCATCCTAGTTTGCCTTTTTTGGGCATTTTAGTCTTAGATGTTAGAAAATATTAATCACATTTCATTTTTTTTTAAATCACTTTTCACGCAACGTTAAAAAACAGCATTATACATTATTATGATAGAAAAAGATGCGATTAAAAAGGAAGCTAGGACAGCCTCTCAATGGATATAAAACCTAAATTAATATGGTACTCTTATTGCTATATCCAGATTTTAAATAGTATTATAAATATATTATACATTGGATTTTATCACCCCTTTTTTAAAATGTGCAAAGTTTAGTAAATGTCATTTTAAGCGAATAAAAATTGCTGCCCTCGAACCACTCAATTAATAAAATTAGTATTTATAAATGATAATTTTTTTCAAATAATAAAATAAAATAAGTTAATAAATATTTTAAAAAATGTAAACTCTTCTATAAAATAAAAAGAGCAGTAAAAAAAGCCATGTTTAAAAAAGATATACTTAAATATAAGGTTGCAAAATTTCCGAAAAGGGCTATTCCTTTACATCTTGATAAAAAATAGTTTTTATGTAAATTTAGAGATGATTTATTATTTTACAAGAATAATAAAAATATCCTATATATTTTAAGATTTTTCTTACAGCTCTAAATTTTAAATTATTTACCCGTTGCCCATTGGTCTGCAATGACAGAGAATGAAATTAGAAAGATAGCTGATACCAAGAAAAGCGAGCCATATAATAATGGGAATTCCATTATGTATAAATTAAGTTTTCAAATATTTACATCAGTTCGAGAATGAAATAAAAAAGTTTAATATGTAAAATATTTTTAAAAAACTATTATATATACTTTAATTTGTTATAATATTTATTTTTTCTTATCGCAGGTTTATTGATTCGATATTTTTAATGTGGGATAGGATTTATTAGTTTTTAGATATGGGTATGTAACAGTCAATTCATGTAATAAGTCATCTATATACCAGTAGAGAAGCAGTAGCCTAACTAAATTGTTTCCTTTGGTAATTCCCAATTGACAGATACAAACATCACATTAAAATAAATATTGGTGATTCATGGGAGAAAACGATTATTCAGTTATTAAAGGCGTTTAAGGAAGCTAGTCTTAATTGCTTGTAACGTGCATACAATGATAGAAAACTCAGGAACAGGAGAACGTAATAGGAGGGTATAGGTCAAGAGAACTAAGCTGGGAAAACGGTGGAATCGTTTAAACTCCTCAAAACGAACACTTTTATATTTGTTATAAGACTTCTTCCGATTAATAGATATTGTGTTTATAAATTAATGTTGAAAAGGATATGGAGCTCGGAAGAGGTATAAAATAGATTACGGTTTGTTATAAAGAATAAAGTTGGAACTAATTTGAACACGATTTAATTGAGGAAAAAAAGCACATAACATATTTTTATATTATGTTAAAATTACATGTTTGCGCCTTTACTTTCCCTATAAAAAAAGTAAAATTATATGTATATATTTATTCTTAAATATTTTTATGTTTAATTAAAATAATTGTTCTGGATTAATATATTTAATAAAAAAATTTAATAAAAGTTTTACTTAAAATTTGTGTATTTGAAGTAGAGTCTAAGGAGTGATACGTTACTGATGCCTCTATATTTATAATTATTTTAAAAAAATTTGCCTAGATAAAATTTATTCGCAAATATACCATATTGTGATCATTATATGGATGATATGAATAAAATGAAAAAAAATATTTAGTGTTATAATAAAAATAACTAATAATAATTATTAAATTTTAATAATTCATATATAAAAGTAATTGTTACATTTCCGTACCAGTGGCGTCCGACCCCCTAAAAAATTTGAATAGCCCCCTGAAGGGAAATTTTTTTTTAATGGCAAAAATAAATTTTTTGATTGCCCCCTTAACGATTTCTTTTATAATTCTATTAAGTAATATATAGACTTAATTTTATTATTTAAAATTAATAAGACTATCTAAATTTTTATTAAATGAATACTATTTTAATTATTAGATTATATTAATAGATTTAATTTATATTTTCACTATGTCAGCTTGCAATCAAATTCTGTGTTAAAAATAGAATATCAATATAACTCACTAAATATTAATTTAGCATTAACAGTTGAAGCTTAATTGACTTTTATTATTTAAATTATTTATAACCCTAATTAAATAAAATCATTTATTAATTGAAAATAATATTGTAATTAGCCGATTTCAAAATCACTAATCAACTATATTATTCGTTTTTAAATTTAATTACCATGCCTCTTCTTAAAAATATTTTAAAGGTCCAAATAAGTATAAGAGGTTTCTTTATAAAAAGTAAGTAGACATATAGTTTATAATTCTCTATTATATATAATTGGTTTTAAAATATTAGGTAAAACACTTATACAGGCGTATTTGACAGTTATATAATATAATTATAGTGAATATTTTAATAAATTTTACTAATAATTGATTTTGATAATAAATATAAGTAACATTTTGCATTCAATTCTTTAACGCTATCTTTATTTAAAAATTTTATTAAAATTAAGCATCTATTATTCATCCCAGATGTAATAAATTAGATATCTTTTATTCTCTTTTTTACGTGCTTTTAGGAAAGCTATTATTTTCTTTAATAAACAGTTTTGAGTTAAATTTTTAATACGAGTATATTTTTTATATTATTACAAACTACTATTATTTTAAGATATAATATACCAACTATAGGTGGTGTGACAATAATATATAAAATCCTAATTGTTTTCATCATATCACTATATCTTTATTTTAGTTACAAAATGTTTCATTTTCAATATGGCATCCTTGCCATGTAAATAACTCAAGGCTTCAATATATTTGCATAATTTCTTCTTATAGTTTTCTTGTTTTATCAATTTATCTAACATTATAAATTCTGATATAAGTTAACATCGTGAGTATTAAGACTGCAAATTAATCAGCATCTATTATTTGTATGGCTATGTAATTTAGGATTATTACTATATCTGCTGAGAGCATATTTTAGATAAGCAATAATGGTAAACTGTGTAGTCGTTTATATATAATTAAAAATGGAAGATAATCTTTTAGAAATTTAATATCTCATAATTTTATCGATTACTTATCTAGCTTCCATCATGTCATTTAAGAGGAAGCTTTAACCATCATATAGTTTTATGATTTGATTGGTCGTTTATATTCTCTCCTTCAAAAATTGTTGATTTTGTTAGGCCTATAAATTTTTCCTTATTAGTCCATTCTATAAAACATTGTCTAAAATGGTAACAGAGAGTTATATTAGTTTCATGACCCTTTTATCAATGTAGGTTGCTAAGAATTATATTATATTATGTGGTTTTAAAAACCATTATCAATTGAGACATATGTATGAATTAATTAACCTTTTTTTAATCACTTGTAATTCTTTAGACGCAGAATTTTTTATATCAGTAATCGAATATATTTTATACTGTAATAAATAGATTTTGATTAAAAAATATTATTTTTAGAAATGTCTTATTGTTTTAATTATTTATATGGTAGTTTTTTATTTATATGCTAGTTTATTTTGTATGCATAATATAATAAATGACAAAATATGAAATTCAGAATAATTGTTTAAAAAAGTATAATATATTAATATAAAACTCGGCCGAAGGCCGGTGAAAAGGGGGCCGAAGGTCAGCAAATTAGGAGGTATGGAAGGCAAAGCCCTCCAGGATTTTTTTTTTAGTTGAACCCCCTGATATTGTAAAGGTTAGCGATGCCCCTGTTCCATACATATAAAAAATATATATAACAAGTTGTGTTGTTAAACGGCTCGGAGCCGATTTTTAGAAACTGTTAACTTAATATTTTGACAAAAGAATATTGCCTGAGCTTTGAAATTTCGCTAATAGATGTCCAAACATTTGCTTAATATTTTTCTGGATAGAACAATGTGTTAGTCCTTTTTAAAAATCGGTTCAATTCAAGCCGATTAACAATACTAAATATAAGTAACTAGTAGATGGCCGGTCAAGAATGAAGAAGAATCTAAATTTTTTTCTTTATTTGATGAATAATGGATGAGAGATTTCCTTTATATGATGATAGATAAATAAAAAATTAGCCTATCTTATGGAGTGTGATGGTAAGTAGATAAGTCTAAGTCTTGGGAGCTTAGGAATATTTTTTTTTACCAATACAAAATATTGATATGGATATTAAATAAAACATAATATTTTTTATTGAGCACATAAATACTATTTTTTCAAGAAAAAAGTATATTCACACATATTTTCCAATTATATATTCAATTGCGAAGGTAATAAATACATCACTTCATTAAAAATTTTATAAAAATATAGGGAAATTTTTGAATAAACTCTCTTCAAAATAAAATTAAATTTCTGATTCACATACCATGACAATTATCGATACAATCAAATGATATAGCAATATTTTGTGGAGATAAAATATTTATGACTCCCTCCTCAGACTTAGACCCGCCTACCTAAAGTTATAATTATCATTACATTCAAAAGATATTAAATGCCTTTTATTTGATACCCATATCAGTATTTTGTTTTGATAAAAATATTCCAGACTCCCTAAGCCAGTGGCGTCGCTAGGGGGGGGGAGGCGCACAGGGGCTCGAGCCCCCTGAAAAGTTTGAATAGCCCCATGAAGCAAAAAATTTTTTTTAATGGTTCCTTAATATCCCCTTGAGCTAAAAATAAATGTTTTTAATTGCCCTCTTAATAATTTCTTTTATAATTCTATTGAGTAATATATAGATTTAATTTTATTAAAAAATTAATAAGACTATCTTAATTTTTATTAAATGAGAACTATTTTAATTATTAGATTAGATTATTACATATATATTATACTATGTCAGCTTGCAATCAGATTCTATGTTAAAAATATAACAATATCACTCACTAAATATTAATTTAGCATTAACAGTTGAAACTTAATTGACTTTTATTATTTATTATTATATAACCCTAATTAAATATAATCATTTATTAATTAAAAATTAATAATTTCATATTTTAGCCGAGTTCAAAATCACTAATCAACTATATTATTGATTTTTAAATTTAATTATCATGTCTCTTCCTAAAATTATTTTCAAGGTCCAAATCCAAATAAGTATAAGAGATTTATTTATAAAAAGTAAGTAGACATATAGTTTATAATCCTCTATTATATATAATTATTTATAAAATATTAGGTAAAATACCACTTCTGCAGACGTATTTGACAGTTATATAATCTATTACAGTTAATATTTTAAAACTTAAATATGCTTTTGACAATAAATATAAGTAATAATTTGCTTGCAAATATTTTACTCCATCTATTTATTTACAATATAATTAATATTAAGCGTATTATTATTCATCCTACAATGGATGTAATAAATTAGATATCTTTTCTTCTCTTTTTTACGTGTTTTTAGGAAGCTCTTTTTTTCTTCTTTAGAATATAAATTTGAGTTAAATTTTTAATACGAATATATTTTTAATATTATTACAAACTACCATTATTTTAAGATATAATATACCAACTAGAGATGGTGCGACAATAATATATAAAATCTTAATTGCTTTCATGATATCACTCTGGTTCTTATTTTGTAGTTACAAAATGTATTATTTCTAATATGGCATTTTTGCCGTGAATAACTCAAGGCTTCAATATATTTTCATAATTTCTTCTAAAGGTTTTTAGTGTTTTTGTTTTATCAATTTATTTAACAGAATAAATTCTGATATGGGTTACCATCGTGAGTGTCATGCCTAGGACTGCAAATTAACCAGCATCTATTATTTGTGTGGCTATGTAATTTAAGATTATTACTACAGCTGCTGAGAGCATATTATTGCATATTTTAATTAGCAATAATGGTAAACTGTGTAGTCGTTTATATATCATTAATAATAGAAGATTATCTTTTAGAAATTTAATATCTCATAATTTTCTCGATTACTTATCTAGCTTCCATCATGTCATTTAAGAGGAAGCTCTAACCACCATATAGTTTTATGATTTGGATTGGTCGTTTATATTCTCTTCTTCAAGAATTGTTGATTTGGTAAGGTTTATAAATTTTTTCTTATTAGTCTCTTCTATAAAACATTGTCTAAAATGGTAATAGAGAGTTATATTAGTTTCATGACCTTTTGTCAATGTAAGTTGCTAATATTATATTATATGTTTTCAAAAACCATAATAAATTGAGTTGAGGCATATATATATGAATTAATTAACCTTTTTTATCATTTATAATTCTTTAGGCGCAAAATTTTTTTATATCAATAATCGAAAATATTTTATACTGTAATAAATAGATTTTGTATTAAAAAATATTATTTTTAGAAATGTCTTGTGTTACTTTAATGATTTATATGCTAGTTTATTTTGATGCAAAATATAATAAATGATATTCAGAATAATTATTTAGAGTTAGTTAATTTAAAAAAAGTATAATATGTATAATATATTAATATAACGCAAATTGGGAGGTATGGGGGCGAAGCCCTCCATAAAAATTTTTTAGTTGAGCCCCCTGAGATTGTAAAAGCTAGCGACGCCCCTGCCCTAAGTCCAGCCACTTAGTGATAATTATCATTACAATAAGTTATTTTAATTATCTTTAATTAATATTCATATCAAAAAAGTTACCCCTCTCCCCTCCTAACCATGGCCAACTACTAAACAAGTATAAATGCTGTTATTTGAGTCAAAATATTTTTTAATAACCTTTTATTTGATACCTATATTAATAGTTTGGGTTGTTAAAAATATTCCTGATCCCCCCCCCTCCCTCAAGACCTGGACTTGCATATTTAGAGTGATAATTAATACAATCAAGAGATATTTTAATTACCTTTTATTTGATATCCATAACAAATTAATTTTTAATTTCCCTCCCCCTTCGCGAAGTCTAACCTATACAAGAGTAAATATATTGTTGAGTCAAAATATATTTTAATTAATTTTTATTTGATTATCAATATTTATTTTGTGTTGATAATATATTCCTGACCCCCAGGACCTAACCCGTCAACTTAGAGTTATAATTATCATTACAATAAAAGGGTATTTGATTTATTTGATATTCATATCAAATATTTATACCCCCCCACCCCCCACCCTTATACCCAAAACAAGCTTAATCCCATGAAGACCAAGAGTGAATACTGATATTTAAATTATATTTTAATTGATACCATATCTAAATTTTGTGTATTAAAATATTAATGGCTTCCTAAGCCTTGACTCTCCCATTAAGAGGGACTCAATAAATCTTTTCATTAGCTATCAATTGATACCCATTTTAACATATCTACTTTCATAAGTCCAAGACAACTTTGAGAATAATTAAATAACAATAAAATTAGAGAACCCGTGAGGGCATAACACTAAGCTGCTGTGGTGAGGGAATAGCAATAAGCTGCTACAACAAATGTCCCGTTAGTGGTAAGTTCGATTTCAAATCCAAGTATTGTTACACTTTGTAACAAAGTATAACAAAATGTGACAAGCCTTTTATTTTAAAGATAATTGTTAGATTTTAATTTAAAAAAACAAACTCAAAATCTTTATCATTAAGACATCCCCGTTTATCTTTAGCCGCACTAAAAGTTTTTCTATATGGGCACTTGGCTGCAGAATGGTGTTTTATTTTATGAAATACAACTTTATATTAGGGGTAATCTTTAAATATACTAAAATCCTGACACTCATTTTAAAAATTATTCAAAATTTGATGAGTATTAATATTTATATCATTATTCATATTGTCTAAGAGGTGCTGAAAAAATCGAATACTAAATTATTATATCATTTTTAACTGTCTATCTGTTTACAATCAGTAAAAACTTTAATATATCATCAACTACAATTCAAAATTTACCTTGTTATCGAACGTCATTCATTGCGTAAAATGAAATTTGTATGAGTTGATTTTGTAATGAAATAAATTAGGACATAATATAATATTTAATAAATTTTAAATCAAGAATAAAAACTGAACGGTTATTTTTATCATATCCTAACCTGAACCAATATTCTTTATGGTTTGGAACCCAGATAAGCAAAGAAATATTTTAAATATTTTATTTTAATTATATTGAAACTAAAAATGTGAAACAATTAATTAAGCTTAAACATCATGTTTAAATATTAAAAAGAAATTATGTTGGAAAAATGATTTATTAAATAAAAAATTATTTTTGATCTTCTTTGAGAATGCTTAAGTAAGTTTTGATTAAATTTTATCTAAAATTCCAAATCTTTTTTGTAAAAAGTTTTTTGGCCTGGTTCGATTTATTCCTAACAGTCGATTGTTTAGTCAGTTATTTAGCTTAGACTAAACAGTCTAAAAAGCAAAATAAACTTTTTTAATAAAATCGAAAAAAAAAAAATTAAATATAAAAAAACGAGAAAATAGAAATGCCACAAAATTCTTGACAAACCAAAATAGTGTCCTAGTTCAAAAGCTGATTATTTTTGGCTAAGCAGCAATTAAGTATCAAAATTATGTCGAAACAGGACACATCCTTTGATTTTTACTCATAAAAAATCTTTCATGATGAAATAAAAAATTCTATAAAATATTGGGTTTCTTTAATTTTCATTCTCTAGTCTGATGAAATTTAAAGATTTTTTTCAATCTGCATATAACTTTGTTTTCTTATTATTAAGTTCTTAATATTGAATTTCTCAAATATAATCTATTTTGTATCCATTTATTTCGATAAAAATGATATATACTATAAACTTTTGTTATGATTTTAATCGACCTAAATATATCATGGTTTGATTACATGTTATTTCACGATTTCGTTCATTTAGATTATTTCTTATAACATCTTAATTAATCAATTGCCCATGATAACCCTACTCCAAATATTGTTAAATGTGATTATTGTAGATAGTAAAATTGTAAGAAATAAATACATGTAAGAGCTGAATGATATTAAAAACAATTTCATCTCTTGAATTTTAATATAAAAAATATTAATTTATAACATTTTTTATTCGTGGCTTATCAAAATTTAAGTCTTTTATAGAGATCAAAAAGAAGTATTTAAATTTGTGACTTTCAATAAATTAAATTTTTAAGATAATTTCTTTCTAATATTTAATCATGATGTTTAAGCTTAATTATTTGCTTTCACTTATCATAAATTAAAATCTTTCTTTGTATACCCCTCCCCCCCCCCCTTTTGTTTTTAAAATTAAATTATCTATTTTTTCAAATATACATTTTAACAATTAAAGACTATATATATGTAACTAAAAAAACGATATAAAATACAAAATTACGTTAAAAAGGGAGGGGCACAATAAAATATAATTGAGTCCCTAAAAAAGGCTGTAATTATATTCAAATATTTCTATTTTTATCTTAAGAAAATGAATTATTTCTCGAATGTGTGGAATCGTATGGGTCGAAATTTCTCAAGGATCAAAATATCCACTGGTGGATGTGACAATTAGAGTGAAAATAAAGATCCAATGTTTTATATTTATCATTTTTGTTAAGGCTTGAGCAGGGATGTGAACCCGGACCCTCGTATTTTGGCTGAACCCGGACCCTTTTAAAAAGTGGAGGGTCCAAGGGTTCAGGGTGCTAAAAATTTTTAACTTAAAATTTTTTTTTTAAATTAATGTAAAAATATAATTTTTAAAAAATAATATATAATTTTTAAAAAATAATATATAATTTTTAAAAAATAATATAAAATTTTTATAATTTTTAAAAAATAATACAAAATTTTTATAATTTTTTTCGTGGAATCTCCCTAAAAAATAGTCACTTTAAAACTATAATTGATAAAGCAAGGGATGTTTTAAAATATTTAAGGGGATGTTTTAAAATATTTAAGAACTCCCACAATTGTTAGAATATTAAAATCCATGAAAAGGTAAATGGCAATTTTAGATTGCACAACACGTTGGTCCTCTATATGTAAGATGCTAGAGCGATTATTAAGTTTGAAAGATTTCTGTAATGATTTTATCATAGGAGCATGTGAAATCATTTTGTCAGAAGATGATTGGAATCAAGTAAAAGAGATTACTAGTGTGCTGGTTCCTTTAAAAATAACAACATTAAGAGTGCAAGCTGAACAATTATGTCTATCGGACTTTTATGGCATATGGTTAAGATGTCGATTAGAGTTAGGGAGATTAACAAGTTCTTTTTCAAATGAAGTATTAGAAAATACCAAAATAAGAGAGCAACAATATTTATAAAATAGTGTTGTATATGCTTCTATATATTTAGACCCGCGATATCAGGTTTTATTAAGTAGTGAGCAAAAACAAATGGCTATAGACCATCTTGAAGATTTATGGCATACCCAAAACTCTATTATTTACAATACATTGGTGGTTACAATATCTACTGGTTGATAACAATGATAATGATGATCTGGAAATTTTACTATTAGATAGAGAAAAAAATTAAATTATCATCTGATAGAAAGGAGCAAAATATATCTATTATATCTTTAATAGAAAAGTTCTCGGAAGTTATGAGAATAAATAGAGATGCAAACATTTTAAAATTCTGGGAGGAAAATTCTTCAATATATCCAGAATTATATACCTTTTCTAGAATCGTCATGGCTGTACCGGCAACACAAGTACAATAATTTATGTATTATAAAAATGACTATCTATTTTAGGTAAGCGTAGAACGTGGATTTTCATCGTTGACTAATTTACGTGGAAATCTGACGGATGATATTTTAGAAGATATCATGATTGTGCGATTGAATAAAAGATTTAAAATATAAATTATCTCATTTCGAATTATAAATATGTATATATTGAATTATAATAAAAAATGAATGAAAATAAGTCTTATTTTGAGTCATTATTTTTATGTTTCCTCTGAACCCGGACCCTGGACCCGGGTCCTTTTTAAATTTATTACCGGACCCAACCCTTTTTTTTGTCGAAGGGTTCACATCCCTGGGCTTGAGTAAGTGTGTTGCTATTGATATTTATAGGTAGTGTTGTTAAACGGCTCGATTTAAGCCGATTTTAAAAACGGTTAACTCAATATTTTAGCCAGTAAAACATTGCATGCGCCTCGAGATGTTGCTACAAGATCTTTAAATCTTTGTGCCATCTATGACCAAAATCTTCAGACTTGCCTAATTTCTTCCTGGCCAAAATAATGAGTTAACAGTTTTTAAAAATCGGCTCAAATCGAGCCGTTTAACAGCACTATTTGCAGGGTAAGTGGTAATATATTTACCCATAACCTATGTGATAGTGTCAAGCCATTAAACTAATAATAGGTTACAAAGTTCTAAGATATTGGTGATTCGAGCTTTAAGAATAGACTAGTTTATTTGAGGAATGACACTGATATGGCCCTAGCTTTTAATACAATTTAACCATGTCTGTCCAGCATAAACTGGTAAGTTGCAATTCAGGCAATTATGTGGTTGTATATTTAATAATAAGACACATTTCACTCTAAAATAAATGGTATATAATTCATAAATTTGCATAAAAACCATATAAATTTAATTATGGGGTTAACAAAAACTTCAAATTTAAATATTCTTCAGTCAAAATCTTTGGCAAAAATCTTTGAGATTAACAAAATTGAAGATCTTTTTTAAAGATCAAATAAATTTTTTATAAAAATTTATGATTTTATCATCTAAGATTTTTTATCATAATAATCACATTTACTTATAAAATATTTTTGAGAAAATTTTATGTGTTTGAGCATTCTCAAAACCTGAGATCAAAATCTTTGATGATTTTTTTTTGAGCAAATGTTAAATTCTGATTTAAATGGTGTGTAAAAATCTAATTATCTAAATAAATTTTGAACTCTTATTTGAAAAATTGCATACTTTTTCCCCAATCCAACAGAAATAAGGAATAAGAGAAGTTTACCTAATGAATGATAAAGGCTAACATCAACACTTCTATCTTAAATGTAATAAAAAAAAAATTTTTATATTATTTATTTATTTGTATTTAGATTTAATTTAAAAATATATTTTAATAAATTTTTTAAACTATTATCTGGTTGTTGTTGCATTTTCAAAAATTTTAAACATATTGCAAATATTTAAAATTATATAAATAAGATACCTTCAGATATATAAGTGATAATAATGTATAACCAATATCACTACTAATAGAATTGATGCATATAGAGAAATAAAAAAAGATAACAGGTGAGATGAA
The DNA here is from genome assembly GCF_954871325.1 of Gordionus sp. m RMFG-2023. NCBI lineage: Eukaryota > Metazoa > Nematomorpha > Gordioida > Chordodea > Parachordodidae > Gordionus > Gordionus sp. m RMFG-2023. The sequence continues at coordinate 40,343,567 of NC_088777.1, read as the reverse complement.
ATGAGATACACATATAATTAGTTTTAAAATCTTGGTTTTATATTTTTTATTTTCTTAAATATATATAAAACTTAATGATAATTAAAATGCAATATGCTAAAATTTTGGTTTGAAATGTTTAGATTTTGCCTAACAAGTCAATAATTAAAATCTAATTGTTATATATTATAATCAATTAATTGGGTACCAGACCGTACCCATTTTGACATTATCTCCCGAGCCCGATCAATTATTATAAAGGAATCTTAATTTCTCTCATTATTGTTATTCCTTAGAAAATTGTTCTTTATGGAAACATCAATAATTTTGATGAAGTTAATAAAAAGAATATTTTAAAATAAATTTCACTTAATGTAATAATTATGTATTGACTCAGTGTTGAACTTAAATGACAATACCACTAATTGGATATCTCTCATTCCTTAGAAAATGAGTCAGCCAATATCTTTATGGAGATTACTCGTATATAGACCCATCCACAGTATCAAAACATTAACCATTTCAAAGAAATTGCAGAAACTAAAAAATAATTCTTGCCATATTTTAATCACACTGCTTAACACCACTTCTTAAAATTTGTATAAAGATTTCTCAACACTAAGTTGGTGGCTAAGATTTTCTGTAAACAGAAATAGATACCATAATATACTATGCATAGAATTTTTATTGAATTTTCTTTCTCATTAAAAAAAATTAACTTTGACTAAAAAATAAAATATTTTGAAAAAAGGAAATGCCCCAAAAAAATATTCAATCAAGGATGATATATATAGATAATTGTATAAAGTAAGGGCAAAAGAATGAAGGAAAAGTTTAATCAAACAAGGACATTCACAAATTCAGAGAAAATTTAAAATAAAGTCATTTAAAAATTGAATATTCTCTAACTCTAAAAAATTATATTTTTATTTTCTCCTTTTTGTATTCCTATAATTTTATGGCTCTCTTTATTCTTGTCATAAAAATTTCCTACTATTTATTTTATGAAATAGTTGTAAAAAGTGGTATAATGATGATATATCTTATCCATGATACCTCTTTGTAGTGCATTTTTAGACCCTATAAAATTGTAATATAAAATTTATTGAATGATTAATATTATACATGTAACAAGTAATCTATTTCACGATTTTTGGTTTTTAATAATTTACCAGCTTCCAGTCATGTTTTTACCATTAGAGAAACGAAAATCTAGAACGATGAATGTTACAGAAATTAAAATGGTTATTGATAAACTATATATTTTATTAATATCACAAATTCTTGACTCAATCTGAGCTATAAAAAATAAAAGAAAAAAAATTTGGTAAAATTAAGAGCTACAATTTTTTTGGAATTTGGCTGTTAATTTCAAATTCAATAAATGATGTAAAAATAATTATGGACTAATCTCAGGATTATGAGGACAATAAAATTTTGTATAAACAAAAAGTTATAGTAAATTGTTTTTTTTAACCTTAACAAAAAAAATGCATCAATAGTTGATTCTTATGTATCAATGCGCCTTTCGCAATAATATAATAATAATAATGATAAATAAATATTAAAAAAATCGTCATTTTTTTTAAATATAGTATAAGTATGAAACTTACCAATTTTATTATTCCAAAAAAAGAAGTATCAAGTTAATTTAAATAAGACTATTGAATGTAAATTTTATATATTCAACCATATTTTGTAGGTTGCCCTTGCCTTCAAGATATCCTCATAGGATCTCATGAATATAAACAAATTACGAAAATACTATCAGACTCCTTCACTTGTGATAAAAACCCATTGTGCGGAATTATGACCAAAAAAGTGCTAAATTTTTTAAATGCGCATTTATACATACTACGTCTAATAGTTTTTTCTATCTGATATCCTACTTTAAGGTAAAATATTTTTGTTTGTTTTTATTAAACAGCCTAACAATCAACTGTTAAAGTATTTATAATACTTAAATAGTTGGTTGTTAATTCGTTTAATGATTGCTATGTATAATAAAATAATCTGTTCTTAGCTCAATTAAATATTCAAATTGCACATGCGCAGATTTTTCTATATAATCGTTATGCAAATTTAATATCACTAGGAGAATAAATATATTTATTTTAATCATTAAAAATATTTTTATAATTTATTCGCAAAATTTTATATTAAAAATAAATCAAACCATTTGACTCATTTCTGTTTCTCCCGATTATTTCACAAATAATGCAAACTACTCTCGTAATATTTGGTAGAAATTTTACATGATTTCAATATACATATAATAATTTTTTTATAGATACTATTTAACTATAGAAAATTGTATTATTAGTTCCATTCTTATAAGTTTGGCAATCGTTATTATGAAGTTACTAAATATGTCATATAAAGATACATATAACAAAAAATTATATATCCAGTAAAAAGAATAAGTGTTTCTTTTATAAAGAAATGAAACTTGTTATATAATCCTTTATTTGCTTATAATAAAAATAAGGAGAATGAAAATAATTAACCAACTTCAAATGATATGAAAAGTTATTCCTCACCTCCAATCTTTGTGGAAGTGTGAAAGAAAATTCTCATCCAAATTTTAGCGCTTTTTGGGGTCGATTGTTTAAATTTTTAAATGAAGATAAAGAAATTCTTAACAAACCAAATACCGTATAAACCCGTTATAACCATGCTGGGAACGTTATAACGGAGTTACACTGTATATGGTATAGTTAAAATGGACAAACAAAAAATTTCCCAAAGAAGATTGATAAACCAGATATTTAAAAAGTTAAATAACCAAACCGAAAATTTGTTTCAACATTCCCGAAAAAATATTATTTGTTGTCCTTAAGATGATATATTGTGAATAACATTAATTTATTTCTTTAAAATTTTTTAACCTGCAATCATTCTCAGAAGAGAAAACATGTGACTTAAGTATATTAGGGTTTAAAATTTTAGTAATATGTTTATTCAAATAACTAGTTAATCTGACCTGGAGGCTAGACAAAAATATTTTATGACATGGATTACAACTTTTACAAAATTATTTTGAGTCCCAATACAAAAAAATAATTACTTCAAAAATCTTAATGGGCTTTGCTGATCTCTAATTAAAATTTATCAGATTGACATCATATCTTATGGGTTGGTTTTACGCAGCTAAACTTTCATTTAATTTTTTAAACACTACCGATCACAATGCAAATTTTTCTACTAAATTCTATGATTCATATTCAGCAATAAACTTACGTTATTTTGACGAAAGTGACATCCAAAACTTTTTTATGAACACGCTGAATATTAATAATTTGTTTAGATGTTTTATACTCCTATTGAAAGGTGCAAATAAGAAATTAGACATCTGACAATCTAATATAAAAATGACCTTTTAGACAATCTTTTTTATACTTTTAATAATTTCAGTTTAGCATTGGGGAGCAATATCTACATAAAGAAAAGGGGACATTTTTCCTTATATCCTATAAAAATTAAGGCGTAAAATTTTTTTTTTGAGGGAGGAGGATAAATTCTACAATGTTGTACACAAATTCGTTAAGGATAAGAATAATAGTTATAAAAAGTATGTTGGATGAAAAAGCATTGATAATTCAATAATAAACACTATTTATATAATTATATTCATCTTCATACACTAAAGATTATTGTTTTAAATTTAATACATTTTCACTAAATAATATTTCTACACCTATATATTAAACTGGTATGCATTAAGATTAGTGAGGGCTGGCCCAGATTATGAAAATTTTTGAAAAGTAATACAATTTTACACAAGATGTCCAGCCCTGCGCATAATAATTTTTATGAATAAAAAACCTAAATTTTGCCTAATTGTAAGCTAAAAAAAATTGTAAATTTCAGATCCTGTACATAAAAATATTTTACACAGGCTGTCCTGCTCTGCCGTAAGGCCAGGCCATACCGATCTCTAGTGTGTCTAAATATATTAATGAAATTTGTTTGAAACTTAATTCAATTTTAATCTATTCAGTCAGTCCCCTATGAGGATTTACTTTAACTTTCAAAAATATATAAACCTGCAGGCCCCCCGCCGTATTTTAATTTTTTTAAATTTACCAGGGCCGGGCTTAAAATTTTTTTTAAAAAACACCCAGGTCAGGCTAGGATGTATATTTTAAAAACAAATATTTTAAATTGCAATTATTAGATATAAAATTAAAAATAAATATATTTTTAAAAAATTCGGGCCGTGCCTGAGTAATTAAAACCCAGGCTGGGCCGAAAAATGTTTTTGAAAAATAACCAGGTCCGGGCCGTGCAAATTGGTACCTCTGCAGGTCTCTCTTATTTTTAAAAAAGTTAAATTCATTTATTTACTACAGTATCTAATAGAGGTTTTAAAAAAATTTTGCGAGCTCATGGTTTTCGAAAAAATTGCCTCCCTGCTATTGAAAATTTTGTTTAGCTCGCCCACCCATTATTTAAAAATTATTTGATTATATTTATTTATTTTACAAATAAAATATTGAAAAAAATGATAAACTTAGTGGAAAATCTTGATATTTATTATGTAATAAATAAATATATTCTTGTTCTCATTTTGAAAAAATATTTTTAATAAATATAAGCCTGTTCTCATTTTTTTAAATATATCAAATTTGCCTGCCCGCTCATTTTAGAAATATATACGCCTCAGACCTCTACTAATACATATCGAATTTAGATCGTTTTAATGATTATTTTATTTTAGTCAAGCACGCGATAAAATTTTTTAAAAAAATAAAGTGGCCTGGTCGGAAAATTATAAAAAAAATTAGCAGAGCCGGGCAATTCATGCTGAAAAAATTTTCAGATCGGCAGAACCAGATAATGTATATGTTAACGTCAATGCGTTTTTTCCCGCGATATGTTATTTTTTTCAATTTTAAATCATATTTTGAGCGTGTTTTTTTTCAATTTTAAATTATATTTTAAGCGTGTTTTTTTTCAATATAAAATATGATTTTACCAGAAATGTATTCCATCATGTTTGAAATACTTATGAATATCAGATAATTTATCATGAAATTTTGAACTTAATATAATTTACATTAGTTTTTCCATTGATTTTTTATATAAGTTATAAATGAGTCAAAAGTTATTGGTAAAATTATCTACAATTCATAAGATAGGTATTCTAAACATGCTGGAATACTTTTCCGATAAAATCAGAATTTTAAATTTAAAAAAAACGTGCTCAAAAAACGATTTAAAGTTGAAAAAAATATACATTGTCGGAAAAACACATTGACGCTAACATTGATTTTTCGTAAAATTTTAATAAGGCCCGGCCTTAAGATTTTAAAATATTTTTTGAATTGCAATCTAATATTTTTATTATGTACTGTTTGAAATTAAATTACAATATGCCTATCGTCCAACTAAAATACTAAATATATAAATAATATATTAAATTCACAAAAAATTAAACAATTTATTTACATGATATAATTACAAATGTACAACACAATTGTTTTATAAAACGGTTGTTGGATAAATAGATATTCATAGAGGAGGGATTTTAAGAGCCTTAATTGACATTGGGAGAAAAAATAGGATGGCCTAAAAATTCATAGAAGCAAAATTAAAGGGATAGGTCAGACTTTTCATAAAACGTTAACAGGCCAGACCTAAATTTTCATATAATTTTGACAGGCCGGGAAATTTTTAAAAGACTCTAAAAGTCAGGGCCTGGCAAAAAAAATTAAAAATTTTGGGGTGGACTGTTTTGGGGTGGACTGGACAACTTTTAAAATTCTTAACAGTCCAAAACGGGTAGGGCTTTCCTCTAATCTACATTGTGTATTTGTAATTGGATCATTTCATAAATAACTTGTTTAATTTTTTGTGAATTTTTATATATTTCGTATTTTAGTTAGACAGCTCTTGTACAAAGAAATAAGTATAATGTAATTTATTTTCAAATATTATTACAATCAGAATATTAGCTTGAAATTCTAACAAAATATCAAAAGTATTATGCCCGGGTTGGCATTAAAGTTTTATGAAAAATCAGATTTGCGAGCTCCTCCTTTTTATGTATACGGTCCGGCCAGAATATATTTTACGAATTGCCCGGCCCAAAAATAGTTTATATACTAATTTCCGGTCGGACTTTGCAGATCTCTAAAATATATATAGCTTTTTTAATATCAACTATGTTATAACTGTAATTTGTATTTCTAAAAAATAGAATTAAAAACATTTACAAATCAAAATAATAATAAAAAAATAATTTAAGAAAAACATAATTGTCTTCCTAAAAGGAACAATAGTTAGATTTAGAAATATTTAATTGTATATTCTCTCCAAAAGAATTCCCTAGGTTCAAGGGCTTGTATTTTTATTCTGTGAGCCAAATTTTTATAAAAGCAAAAGTGATATGCGCAAATTGTCTACTGGTGGAAGTAATTGACGAGAATATAAAATTACATATGTTTTATATTAATTTCCATGATAAATCAACAAAAAAACACGATTTTCAATCCAACCCTCTCAGATTTTTCTAAAATTTTTACAAGATTTGTATATATTATAACTAAGAAAAAAATAAAATTTTAGCCTCCAACTCCTAACTGTGGCTGAGATAACGGGCTCTAAATGTCGAAAAAATGGTACCTTTGGATATAATGAGCTAGAAGCGTCATTTAAATTTAGTAGTAGAACTTTAAAGTTATATAATAATAAATATTGTTAAAAAATAATGTCAAAAACCAAAAATTATTATAAAATCAAATCGATATTTTTTTTTCTCAATTTTTTTCAAGTTTGGCCGAGCACAGGTTTAGGAGTGAAAATATTCTTAATAAATATTTGCTATAAATCAAAAGCTATCAAATATTTTATGTTTAATATTTAAAAGAATAATTATATAAGATTTGAAAACGTTTGGAATATATTTGATGAATTAAAATATTTTTCTTCTCAAGAATATTTACAAAATACAAATCAATTTTTAATTATAATTTAATTAAGGACAAAATATAATTTATTTTTAAATTTATAATTGTAAATTAAATAATTTTCACAATATGAATATAATTAACTTTAATTTTATTTTCCATGAGAGGTATAAACGCATGAAACTTTTGTGTTCCAGGAATATGTTTAGCCTTTTGAAACCTTGTTTCAGATATTTTTCTTTTCATATTCATGGTCGTTTATAAGCGTATAATTAACTCCTGTAATATTTTTTATAAAAAATAAAATAAATCTAATGTATTTAATATCTAGTTCTCGTAATGATGCTGAAGGCTAGCTATTGCTTCCAATTTTTTGGTAATTCCATTAAATTATCGCAAGCACTTATGTCATGCGCTGTTGCGAAAAAATGTTATTCTACTTTGATTCCGAAATCTAATTCATGAAGGCAAAGATTATGAAATTTTTTTTTATTTTTATATTACGTTACTGCGCCATCAGAAAAATAAAATATTTTTGATATATTATAAAATTTTGATTTAAGAAAATTAATCATTATATTTTAAAATAAATAAAGGACATGATGACAGCATCACATAGTTAATTTGTTTGATCATATTATTTTTACGAAATACACCATAAAGGGATGGAGAGTAGACTGGTTATTATTACAGCGGAATCCCTGAACGTGGTCCTGCGTCACATAAGTATAATTTTTCGAAAAATCACATATAACTAAAAAATCACTAACATTTAAACTTGATTTTAATGAATAATGCTGGTTGCAGCGAAGATATAAATGAATGTGTGGTTATTGTATTTAATATTTTGAAAAATAAATATAAAATAGGATGTAGACTTGCAAAATGTTTCAAGAGTCGTTCGATCAATAGTTAACCATTGTTTGAAAGTTGTATAATCAATTACACTATTTACTGTCTAATGATATCTTAAAAATTTCTCGTAGACTAAGGAAACCCGTGTAAAGTTTACTTTCTCTAAGGTAACAATCAGGAATTGCAGAGATTGTGCAATACAATCTTGATAATCTATAACGGGGAATATAGCATTAGACGTTAATTGGGCAAATCTTCCCGTTTAGCATCAATTAATTTTGATAATAGTTCATTTCCAAGTTCTCCAGCTAAAACACAATATTTTGGTCTTAAATACGCAAATTTAATAAAGTTCACTTTTATGACCATGTTTTTCATTAAAATTAGAATATAATTTCTTAAGATTGCATAAAATGAGTCTTTTTTGCAATTAACATTTCTCTCCTTATTTATATAAAATGATTTTTACAAAGGCATTTTGCGACTGTTTTTATCGGAATTATAAAATTTTTCAATAATATATATAAATTCGTCTTGAAAAACACTCCATGAGGAAGTACATTTTTTACCTTCACCGCGTATGTGTTTATGCAAATTGTGCGCGAATTTTTACAACTGATTAATGATTAAAATGCCATATCTCCTATACCTGAACTCGACCCTATTTGTTATTAATTAATCCTTTATATAAAAAAGTTGAGAAAAAACCGATTTGATTTTATGATCATTTCCGGTTTTCAATTTCCGGCTTTTGACATTGAAAATTTTTTAACAATATTTAACATTATATAATTTTAAAGGTCTACCATTAGGCTATATAAAAAAACAAATGACACTTCTAGCTCAATTATATCCAAACAGGCGCGTAACCATAAAATTTATATGGGAATGGAGGGGGGGGGATAATTTTTTATATTGAAATGGTTTTTTTTGAGCATTAAAAATTTATCAGAACTAATGATATAAGATTTATTAGAACTAATCATTATATAAAATATTAAAAATTATCATATAACACAAATAATAAAATATTGGAAAATACAAAATATTAAGAGCGAATTTAATACTGTTAAAAAATAAATATAGCTATATAAATCTGTATCTAAATCACAATAAAATATAAAATTAAATATTTTATAATGATTTAAAAAGTTAATCAAAATATTATTAATAAATGAAAATTTATTCTTCTTTGCAATTGGGCCAATTTTTAGTAATTTGTTCTGTGTATTAGAAGATCTCCATGAGTAAAACTAGTCTATTCAATCAATTTTAAGATGTTATACTTTTGATATAGGTTTTATTATCTGTAATGAGTAAAAGTTTCTCTTATTTGTACTTATACTAATTGATATCATTGGCAAAATATACAGTAATTTTAATATATTTGGAAAAACTTATAAAATATATTTTAAAGTAAGCAATGCTTCACTTGTATTCCTTGAAGGATTATTTACAAATATGAATCTTCCATACCATTGAAATTCTGAAATTAATTGGCCTTCATGTACATTTATAACCTATAAATAAAATTTAGCTAAATATTTAATTTTTCAATATCAAGATGTGATATACCTCAGATTAAAGAAGTTATAAGATATAATTGTAAATTGGATAGAGCCAAATAATAAATCGCTAATCGTTCATAAGTGGAATAAAAACTGTTATATTATAATAATCCTCAATTGAGTCCACGTTAATACAAACAACGATTTGTTTGTCGGTGAAATCGAGGCTTTTGAATCTCAAAAACATATAATTTTGCATTCGCTCAACAATCAGATGAATCTCGAAAAATTTCTGGTCGATATTATCATAACTTCAACCAAATCCATTTTTTGAAAAATATTGCATAAAATTGTTGTGTAATAAATAATTTATTAATACATTCCAATGAAAAAAATCGGCAGTCATATTAAATCAATGTATCAGTTTCAGATGAAATATCTGTTTCAAGTGATTCTGATATTTCTCCACGGGCATACAAAATGGGTTCTTCTAGATCTTAAAAAATTTGTAATAGCTTTATGTAGAAGGCTCCATCTTGTCATGGAGGCTTTTTGCAGCTTAATTTTTCTATAGCATAAAAAGTCTCAGAAATATTTATAATCATACACTCTAGAAATTTTCTAATCTTAGTTTTTAGTAAAGATAATCAGATAGAATTTTTTTTTGGTTGATAATTTTCTTATATCCATTAGTATTTAAGGTTTAAAAAGTTTAAGAAAATAAACTTTAAAATTTCTTGAGATTAAATAATATAAAAGAAATAAATATTTTAACATTTTGCTAACTTGATACAGCGTGGCTCTCCCTCTCCCATCCCCAACTGGCTACGCGCCATCCAAAAATAGCATTTTGTCCAAAATGCCCCATTTTTCCGATATTTAGTGGCACATATTTCAGCCGCTAGTTGGGGTTGAAATCTAATTATATTTTTTTCTTAGTTATAATATATGTAACATCTAGTAAAAATTTTGGAAAAATCTGAGGGAGTCGAGTTGAAACTCATGTTGATTTGTCATGTTAACCATATATATTATTTTTATATTAATACAAAAAATAAAAATAAATTTTTAAAGAAGGGAGAAGGGGGTTAGCATAATAAAAATTTGTATTTTATAGCTTGAAAAAAGAAATTATTTGGCTTCCAATGTTTGGATTTTTGGATATAAAATTATATTTGAATATATTTTGTTGGGAAATTTATATTTTATTGAGAAAAAATTTTTATTTGAATATATTTTCTTGAGAAGAATTTGCCCATCCCTGCTTACATCCTAGATTTCCATTATTGATTATAACTTTATTAAATTATAAAGGAGAAAAAGAACAAATAATGTTGTTTCAATGTATATATATATATATATATATATATATACTGCTTACTTAATATATTGTATTCCACATTTTGTGAGATTTTTTTAATTGATCAAGTGTTTTATGTTTCAAATATATTTATTTTAAAAATTTTTATTATTAGACTCAAATATTCGTCAATAAAAAGGGTGAGGAAAAATACCTTGAAAAAAAATATGAGATGAAAAAGTTTCTCAGCGGAAGATCTCCACAAGAAATTTACGCGTTTTCATTCGTACCGCTCGATAAAGTCAATACGATAGCCAATGGAAGCTTAGAGATTGGTAATTTGAAAAAATCTATTCTTGGTTCCTGGGAAAAGGGAGTACATTTATTTCGTTATGCCGACACGTGCATTTTAGACTCTAAGATCAATAAAAGAAATTACCATACGGACACGTATGGTAATCGTTTATGGACCTCCGATTTTCCTCCCTACACTTTCAAACTAGATAAAGGCGAACAAATATCTTGTCTTATCATATTCAAAGTTATTATCATAATAACGTTAACCCTAAATAAAAAAAATTTTTATAGGTTTTATTGGGTCGAATACAGACGGTTGTTGTTAATGGTGAGGAGAACGAAGTTGACCCATCCCCAATCCACGACTCTCATATACCTGATCAAAAGCCTATACCAGATGAAAAATCTATTTCCCTTAAAAGAGATAAATCTATGGTGAGCGCACAAATATATACATTTGATCTAATAATATAAAATTCTACCGTTGAAATATTTGATTGGTATAAATCTATTTTTTAAAAAAGATGCTTAAACCCTTTCAGATGTGATAATATAAATTGGAAACCACTTACAAAATATTAAATTTAAACTTAATGCCCGCACATTCAAAATTACTACACAATTGATAAATTTATATTTGAAACAAGAATCTAACTAATATGGTATTTGTTATTTTTAAATTTACTAATGAAAAATTTAAAAAAAAAGATAAAGTTTTATGTTTTTAAAGCTGTAAAATTATGAATGATTAAAACTAAATAAATAAGATACAGGTTCACTCAAATCATGTTCTATTTAATTTTTTTTAATTGCTACGCTTACCGATACTGGGAGTAGTGTTGTTAAAATGCCAGATTCGGGTCGATTTTTAAAAATGGCCCGATTAAAATTTTAGCCAAAATAATATTATATAAGCCTCGAGATTTGGCCAATAGATGTCCAAACCTTTCAGTCATATATGAGCAAAATCTCCACGCTTACATAATATTATTTTTAAAAAATTATGAGCAATTTGTTATTCACGCCGGAAATGGTTAAAAAATAGTTTTGTTTTAATTAGGTGTCTACTGATTACACTTTTGAAAGGCCTGTCAGATCCGATACCTTATTGCCGATATTAAATTGATATCGGCCGATCAGCGATACAATATCACTAATCTTATTTTGTTAGTTATATTAATAATATATTTTAGCTTTTATTATACATAGATAAGTCATTTAAAAATATACTATTATCAAATTTTGATTAAATTATCATTTAGATACATTTTCTTAAATATTAATAAATTTAAAGACGCCATTTTAACGGATCTATCGCCGATATTATTAAAAGACGTAAAATCGACCCGATACAATAAAAAAATATCGGTACATCCCTAGTTATAATTTTAGTTGAGTTCAGAAACTGAATCAAAGAAGATTTACCATTATATTTAAGGCTTTAGTAAATTTAGGGCTATATTTCATTGTTCTACGTTTTTTTGCAAATTTTTATAATTTATTTACTAGATTTTTTTAATGATGATTATTTTTAAAAAAATTTTTGTCCTTTAGATTTATATCTATGAATACGATATGAAGAATCTCTCCCTAATTCAATATCCGCGAAATATATCACCTTATGCTGTCATTTATTACACTAAACAACCCAACCAGCGCTTCGAACGATTGATTCACAACAATATTTATAATAATCCCATTCATGGAAAAAAAGGAAACAAAATTTCTACCCTAGTAAACAAGAGTGGATCGATCTCTCAACCAGAGCCACCCTCTATTGTCAAACCTGAGATATCTACAAAAGATGTCGATGAACGCCGACATTCTTTGATACCCCTTTACCCCAAGCCAGAAATAAATGGTCCGCGTCCTAATTTCCCGGTCATAATAACCGATGTTCCTATTCCTAATCAAAGCCTTCCATATATCAGAAATGAGAATCTCATTCATAATACTACGGTCACCCAATTGCCTTACAATTATCATGATGCTTACAATCAAAATTTATTACACGTGAATACGTATAACAGAGATGTAAATTACAATAATACCTATATAACATCTAACAATCAATATCCCAACATTGGTTTATGCTATGCCAATGTTTTATCAACAACAAATTCAAACAATGCAGTCACATTCACAAATACCATGTATGTTATTTAACAAATCTAATCAGCCAAATAATTTTTTTTTTAAATAGGTTATATAATGATAAGGTTAATAATACATCCATCCTGGACAAATGTAACCAACTAATAGGCCAATTAGGCTTGGACCAAGGCGTCGACTTTTATAACTTTATATTTTCAATCATGTTAAAAATTCTCTCGACTTTAGATGAAAAATTTAACCAGGTCGATAGTAAGAATTCGATTCATAAAACAATAGACTTCATGGTTCAATACATATCAGAATTTAATTCCGATTTACCTTCCGATAATCCACAGATTTTACAATCAGAACTACAGCGAACCATTGAGGATTTGGTTGAAAATCTCAGGAACCCCGACGATGATAACGAGAATGAAAATAAATGTAATATAAGCGACCTTAAAACCGAGTATACCGAAGATAATATGGAAATTGACAATTATTCCCTCAATTATCCGACCTCCTCTCCCACGGCTTCGTACACGGAACATAAATATAGCGTTAATGAAAGAAAGAGAAAGAAAGATGTCTCTGAAGGTAGTCCAGAAAATGGTCTAGACGCGGCTTCAACATCCCGTTCCTCCAAAAGGATTGATCCCAGGTTGCTGAGACAACACAAAAACAATCTCGACAACTATGATGATGATGATATTAACAACATAAGTGATATAGATATTCAGGAATACGAAGGGATTGATTGCAATGAACAAAATTTGCTTATTAAATCGAAATATGAAAACCTAAAGTTTCATGGCCGGGCCCTTATAACTTTAAACGATTTGCCGATAATTATTCCCGTAGACAAAAAACACAAAAAAGAAAAATATGATCCTCGACGTCGAAAATCGGCCGAACTTAAAACTGTCGTCAGTGCATTCAATGGCATTATTCCGGTGTTTCTAGATGATTATATTGATACCCCCTAACATTTATTGTTATAGCAATATTAATTTATATAAATATTATATTATATATTATAATGTTAAAGAAAAATAGTTTATATATCATCATAATATTGTAATTTCCAATGTTTATTTTATTAATATTTTTGTAACTTAAAAATAAATTTGATTAAAAAAAAGGTTATAATATTATATTTGTTTAAGAGTTCAGAAATTATTTTCTTAAATTTATTAGGGGCCCAAAGAATTTTATGAAGAAAGGTTATGTAAAAATTGCAAAGGTTCATTCGGGTTTAATTTGGAAATATTAGTGTTATATAAAATAAGTATAAGTTTTATTCTAATGAATATGCGAATAGATTAATTACTACTAAAAATATTTAAAATAAGGGGATCGATGAAAATTATGGATATATTCTTTTTGATTCGGTTAAGGTTCAATTTAGAACGGTTCTTTGGTTTGGTCAATTCATACAGTGAAGCTCGCATTTATTAAAAAATTATGTATATAGAATTACTAAACCCACCTTAATTGAATGTTCTCGATTTAAAAAAGTAAACCATCTCATATTTTTATATCTTAAAATGAAAACTGGCCTGAATTTTAATTTTAGTGTAACCTTTTGAGACTCGCAAAAACGAGGGAAAATATTTTTCTATTTATTTTTATAAAACCTATAATTTATATTTCTTGTAAAAAGAGCAGGTCTGGCTCTACGAATAATTGCCTTTATGTCAAGTGTAACAGGATTTTGGAACAGTAAGGGATCGACTACGATTGTTATTACAGGATTTTGGAGGATTCAGTCATATCAATAATAGGACTTAGAATCTGCATATTTTAAAAAAAGAGGAAAACTTTAACTGTATTTTAAAATTTACCTTGATTACCCCATTCACTGTACCACGCCTCGGTAACTGCATTTAACCACAACAAAAAATCGTTAGGAGAAAACCTATGATAAGGCTCGTCCACTTCCGATTTATCAAAATAAGGATAAAATAATCCTAAAGGATAAATATAATTTTGAGGACCAAATGATAGTCTATCCCTGATTCGTGAAGTATGGAAGGTATAAACTTCTTTAAATTACCTAAAAAAAGTTTATTAAATTAATTTTATTTAATAATTTATATTAAAAATTCGTCTTAAATGTATTAATCTTTTCGAATAATTGCAATTATATAAAAAATATTCTCTTTATTTATCCAAAAAATAACTCGATTTAGTTAATATAAGATGAACCGAAGTTTAAAATCCTCTTCAACATAAAATTTTTTAAAAGATAAACAGGATTTTGATCAAATTTTATTCCAAATCTTTTTTACCAAAAAATCTTGTATAAATAAATCTTCTGTGTTACTATGCATAAAAAAAACATTCATAATGAAATCACAAATTTTATATATAAAATTCGCACTTTTTAAAAGTCTTCCATTTTGTGATCCTCAAAGATTTTTTTGTTCAAAATCTTGGGCGTAAAAGAATTTTAAAATAATCTTTGAATTTTTTTTCAAACTCTGAGAAGAACATACTTATTCGAGATAGTTAAAATTCATTTTATTAATATTTAAAAAATATATAATACGAGTTAGTTAATGTAATTTAAATTTTATTTTATATAAATTGAATTTTCATTTTAAATAATCAAGCCTTATAGTGGGCACATATTGAGCGTTTGCGTTTTGCCATATTTTTTGGGTTCACGTCAATTCGGGGCAGAAAATTCGGCACGGCGACAATTCAGCGCAGCTTCAAATAGACGCGGCGGACAATTCCGAGCAGCGTCAATTCGGCGCGGCGACAATTCAGCGCGTATTTATTACAGTTGCAATTTATTATATATTACTTAGTTTAAAAAAAAATAAGGATGATTAAATAGAAATCATTTTGAATGTTGGTCCTATTAATTATTTTCATATTTATTTTTACAAAAATCTCAATTTTATTTACTAAATGTGTAATATCAAAAAAAAATTAACAACCAATATTTATACCTATTTCTTTGGTTGACCAATTTACTACATAAGATATGTTGATAAGTAGCCAATGTTATGTAAGCTGAGATTTTGGGCATATTACTTATCAGGGGGGTATTTTGGGCCTATTTTTAAAAATGGTTGATTAAAATTGTAGCCAAAATAATATATAAGATTAGAGATAGAGGTCAAATCTTTCTTTTTCTTTCTTCCTTCTATGCGCAAAATCTCCAGTCTTACAGAATATTGGCTACTAATCAACATACCTTATAATGTGGTAAATTGGTCCATTAAAGAAATAGGTATAAATATTAGTTAATTTTTTTCGATATTACACATTTAGTAAATAAAATTGAGATTTTTGTAAAAATAAATATGAAGAAATAATTAATAATACCAACATTCAAAATGACTTGTATTTAATCATCCTTATATTTTTTAATTTATAATAAATTGCAACTCTAATGGATACGCGCCGAATTGACGCCGCGCTGAATTGACGATGCGCTGAATCGTTGCCAGGCCAAATTGTCTTGCGCCGAATTTTCCACGCCGAATTGACGTGGAACCCTTTTTTTGAGGTTTATTTTTAATTAATATCGTCGATTCAACATTTTAACCATTCTAATATCGTCTGCTTGTTTATTTCATTAATTTCTAAATATTTCATTTTGAAAGATAATTAAGTTATATTTTTACATATTATATATTACAAAATAACGAATAAAAAAATGTTTTGAAAAAAGCAAATCTGTTAGCGTTTTTTTAACTAATTGCTAACGCCACGGTAATTTTACCAATGTGCTCGAAATGCATTATTTGCGTTTGCAATCGTTTAAAACTCTCAATTTTTGTGCGTACTAAAAGTGATTATTTCGAGTTTTTAAAATAATATAATAAAAAATTTACAAAAATAATTGTTAAAGAAAGGCTCGATAAAAAAAGATGCAATAAAAGTTCGGAGATAAAATAAAATTAAAAAATTGCCATACTTTTATATTTAAAAAAAAGAAAGGTTCATAATAAATGAATTAAGGTTGAATAGAAAGAAAATCATAAAGAAAAAAGAATAAAATATTGTTTACAACACTTTTAATAGTGGATGGAGTAAAAATAATGACGATGACTTTTTTCTTTACTTTTAAATTTATATTTTAGTATTCACCATTTTGCAGATTGTTTTTAAATTACCAATTTTTTTATAGCAAGCAGAGTGAAGGCTGCTTTAAAAAAAAATAACAAAAAATTATTGATTTTTTTAAATAATTTATTTCTGAAATTAAACAACCCTATATTTTTTAAAATGGAGGCATTCATTGCTCCTAATATATAAGAATATGTTAATAGGGCTGGGTAGACAACATTTGAATTTGGATAAAAGAAATACAAACAAAAATCTGAAGTTTTTGTTTTGAGAATTCAATAACAAAACAAAAACTTCAATTTTTTGTATAAAACATTTTTACTACTATAAACCAAATTCAAATTTATTTTCTTGATAGATATGACGGTATTATTTTTTAAAATCTATAACTAAATTTTTTTAACAGATAATTTTTAAATAGTGGTTTTAATGCAAACAAAACTGCGCTCTTTGTTCCTTGTAGCCCAACATATGAATAAAATTGTTATTTTTTAATTAACTTATACATAGATATTAGGCCTAATCATATGCTCTTTGCATCATTGGGATCGTTTGAGAAAGGGCAATGGGAGGATGGGGTCAAATTCCATAACTTTGGGGAGCTTCGTGAACATTTTTTAAGATATGCTATTTTTATGGATTTCTTGGTAATCTCGATTTAAATATCCTATTTTTGCTAATTTTGGAAATGAAATTTTTAAGTTTAAAAAGCAACGTCAAATCTTCAGGTGATTTCTCTGGTTGGGAATAAGAAATATAATTTAAAAAATGTGATTTGACAATAATATTGATGGAAGTGAGAATTTAAAATTAACTAATATTACGTCTTTATATTATAAATGATGCCTATAAAATAGTTTTCAGTAAACATTATAAAATATATTTTTGCAGATATTAGTTATTGATCATGTTATTTATTTATAATATAAAAGGAGAATAGAGTAATGCAATCTTTATTCATTTTTTTAATGTCGTTCCATTCTATCCAGACCATAATTATTATAAATGTATGATTTTCAATGCACACGTTCTTAAAATTAATTAAATACCAATGTTTACATTTTTTACATCAACTTTGACTTATGTAATATTTTATGATTTATAAATGATGTAGATATAGCCTCTCTAGGTCATATTACATCTTTCTCTTTCAGAAAATAATAAAAGAAGAAATTTTAAATTTATTTATAACCTTATATTTATAAAATTTTGAAGATTGTTATTCTTGTTCATAAATAAAGATACACCCACCCCTCCCCTCCTCTTCTACCCCGTCTCTTGGCAAAATTTTATCCAGCTAAAATTTAAGCAGATTTTCTTAAATTTTTTAAATTCTAAAGACTGATGGATAAAAATTTTATCAACAAAATAAAATTGTATTAAATTTATTTCTATTAAAAACTATGATTAGGCAAAATTTCTAGAGTTTATTATGAAATGTTCAGATATCCAAAGAAACCGAATTTGCGGAATAGATTTATTTTTCTGAGACCTCTAGTGCTACAAGAAAAAAGAATGCGCAAATCATGCCCGAGATGGAACCTTTGAAATTACAGCACTTTTAGATAAAAAAGCCTATTTAGCTGGCCCTTTAAGAAATATCGGAATGACATGAAGAACCAGATATTTAATCTGAAGGTTACATAACAATTTGCAATATTTTTCAAACAAGATGATATGAATTTGGATGAGGTTATAATAATTGCAAATAATATTATATCTACCAAGAATTTTACGAGATTTGTGTGATTGATGAGGCAAAAGCGAAATTTATGATTTTGAGATTCGCAAGCCTCGACTCCTAGACAAACAAATCATTCCAGTATTCACCTAGACTTATTTAAGGATTACTATAAAATAACCGTTATTATTTCACTTTTGGATACATTTTTCAAATCAATAATTTGGGATTTATCAAATAACTATCCAATTTACAGATATTAATATACCTAGAAATCCGTCTGAGGATTAAATCTTATATTAATAAACACCTAGCACAATTTAATTCAGAGACTATAAATGTATCTGAAGAAAAATTAATTTCTGACGTTACATATAGATACGAAAGATTAATATATCCAAGAGACCCATGGAAGCATTGCATACTTTAAAATATATTTTAGCATTTTTGAAATATGATTACTGTATATTTTGTCAACAATACAATTAGTACAAGCATAAATGAGAGGACCTTTTCTTCGTTACTGAGAAAAAGAATTAATCTAATTACGACATCAGAAATTGATTTGAATGGTCTAGCTCTGCTTAATATACATAGATTTAATTCCCAATATAGAACGACCTAATGAGAAATTGGCGCAATTGCACAGACAACATCTACATGAGCGGGGGGGGGGGGTGTTTGCTTCCATTAAGGAGGTCATTTAAGGGGAGTGTAGGTTAGAGGTAGGATAAAATTATTTGGAAAGTTATCTATTAAGTTTTTAGAAATAGGGCAAAATATATTGCTGTAAAAAAATTATTCAATTATTATAGACCATTATAATGCAATGATCTAAATATAGGCCAAATTTATATATTGCATATAGTCATAATTTTTTAAATAAAACTAATTTCTGAATAATTTTCTGCTATCTTTTTGAATGTAATTTAAATTTATTTTAACATAAACAAAAATAAAATTTCAACAAATATCATCATTTTAATCGATAAACTTACATAATATTTAGATTTCCTAACCCCTATTGTGTTGCTCTTGTATTATAATTAAAATTAATGGTTTTTAAAATTTTCTCTTTAAACTGACTTATTATTTAAAAAGTTCCTTTAGGGAACATAATTTTTATCTGGTGGTAAAGATAAAAAAAATTTTAAATAAATTTCACTTAAATAGTAGAAACATGTAATGTAAATTATTTATGTATTGGTTCAAAGTTAAACCTAGATGACAATACACTAATATAATATCCTTCATTCATAAGCAATCATGTTGGCCAACACCTCTATTGATATTACTCATGTATAGCCTAATTCACAGTATCAATTATTAACCATTATATAGAAATTGCAGAAACTAAAAAATAATTTTTGCCCTATCTTTATCACACTTCCTTAGCACCACTACCTTGGGTAATCTTTAAATTTCTCAACACTAAGGTAGTGGTTGATTTTCTGTAAGACAAAATTGATACCATCTATGTAATGAATAGAATTTAAAGTATTTATAGGGTTTTCTTTCTCATTCAAAAAGAGTAAAGCTTTGATCAAAAAATAAAGTTTTTCAAATAAGGAAATAGACTCCAAAAAAATTTCAATAAAGGACATCCAGCAAATTCAGAGAAAGTTACAATAAAGTCATTCAAAAAAGGAATATTCTCAATAACTCTATTTTAAAAGCACAATGTATATATTTTGATAATTTATTTGTCATATATTTAAAAAAAATATATATTTTCTTCTTCTTTTTTGTATTCCCATTATTTTTTAGCTTCTCTTTATTTTTATTCTAAACATTTCCATTTACCTTTTATTTTATATAATAACTAGTGTTGCAAAAAAGTGGTATAATGATGACATATCTTATCCATGGTTTTATCTATATGTAGTGAATAAATAAAATTATTTATTTTTAGACCATTTAATAAAATTGTAATATAATCACTTGACTTTATAAATATTATACATGCAAGATATTTCATTATGTCTTATTTTTTTAAATAAATTTACCTACATCCACTCATGTTTCTATCATTAGAGAACCAATATAATCTGACACATAGTGAATGAATAACAATTTAATATAATGTAGGATAAATCTTATAAAAATTTAAGTGATATTTTTCTTGGAATACATATTTTACTAATAACAGGGATGTACCTATTCAGTCAATCTGAGCTATAAAAAATATAACAAGAAAATTATATAAATATATCCATTTTGTCAAAACCAGCTACAATTTTTTTAGAAATTGGTTGTTAATTTCAAATTCAATAAATGAATTAAAATAAAATAATTAGTCACTAATTTTAAGATTATCATGAGAATAAAATTTTGAATAAATAACAAAAAGATTTGGTAAACCGTTTATTTTTACCTAAACAAAAAATATGCATCAATAGTTGATTCTTTGAAATGTATCAATACGCGTCTTGCGCAATAATAAAATAATAATATGCTATAAATAAATAAAAATTTAAACTCGTCATTTTTTTTAAAATTATGATATAAATATGAAACTTACCAATTTTATTATTCCAAAGAAAGAAATATCAGGTTAATTTTAATAGCACAATTTACTTTCAGTTTTATTTCTACCATATCTTATAGGTTGCCCTTGCCTTCAAGATATTCCGATAGGATCTCATGAATATAAACAAATTACGAAAATACTATCCGACTCATTCACTTGCGATAAAAATCCAATGTGTGGAATAAATACAAAAAAAGTAATGGCGTAATTTAAATTTTTAAATGCGCATTAATACATAGCGCATCTTATAATTTTTCTACCAGATATCCTACATTAAGGTAAAATATTATTGTTTGATTTTTTTGAACATTTTTTAAACAGCCTAACAATCAACTGTTAAAGCATTTATAATACTTAAATAGTTGGTTGTTAATTCGTTTAATGATTGTTAGGTTTAATAAAATAATTTCTTAACTCAAATATTCGAATTGCCCATGCGCAGATAATTATTATCTATCTTATCCTCATGCAAATTTAATATCACTAGGAGAATAAATATTTTTATTTTAATCATTAAAAATATTTCATAATAAATTTTTATAATTTATTCACAAAATAATCTATTATAAATAAATCAAACCATCTGATTCATTTAAGTTTCTCCTGATTATTTCCCAAATAATTTATGCAATCCTCATAGTATTTTGTAAAAATTTTATATGAATTCGATACATGCATGAAATAATTTTAGATACTATTTAATTATAGAAAATTATATCAGTTTCACTCTTATAAGTTTGGCAATCGTTATCATGAAGTTACTGAATATGTCATATTTAGATGCATACAACAAAAAATATATGTATTTAAAAACAAGGGTTTCTTTTAGAATGAAATTAAACTTGTTATTAGTAAATCCTTTATTTGCTTAAATAATATAAGGAGAATGAAAATAATTCAACTTCAATTTGAAAAGATCTTCACTCACCTATCTTAATGCTAATTTAGTGTGAAAGAGAATTCAAGTCCAAATTTTAGCGCTTTTTGGGGTCTATTGCTTATAATACTTTGCAAGAAGATAATGAAATTCTTAACAAACTGAATACCGTATAAACTCGTTATAACTTTACGGGGAACGTTATAACGAAGTTATACTGTATATGGTATGGTTAAAATAGACAGAAAATTAATTAAACCAGATAAATAGGTAAATAACCGTTTTAACATTCCCAAAAATATTATTTCCTTTAAAGATTATATATTTTTGATAACATTCATTTAATTTTACAATTATTTTTAACATGTAGTTATTGTCAAAAGGAAAAAAAATGTGCTTTTTTTAGTATATTAGAGTTTAAAATTAATGTCTAATCAAATAACTAGTTAGTCTGGCCCAGAGACTTTCATGGCTTGGCCCGGGCCCAAAAAATTTTTTTAATGGGCTGGGCTTAGGCCTAAAATTATTAAATTTACATTATTTAAAACAGTTGCTAATTTAAGAAATATTGCCTTTTTTTCTAATAATGATAAATTTCAGTATTGCAAACTAAATGATTGCCTAAATATATTTAAATACTGTTAATTTTCATTAAATAAAAAAAATTAAATATTTGTATATGGGCTTAGGCTGGGCTTGGGAAATTTTTGTGTAACTTAGCATGGTTTTGGGATTTTTTTAACATTAAATATGGGCCGGGTTTGGGCCAAAAATTTTTTTTTACTGTGGGCTGGGCTTAAAAATTAAGCCCATGAAGGTCTCTGGTTTGGCCTGTAGACTATACCAAAATATTTATTTACTGTGTAACTCAAAATATTTTGAACTAAGCCAGATTTTTGCAATTTTTTTAAAGCTTTGAAATAGGCAAATTTATGTCTTTCCTTCTAAAAATTTTTATGACCTGGGTTACAACTTTTACAAAATTATTATATGTCAAGCTGGGCAAAAAAAATTTACTTCAAAAATCTTGATAGGCTATGCTGATCTCTAAAAATTTATCAGATTATTATTTAAATTATATATGGACATCACCAATACATACTAGATAAGGCCTTGTTTTATCTAAAAGGTTGGTTTACACAATCTAAACTTTCACTTAATAATTTCATTACTATCAGTTACAATGCAACTTTCCCCATCCTAATGTTCATATTCAACAATGACCTACTGTATTTTGTCGAAAGTGAAATCCAGAACTTTTTATGAACAAGTTGAATATTAATATTTGTTTAGAGCATTAATATTTTATACCCCTATTGAAAAGTGTAAAGATATTACAAATTCATTAATTTTGTCAATCTAAAATTAAAATTCTTCTTTGACAATCTTTTTCTTACTTTTAATAAGTTCATCTTAGCGGCAGAGAGCAATATCTACATAAACGGGAGAGGGGGCATTTGTTTCCTTATATCCTATAAAAATATAAGGTAGCAATATCTACATAAACGGGAGAGGGGGCATTTGTTTCCTTATATCCTATAAAAATGGGGTAATATATATATAAAAAATTGGGGGTGGGGGGGGGGATAAATCCTAGTGTGTACAAATTCACTCAAGAAATAATCTTTAAAAATAAATAATGATAAATAGTGTGTTAGATGAAGAAGCATCTATAAATAATAATAACTAGTTATATATTCATTAAATTATTTTCATACAATGAGGATTATTTTTCTTTGACACACTTGTATTAAATAATGTTTCTACAACTATATATTAAACTGATGCCTATTGGAGGTCAGTGAGGTCTGGCCCAGATTATGACAATTTTTAAGGTGTCAGTCTTTTTCATAAGACAATTTTGTACAAGATGTTCAGCCTTGCGCTTAATAATTTTTTAAAAGATAGGCGCAAACTGTCTGTTGGTGGAAGTAACTATTGACCAAAATATAAAATTACCGAGTATATTATTAAAAAATATATAAGATACAAAATCGGGAAAAATTATATTTGAATATATTTTTTTGAGAAAAATTTGACCATCCCTGAGGGTGGTAAAAATATGATGTTTGGATAATTTTCACTAATTATCCTCGCTCGATCGATGGTAAAATTGTATATATATCCAAAATATTTCCATTATCATCTGATTAAACTTTTTAATTATAAAAGAGAAAAAGTACAATTAATATTGTTTCAATGTGAATATACTGCTTACCTAATGCATTGTATATCCACATTTTGTGAGATTTTTTTTAAATAGTCATTCATATGAACAGGGTTGTATATTTCAAACTGTTTATATTTACATTTAAAAAAATTATTATTAGACTCAAATATTCGTCAATAAAAAGGGTGAAGAAAAATATCTTGAAAAAAAATATGAGATGAAAAAGTTTCTCAGCGGAAGATCTCCACAAGAAATTTACGCTTTTACATTTGTACCTCTCGATAAAGTCAATACGATAGCCAATGATGGAAGCTTAGAGATTGGTAATTTGAAAAAATCTATTCTTGGCTCCTGGGAAAAGGGGGTACATTTATTTCGTTATGCCGACACATGCATTTTAGACTCTAAGATCAATAAAAGAAATTACCATACGGACACGTATGGTAAACATTTATGGACCTCCGATACTCCTCCTTACACTTTCAAACTAAACAAAGGCGAGCAAATATCTTGTCTTATCATATTCAAGGTTATTATCATAATAAAGTTAACCCCAGATGGAATTTTTTTTTATAGGTTTTATTGGGTCGAATACAAACTGTTGTTGTTAATGGTGAGGACAACGGAATTGACCCATCCCCGATCCACGACTCTCATATACCTGATCAAAAACCTATACCGGATGAAAAATCTATTTCCCTTAAAAGAGATAAATCTATGGTCAGTACATAAATATTTATATTTAATCTAATAATATCAAATTATACCGTTGAAATATTTGATTGGCATAAAAAGATTTTTAGCAGAGATGCTTTTAACTTTTTCAGGTGTGATAATATAAATTGGAAACCACTTACAAATTATTAAATTTAAACTTAATGCCCAAATTATCTTTATTGTAACCATAAAATTAAATATATTTTTAAACTTTCAAATTTACTACACAATTTATATATTATTTATTTTTGAAACAGGAATTAAACTAATATGACATTTGTTATTTTTAAATTTGCCAATGAAAAATAAATAAAGAGGTAAAATTATGAATTTAGATGATTAAAAGTGAAAAGATAAAGATTCACCCAATCCATGTTTTATTTTTTTTTAATTGCTACCCCCCCCCCCGATATAAGTGGGAGTAGTGTTGTTAAAAAGCACAATTTGTGTCTATTTTTAAAAACGTCCCTATTAAAATTTTAGCTAAAATAATACTATGTAAGTCTCGAGATTTGGCAAATTTTTGCTATAGCAAAAATAAAAAATTATAAGTAATTTGTTTTTCGCCCCGGAAAATATTAATTGTTTGGGTTATAATTAGGTGTCTACCGATATCACTTTGGGAAGGCCGATCAGATCCGATACCATATTGCGATAATTGAAATCGGATTTTGTTAATTATACATATAATATATTTTAATTTTTATTGTAACATATAAGTCATTAAAAAAATATACTATTGTAAGTCATTTACTATTATCAAATTTTAATCAGTCATATTTTATCAATATAAAAAGTATGTAAACTGATAATTTATTTAGCAAAATCATTGTAATCTTTATTGTTCCAAAATTCTTTCTATCGCGGAGAAATTAGATTCCCATCTAGTCTTATTCCTGATCAATATAAATTGTTTTAGAATTTTAAATTATTTATTAAGTTTAAAATTATATAGGGGTGATCATGGCTAGTCGGCGTAATTTTTGTCAAAATCATCATAGTTAAAATAATTCTTATATTTGAATTTAAAAAATAGCATGAGATAGCCCAAACACCTACCTAACCTTATTCAATAATATAGATTTTATACTTTTATTTTCAAGATAATTCTAGTAAAAATGGATCCAGGGCTTGTAGATACAATATGGATATAATTATACTATTTAATCGCCGGGGTGGCCTAGTGGGTTATGATGTAGGCTTGGAAACAGAAGGTTTCAGGTTCGATCATGGTAAGGAACGTAAAAATTTTCGGATTTTTCTTCGATGACTGATGTGTAAAGACATATGCAGGTCATCGACAGGCTTGGACTGCCGAGTGCTAAGGATACTTGTCCTATAAACAAAAATGAAGGACACAAATGAAAATATGAATATGAAAGCTAGGGCGTTCCCTCCAAGCGACACGCAGGGTGTAGACTTCCATCCTGCGAAAAGTAAAATAAAGGCCAAAGCAAAGAAGACAAGGTTAGCAAGTTTGAATATTGGGACACTTAAAGGTAAAACGAAATAATTGGCATCAATGTTGAACAAGAGAAAAGTTGATATAGCGTGCTTACAAGAGACGAAATGGAAAGGTCAGAAGACTTTAATGATTGGAGATAGGTATAAATTATACTATAATGGAATTGTTAGCAATAGGAACGGTGTCGGCATCATCCTCAGTCAAGATCTAACCTCCTCAGTAGTAGAAGTCATCAGGATCTCTGATAGACTAATGAAGATAAAACTCTGCATTGGTCAATCAATACTACACATCCTTTCTGACTTTAAAGCTATTCTTGATGAAGCTGTAATGGAAATCCCTAAGGATGACCTAGTCATAATTGGTGGTGACTTAAATGCGCATGAGAAAAGCAAGAGATAGCTACAAAAGGC
This sequence comes from Gordionus sp. m RMFG-2023, assembly GCF_954871325.1. NCBI lineage: Eukaryota > Metazoa > Nematomorpha > Gordioida > Chordodea > Parachordodidae > Gordionus > Gordionus sp. m RMFG-2023. The sequence continues at coordinate 40,316,684 of NC_088777.1, read as the reverse complement.
GTAATAGTAATTTTGGATATGGAAAAAGAAATGATGAATGAGAGCATGTACTGAAATTTGCGCAAGCCTTCGACCTTGCCTTAACTAACACCTACTATAGGAAAAAAGACAGTCATTTAATAACATATGAAAGTGGTACAAGGAAAACCCAAATAGATTACATGCTTATCTCTCGCAGAAGATTAAAAGATGTAATAGATTGCAAAGTCATCCCAGGAGAAGATATTGCCGCGCAACACAAGCTACTAGTCATGGATTTACACACCTCAAATAAATCCACTCAAAATAAGATAAAACTTGAACCATGAATCAAATGGGGTAAATTAAAAACAATGACAGATGCATTTGCAATCAATGCAAACATTGAAACAATAGATTCCTCACAAGTCAGTGAAAAAATGTGGACAGACCTTTCATCCAGATTAATAGACACTGCCAAATCGACATTAGACTTGACAAGGGGAGACAACAAATCATACAAAGAACTATGGTGGTAGAATGAAGATGTACAAACCACTATAAAGGAGAAAAAAGCCCTATATAAAATATATCAAAAAACCCAGATGACAAGACAAATTACAAAAAATCCAAGAGAATAACTACAAAGGTAGTGGCTAGGGCCAAAGCTATGGCATACGATGACATGTATAAAGAACTACATACCAGGGAAGGGCAAAATAAAATATACAGATTATCCAAACAGCGAGAAATGAATTCTAGGGTTATAAACGGAGCTCCGAAAGTAATTAAAAATAAAGATGGGAAATTGATAATAAAGGAAAAAGAAATAATGAAGAGATGGAAAGAATATTTTCAGGGCTTTTCAACTTTAATCCCCACATACTACATCTAGACGAACACTCACCATGTCAAAACCTAATACAACCAATAACAGAACAAGAAATAATCACCTGCCTCAAGCATATGAAAAACAACAAAGCTAGGGGTCCAGATGATATTCCAATAGAAAGCCTTAAAGCACTAGGAGATGATGGAATACATCTCCTCTCAAATCTGTACAATAAAATAGTGAGAAATGAAGAGATCCCTCAAAAATGGAGGCAGAGCTATCTAGTTCCTATCTTCAAAAATAAAGGGGATCCACACAACTGTCAAAATTACAGGGGCATAAAACTAATGTCACACTGTCTTAAACTCTACGAAAAAAATAATAGAAAAGGTTAAGAGACATAATCGAAATAGGAGAGACTCAGTTTGGCTTTATGCCTGCAAGATCAACAACTGATGCTATCCACGCAATTAGGCAAATGAGTGAAAAATACAGGGAAAAGAACAAAAAGCTACACATGGTCTTTCTCGATCTAGAAAAGGCCTTCGATAGAATCCCAAGAAAACTTATCTGGTGGGCGCTACGCCACAAAAAGGTTCCCGAAAAATATATAAGAATAATACAGGATATGTATATGAGCCATACAACAATGGTCCGTAACACAACTAGTACTTCAACAGGCTTCACAATAGCCTAGGGAATTCATCAAGGGTCGGCTCTCAGCCCACTTTTTTTCATTACAGTAATAGATGTATTAGCACAGTTTATACAACAAACAGTCCCGTATATTTGCAGATGATATTGTGATACTTTCCGAATCCAAGAATGAAATGAACGAAAGATTAGTGAACTGGATAAATATCCTAGAAAAGCACGGATTAAAAGTAAATAGAGAAAAGACGGAGTATATGGTGATAGGAGGAGATGAAACAGAGAGCATTGATATGAATGAATGGCAGATATCGGCAATTGAAAGCTGCAAATATTTGGGCTCCACTATACAAACAAACGGCACAATAGAGAAAGAGATAAAGAGTAAAATTAATCAAGGATGGTTAAAGTGGAGATATTTATCTGGAGTGCGCTTTGACAAAAGAATCCCACACAAATTGAAGGGAAAAATTGACAGTTCCATAGTACAGCCAACTATTTTATATAGTTCGGAAAATGGCCAACCAAAGAATCAGACGAGAGAAGTCTACAAACTATGGAGATGAGAATGCTGAGGATGATTGCTGGGTTAACAAGAAAGGATAAGGTGCGAAGTACAAGAATACTAGGAAGTTTAAAGGTAGTGCCCATTAAGACTAAGATAATGGTTAACAGACTTAGGTTGTATGGGCATACAATGAGAAGCCCTATGAACTACATAGGGAATAAGGTTGAGAGTTTGGAAGTGATGGGTAAACGTAAAAGAGGAAGGCCAAAACTTCAATGGGGCTATAAAGTTAGTGCCAATATGATGAAGAAGTATAAATTAGATAAACGAGATAGTATGAATAACATAAAGTGGAGAGAGATATTGAAGGGGCTTACCACCAGAAAAGGTGAAAGCTAAAGAGAAAAAAAATAATAATTATAGCATTTACATAAAAATAATTCATATAAAAATAACAAATTAAAATATTAAATTTTTAAAAATGATAATGATATTATGAAACTTTTCTGAAATGCGAAAAGAGAAGTTTTAATTTCATATAATGTCATTTTTATTATTTTTAACTCTTCATATTTTAAGTAAAAATATTTTGATTTCTACCCAAAAAACACATTTTATCATAAAAAATTTAAAGCTGAGGCATATAAAATGTTTTTCGTAACAAATATATAATTAATGAATTTCCAAACATATCTGGTTTTAAAATAGAATTCGCTGAACTGAGAAACCACTTGCTCCGACTAGCCTTGGAGTCTCCCCTGCATTCTTTTAAAATTGAATTATGTATTTTATTATATTTTAAACATATTTACAATTTAGTTGTTTTTTTTTCAAATATTATCACTTAAAATAAGAAATTCTTAATTTCTACACAATTACATTTTATTATATATTTATAAATTTTAAAAAAATTTAAATTAGCCATTTTATTGGATCTAATTGGCTATTTTAATAATATCGGCCGATAACCGATATTTTTAAAAAGTAAAAAAATAGGCCCGATCCGATAAAAAATATTGGTATATTCCTAGTTATAATTTAGTTGAGTCCAGAATCTCTGAAAGATTTGCCATATATTTCATTGTTCCATGCTTTTTTATAATTAAATCTTTTGTATTATTTTATGGTAGTCATATTCCTGCATAACCCTGTAAATTTCAAACAATTTTTCAGTTTACTTTGAACTACTCTTATTAATTTTAAGCCTAGATTTATATAGTGAAAAAGACTGGGCCGAATCAAAAAGGACCGAAATTCGATTTTTTTAAAGTCACATATTTGCTAGATTCTTAATGATGAATTTATTTTAAAAAATTTTTTATCCTTTAGATTTATATCTATGAATACGATATGAAGAATCTCTCCCTAATTCAATATCCGCGAAATATATCCCCTTACGCTGTCATTTATTACACTAAACAACCCAACCAGCGCTTCGAACGATTGATTCACAACAATATTTATAATAATCCCATTCATGGAAAAAAAGGAAACAAAATTTCTACCCTAGTAAACAAGAGTGGATCGATCTCTCAATCAGAGCCACCCTCTATTGTCAAACCTGAGATAACTACAAAAGATGTCGATGAACGCCGACATTCTTTGATACCCCTTTACCCCAAGCCAGAAATAAATGGTCCGCGTCCTAATTTCCCGGTCATAATAACCGATGTTCCTATTCCTAATCAAAGCCTTCCATATATCAGAAATGAGAATCTCATTCATAATACTACGGTCACCCAATTGCCTTACAATTATCATGATGCTTACAATCAAAATTTATTACACGTGAATACGTATAACAGAGATGTAAATTACAATAATACCTATATAACATCTAACAATCAATATCCCAACATTGGTTTATGCTATGCCAATGTTTTATCAACACCAAATTCAAACAATGCAGTCACATTCACAAATACCATGTATGTTATTTAACAAATCTAATCAGCCAAATAATTTTTTTTTTAAATAGGTTATATAATGATAAGGTTAATAATACATCCATCCTGGACAAATGTAACCAACTAATAGGCCAATTAGGCTTGGACCAAGGCGTCGACTTTTATAACTTTATATTTTCAATCATGTTAAAAATTCTCTCGACTTTAGATGAAAAATTTAACCAGGTCGATAGTAAGAATTCGATTCATAAGACAATAGACTTCATGGTTCAATACATATCAGCATTTAATTCCGATTTACCTTCCGATAATCCACAGATTTTACAATCAGAACTACAGCGAACCATTGAGGATTTGGTTGAAAATCTCAGGAACCCCGACGATGATAACGAGAATGAAAATAAATGTAATCTAAGCGACCTTAAAACCGAGTATACTGAAGATAATATGGAAATTGACAATTATTCCCTCAATTATCCGACCTCCTCTCCCACGGCTTCGTACACGGAACATAAATATAGCGTTAACGAAAGAAAGAGAAAGAAAGATGTCTCTGAAGGTAGTCCAGAAAATGGTCTAGACGCGGCTCCAACATCCCGTTCCTCCAAAAGGATTGATCCCAGGTTGCTGAGACAACACAAAAACAATCTCGACAACTACGATGATGATGATATTAACAACATAAGTGATATAGATATTCAGGAATACGAAGGGATTGATTGCAATGAACAAAATTTGCTTATTAAATCGAAATATGAAAACCTAAAGTTTCATGGCCGGGCCCTTATAACTTTAAACGATTTGCCGATAATTATTCCCGCAGACAAAAAACACAAAAAAGAAAAATATGATCCTCGACGTCGAAAATCGGCTGAACTTAAAACTGTCGTCAGTGAATTCAATGGCATTATTCCGGTGTTTCTAGATGATTATATTGATACCCCCTAACATTTATTGTTTTAGCAATATTAATTTATATAAATATTATATTATGTATTATATTATAATGTACAAAGAAAAATAGTTTATATATCATCGTAATATTGTAATAAACGATTTCCAATGTTTATTTTATTAATATTTTTGTAACTTAAAAATAAATTTGATAAAAAAAAGATAGGCTATACTATTACTAGCTAATAACCCGTCAAGTATGACGGGGTTGAGGGGTTATAAATTAGTTAGTTTATTAATATGGTACCAAATATACTTTATTGATATATTTTATAAAAATATTAAAATTTAGGAGAAAAAGAGGTAAATTTGTGAATCACACCTCATAAGATATTCTTAATATCTGATTCATCTATCATCGAATAAGAGAGAAAAGTATGATGACCCCTCTTTCTTGATGTGCAAAATGAAAAATATAATTACTAAGAGTACCAGAGCTCCTGTGTCACCATTGCTGAGCCAAAATGATGGGGAATGAGAATTTTCTCCTTACCTTTGTGATAGTTATTATCTGTAATTTGAAAATAATATCCAATTTTTATTCTTTATAATCCCCTCGCCCTTCGGGCCAGGTCCAATTCATTAAAACTAAGTGTAAATGCTATGGTTTGAGGGAAAATATATTTAAAGCTTTTACTTGATACTCATATCAATATTATTTGTTAAAATATTTCTGATCACCTAGCCTAATTTTAAATATTAAAAAATTCTCAAGCAAGATCCAAGGCCATAATTTTGAAAAAATTACCCCAAGCCCAACCAAAGAACATAATAATTTTGGTGGTTGAAAACTGGAATAAAATATTTAAACATTTTAAAATACAATCAAATCAGATTTTCATGGGCCTTAGATTTTTGATCAGGCCGAGCCCAAGTCTGCAAAAAAATTTGTTTTAGGCCAATGTATGATACATTGTTAATAATAAAAAAATCTCAAGCGTCCAAGCCGATAATAATTTTGAAAAATTTTTCCCAATCCCACCCCAATATAATTTATAATATTTTCTAAGCCCATCCCGACCCATAATAATTTTAAAAAAATTTTCTGAAACCTGGCCAACCATAATAATTTTGAAATTTTTTTCCCAAGCTTGGAGATATGTAAATCTCTAAAAAACATCTTGTATTTATTCATTTTTTTAAATAATTAATTCCTTTTTTTATTAATTTTTTATATATTGTTATGTAATTAATTTTTTGAATATTATAATTAGTTATTATTGTGGTGTTTATTCATTTTTTTAAATAATGAATTCCTTTTTTTTATATTTTGAATATTATAATTAGTTATTATTATTATTATATAATAATTTTAGTTGGGCATTGTTAGTATATGTTAAAATTATTAATTTCTTTCGTTATTCAAATTTTTTTTGGTTAAAAAAAATGTTATTTGAATATTAAAAGAAATACCCGTACTTCTAAATACAAAAAAGGTTTAATGTTATATATATTTTAATATTTAATCTTTTTTTTTTATAATAATCAACTTCAAAATCTAACACATCTATTTTTTAATCCCGCTGAATCTTACTTCAGACCAATGCCAACCCATTAAGACTAAGAGTGAATACTATTTTTTGAGTAAAAATATATTTAAATTAGCTTTTCCTGAGACCTATATAAATATTCTATGTTAAATATTATGCCTAATATCTAATATTAAAAAAATTCCCAAGCCAGGTTCATGCTCGTAATAATGTTGGGAAAATTTTCAAGCCCGTCAAAGACCATAATAATTTTGTAGTTTAGAACTGAAATAAAATATATAAAAGTCATAATTCATTTAAAAATACAATCAGAATATGAAAAATAGGTTTTGGTTTTTTTGATTAGGCCTGGCTATGTCTGCAAAAAGAATTTTTCAGGCTAATGTCTAACCCATATTTAAATTAAAAAAATTTTAAGAATCTCTATTTAAAAATTTTACCCAATATGATTTCTATCACAAATTTGAATTTTATTCTAAATAGAAAATTAAAAGACATTGTTATTAAATTACAATAGAAATAAATAGAATAAAAAATTATATTTAAGACATTGTTACTAAATTACAAGAAAAATTAATGCCAAAATTTTATGAAAGCTGCATGGAACTTGGTTTTTTGATCAAGCAAGCCTGTAATACTCACCTCACTATTTTTGACACATTTTGATAATTTGCATCAATAAGACAATAATCAAAAACAGCATAAGGTCATGAGATTCTTAAAATTGATTAGAAAATTTGGAATTTTAAGTCTTTATACTCAATCCAAATACCATAATATATTATATGAGATAACATAATATAAATTTTAAAAAAATAATCTAAACAACCTGAATAAAATATTTTAGTAGGTAAATTATTTCAACTATACTAGCCTTTAAAAAATTTAAATATGGAGTTTAATTATTTACATAAATGATTTCACCTTACACCATTTAGATATTTTTGAATTTTAAGCTTTTATACTTATAATTTTAAAGTTTTTTACACTATTAATGGTTTATTTAATTTTAATTTGGGTAGGTAAAATAAAATTAAACAAATTTTTAATTAATCACCCTTTTTTAAATGAAAATAAAACATAAAATACCCCTCTATATTTTTATATTTTATATCAATAAACTAATAAATAGAATTCATAGATGAGCAATTTAATTTTTAATATATTACAAATTTTTTTAAATGAAAATAAAACCTAATACAAAAAAAAATATATCTAAATTATTTTAGATTTCTCCTATTTATGACATTTTTCATCTAGAACCCAATGACATATAATAATATTTTTTTATTTCAATTAAAGGAAAGATTTATTAGTCACAATTTTATTCTAAACAGCTTTTATTTTCTTTTGCCGGTTGAGTCTAAATACACTTTAAACGCGAGAGGATATTAAGAAAATCTCAGAGTTTTATTCTGATGAATTATCAGGATCGTATGATAAGTTACTTTGTGATGTCGAATTTTGATATAAAAATTTTGACAGAATAGAGTACTCTTGGAGACCAAAATATGCTTTGCAGGCCCTTTCCATGTATAATTGCACTTTAGATTCCCTGCCTAATATCAAAACATAGCTTTTTATTTTAGCTACCTTACCGATTAGCACCTGCATTAATGAGTGGTCTTTTTCAACTTTGAAAAGGTTAAAAACCTATTTAAGAAATAAGCATTTTAAATGGATTCGCAATATTATATATTTATAAGGATATTATTCTAGATAAAAATTTGATTCTAGATGAATTAGTCAAATCTCAGAGAAAAGTAGATCTCTCTTTATAAATTCAAATTATAAAATTGCTATATTATTATAATATGATCTTAGTCATAAAATTTTTATATTCAAAACGTAATTATAATGAATTCTTAGTCATAATATTTATATATTATACTATTTTTAATAAAAATATTGCATTTTGACTAATTTTTCAAGCCCGGCACTGTCCGAAATTATTTTAAAAAAGTTTTGCCGACCTGGCCCGAATTTATTTAAATATAGAAATTCATTTTTATAATTACTCAAAATAAAAGATATATGTTATATGACGTCTAGTTTTTAAAAATAAAATAAAATATTTTTATTTTACATAAAAAATTTAACATAAAATTGATATATTTAGATATATTTAAAAAACCCGACCCAACCCGACCCATCTCGATTTTCCTACTTTTGCGCATCTCTAATAAGAATTATTTATGTTTTATTAATATACTCATTTGTATTAATTATAATTGTTAAATTAGATTTTTTTTAAATACCGCACAAGAATTACTCATATTTTTTTAATTCTATTTTTTTTTAAATATAGTTATTTAGAATAAATTTTTAATATGCTCTCTATAATATTTATACATTTTGAAATTTATTTTATTGTATAAATAATAAATAAAATCTATAATGAAATTCAAAATTTTTTTATATGCAAAAATTTAATTAAAATAATTATTTTTAACATAGAATAAGATATATTGAGTGATCATAAAAAATGGGAAGTTTGGGGGGGGGGCGATTTTATTCTTCTTTCTACACCGAATAGGTTGAATTTTACAATTGACTAAACATTGGTAAAATTTTCAGATTAATGCTTTCAGTAGAGTATTGGCCAAGATTTTGTTACTTTTTTTAATTTATGATGGCTACTATACTGTTTTAACACCAATAAAGCACCAAATTGGCAAATTTTTAAAATGCGGTTTGGGGTTAAGCCCCTCAAAATATTTTTAAATCCCCCCCCCTCCATGGATCAATCCTGGCTACGCCACTGTTCTATTCCATATGACCCTTAATCCTAAACTCTTACCTCATGCAAAAGATTGGCTTCAGACTTTTTTTCAAAATGGGGATCGAACCACTGACTTTTGCGCCTCAACCGGGATGCAGATCACTTAGCTAGTAAGTCACTTAATAAACAAGTTATTTAAAATGAGCAGTTGATATAGCTAATGAGCAAATTTAATAGCAAATAATACAATTTAACCCATTATTGGAACTAAGTTTTATTAATTATTTATTATGTTACTAGCAAATAGCATTTCGAAGAGTGACGCGGATTGATAAAAAATTACCTATTTATTCGATGACGGGTGAAATCAAAATTTTCCCTTTATTTTATGAGGAATGAATAAGAAATAAATTTATATTTTGATGAGAAGCAGAAATTTTCCGTTACTTTAATTAAATATGTTATTGAAGTGTATATTTGTAGAAATTATTTGGAATATATTAATCACATTATCTTTAAGAATCAATTATATATATGAAAATTTTCTTTACATGCACGATAAAAATATTTTCTTTTAGACATTTTTATTTATAATTTATTAGCTAAAAATAAGTAATCTTTCTAAAGGATTTAAATTACAAATATAAATATTTAAAAGAAAAATAAATTTGAAAAGATTTTTTGTGTAGGCAAAGAAGATTTTTCTGATATTATGAAATTGATATTATAAAAATATTATAATTTAGAAAAATATTCCAAATAATTTCTGAATATTTGAAAGTGCTAAATATATATTTACTAACATATACAATAACGGAATATTTCAGTATCACCTCTCATCAAAATATAAGTAATATTTCTTATTTATATCTCACAAAATAAATGATTAACCAGTCATCAAATAAATTGATTTTTGATTAACGGGTAGTTCTACGAGCTTTGCTAGTTAGTTATAATAAACAAAACTCAATACACTTTTATTTAAAATAAACAATTAAATATGGCCGAGGTATTTATAAAAAATATATCAAATTGATATCAATATAAAGAAAAGGAAACCAATTTTTAGGGCCCAATCAGACCTGTAGGAGGATAAACAATTCCCTGCCCATCCCAGAAAAAAAAATCGCAAGAAAATTAATTTTATATCATCTAAAATTCAAATGATACTTTTGTCCATATTATAATATATTTGAAAAAATTATACAAAACTCAACTAAATTAGCATTGTATTAAACAATGTCATATTTTAAGGTCCCACTGGATCCGAGAAAATTTTTTGAATTTTGTCTATCAGACCTGATAATTGTTTTTTTCCAAGATCTGAGACCTATTGCCACTTTCATAAACTTAGAATGAAATTGTAATTAAAGAAAAATACGTTACACCTATTAATTTTGGAAAAAATGGAGAAATTTTGAGATTACAAAGTAAAGATAGATGGATGAATGTGTTAAATATAACTCTATAACTTTATTTCGTCGCCAATGTTAAACATTATTCTATAACTTTATTTCCAGTCTTTTAAAATAATTTTTTCCGAAAAAAAATACAAATTAGATAATCCAATTCTTAGTAAAAAAAATGATTAATATAATAAATCGATATTCCTATAATAATTATTTCTTAAAATATAACTATCGATTAATTTCGATAAAATAAAAAAAAGTCGCTATTAAAATGTATAATAAATTCTTGGAAGAAAGATATCTTTATTGAGATATAAAATTAAAAAATAATATTCTTCAATAAAATAAATATAAAAATCGCTATTTTTCTTAAACAAAAAATAAGTAAAAAATTTCCAAAAATTGTTAATAATATTTTTCACAAAAAATAAATAGATAAATATTTATCAGAATAAATGTCATAGTGTTCCCGAAATACTTATATAAATTTGATTCTTATTATATAAGTTTAGTAAATAATTTAATATAATACTGTTAGATGAATCAAGATCAAATGATGTTTTATAATCTTATTTAAATAGTCACTTGGTTGGTATTGAATGTAATATAACACAAAATAATATTTCACATTATAATATTAACAAATTATTAGCAGCGGATAACCTTGATTTATATTTTAACTTTTATTTTTATACAACTTTTCTAATTTAACTTATTGTAAATACTATATTTAGTCAATATTTTAAAAGTAAAATATAGATAATATGAATTTGGCATAATATTATACATAGCCTTCCACCAGGCGTTTTATGGTAATTCAGCTTATTAAAATGGACCTTCGTGGTTTGGTTGATAAAATCTGATATTTACTTTTCTAAATTATTTTATATAATATAATAGTATTTTAAAACAATAAACGCCAACTTTTGGATATTATTGAAATTTAAGATTTAATTTTAATAATTTTTAGTATAATTATAAAAGTGTTATATTTAAGGTGCTAGATTTATGGTGAATTACGGGAGGGTGAAGGGACGATGGTAGTTATAGCAGGATGTGCGCTGGCTATCACTGGATTACTATTAGGAGGAATAGTTTTTGACCATTGTCAATAGATTGAACAATTAGTAAAAATAGAAGAGCCTAAAAATAAAAATCCTCTCACATGTCAAAATCTTTCCTTTATTTTCCAATTTAAAACCAATATGGATGGAGGATCAATATTTCAATAAAACAAATCAATTTGTATTAGTTAAAAATAAAATATAATTCTATAAAAATACAAGTTATAATTGTAAAAAAAGATAAAAAGTCCAAAAAGGGGTTTTCTCTCGATCAATGTGCTTATATTTTTAAGCCAATGAAAACATCAAAAACCCGGCGGGATAATTATGTGTTCATTCAAACAACCGATATATATATCATATACTCCCCAATTGCCAGGTGGTAATACATGTGGTTGTATGTCTTTGCAGAAAAAGAAATTGAATATTGGTTTATCATTTTTTTCACATATTAATATTCGCTATATCCAAATATTTTTTTATACTTTTTATACCCGATATTAATTTTTAAGATAATAAAAAAATTACAATAAAAATTGAAATATTTTATTTATTTATTATAATAAAAGAAGCAATTTTCAATTTGCTTCCTGAATATGGTGAATTCCATATCAAATCAACCAAAAAAAGTCGATTCTCAACCCGACCCCCTTCAATTTTTCTTAAATTTTGCATAATGGTAGTATATACTATAACTAAGAAAAAAATAAAATTTTAGCTCCCAACAAGGTTTACTCGCTAAGATATGGGCGTTTAAAGCGCGGAAAAATAGTACATTTTTGACAAAATGTGCCTCATTTATTTTCAAATATCTCGAGAAATAATTAAGTTAGAAAAATAAATAAAATTTTATTATGTAGCTTAATAATAGTTCTTTAATATGACATAAAAATAAATATGATATAAATTTGATGAATGTCCAAAACCGGATGCATAAAACCGGAAATGGCCATAGAAAAAAAAAGGTATTTTTTTTCGAAATTTTTTTTCTGTAGATAGATATAACACTGCTTTATATTTGTGCCAAATCCTAGCCTGGGATGAAAAAGGGTCTAGGAGTTATGACTCTTTATATGGCTTAAATTGATCAAAAATATCTTCATTTAATGAATACTTATGAAATAATGTTTTTTTAAAGATTATGTCTAAATTATAGGCCCTAACTTTTTTTTATTTTTAATTGTTAACATATTGTGACTGAAAATTACTTGACAAAATAATTCTAAACCAATTTATAACTTTATTTTTCTGAAATGCATAATTACATATAATATAATAATTCATAATTATGTTTACAGTATATCATATATTAAATTATCTAAAGAATTAGTATAAATTTTGACTTTAATTTTATTTTCATCAAGGGGAATATAAGCATGGTATTTTTGTGTTCCCGGAATTCTTTTTGCTCTCAAAAATCTGCTTTCTAGATGATTTTCCATATTATTGTATTCATTATTGCTTATAAAAATGTAATTTACTCCATGTATATTATTTGTTGCAAAGTCGAATAAATCCATTGGTGTCAAATTATGGTTTTGATATGGCCGTTGCAAACTAGCTCGAGCTGCTAGCCGTTTTGTAATACCTTCTAAACTGTCGCACGGACTTATTCCATGAGCTGTAGCAAAAAAATGCCACTCGGCCTTTATACCAAAATCACATTCATGATTATAGAGATTTATGAATTTTTTTTATTTTTTTATTGGGTTACGACCCCATCAGAAAAATAATAAATTTTGGTCAATGTATCAAATCTTTCTTTTAAAAATAAGATCATTTTAGTTTGAAATAAATAAATGGCACAGGCATTGTGCTTTAAGCAATCTGATATCACCACTAAACTTATATGTTTTATAGTGTTGTCCTGACGATAATAAATGATAAAAGGGTGAATAGTGGACTGATTATTTGTCCAATGAAATCCCTGTGCATGGTCTTGCACTATAAATGCATAATTTTCCGAAAAGTCGGCAATAACTAAGTATTCGCCAACATTTAAATTAGATTTTAAATTGTTTTGAAATAATGATTGTCGTGATGCTATGAATGAATGTGGAATCAAATTATCTAATTTCTAAATTAAATAATCTAGGAATTCATCAGCTGATTTTGTCAGCGTTTCAAGCGTAGTTCTATCAACTACCAACCATTGTTTAAATGATATATAATCTATTGAATTCGTATCAAATAATATAATAAGTCTTTCTTTTATTTGGGATGATCCAGGACAAAATTTACATTTATTGAAGTAACACAGGATTGCAAAGACTTTGTGCAATACAATGTTTATAATCGTTTATTGGAGGATAATTATAATGATCATTATTGTTTGTAAGCCTTTTAATTTTCCCCCTATTAAAATAAGCTTAAAATTTTGGTGTAGTGTGCAGATACACATGGTATGTGTACCTGGACCACCTGCTAAAACACAGTTTTTGGGTCTTAAGAATGCAAATCTATTCACTCACAATATGTTAACAATTAAAAATAAAAAAAAGTTAGGGCCTATCATTTAGACATAATTTTTAAAAAAACATTATTTCATAAGTATTCATTAAATGAAGATATTTTTGATCAATTTAAGCCATATAAAGAGTCATAACTCCTAGACCCTTTTTCATCCCAGGCTAGGATTTGGCACAAATATAAAGCAGTGTTATATCTATCTACAGAAAAAAAAATTCGAAAAAAAAAATACCTTTTTTTTCTATGGCCATTTCCGGTTTTATACATCCGGTTTTGGACATTCATCAAATTTATATCATATTTATTTTTATGTCATATTAAAGAACTATTATTAAGCTACATAATAAAATTTAAATTATTTTTCTAACTTAATTATTTCTCGAGATATTTGAAAATAAATGAGGCACTTTTTGTCAAAAATGTACCATTTTTCCGCGCTTTAAACGCCCATATCTTAGCGGGTAAGCCTTTTTGGGAGGTAAAATTTCATTTTTTTCTAAGTTATAGTATATACTACCAGTATGCAAAATTTAAAAAAAATTGAAAGGGGTCGGGTTGAAACCTTGGATGATATGGAATTCACCATATATTTTTTAATTCCGTAAAAATGCTATGTATGAATGAATAAATCTTAAAAAAATTTTGAATAAATCTTTGAATATTTTTGTAAAAAATTTTAATTTTCCTATGAAAGATTTCTTGTGCATAAAAATTAAAAAAGATTTATTTTACAAAACATATATAAAATTTTAGGTAAAATTTGATCAAAAATCTTAAAAAATTTTTTTCCGTAATATTAATGTTAAATAATTATAAATAATTTTAAATAAAATATTTATGAAAAGTTTTGATATTTACGAATAGTTTAGAATAATTACTAATAATATCGAATATTCACGATAAGTTTTGAATATTACAAAAAATTTCAAATTATGCGAAAAATTTCAAATTGTACAAAAAATTTCAAATTATACAAATAATTTCAAATAATTTGATCGAATAATGAATAAAAAATTATTCGCGATTTGGAATTGGATAATTTTTTTAATCGTATTTGTATTATACAAATCTAATCTAATAACTAATAATTCGTTTTAGGCATAATATATAGACATCAGATGTATTCTTATAGATATAATATATCTTGTCAATTAAATTCAGACCCATCCAAATGAATAAAATTGTATATTGTTTAAATTCTATATGTTCATTCACAATACATTCCCACAAAATTATTGTAATTTGATTTGTTATATGTTAACTTCTCATAACTTCATAAAAGCTAGTTCGATGTATATATTCCTATTTGAAGATTAAATATCTATTTCCATTATATTCCATTATCAAAATGTTGAATTTAAATTCATGTCAATTAAATTAAATCCATTGCTAAATTTCAAATACAAGAAGTTGAAAGTACTTTTGCATGGTTAAAATTTCAATCATTATTATTTTATATAATCAGTGATGAAGGGCCCACAGAAGCACTTGCTATTTTCTTAAATATTTTTTAAAATAAATGAATATATATTTTTTAAAATTTTTAAAAATATATTAAAATATAACATAATATATAAAACTATACAAAGTAAAATGTAAAAAAACGCAAACGATTTAAAACCAGACAAATGTAAAATTATATAAATTTGTTTTTAAAACTTATGAGAAGGAGAGGGGCGAGGGAGTAAAATGAAGTCCATATTGAGATATAAAGATAATAAGATAGTTGCCCCGGAATCTGGCAATTTGAGTTGATTGTAACAATTTTAATGGGATCCATGATCCCCATTAATTTGAATTTTTTTGCCTAAAATCTTTATATGATGATAGACTAAGGGGCCTAAGAACCCATTTGTATAAATAACTAGTAAAGTAAAATCTAAAAATTCATGGTACTTTCTAATTTTTGACCTTTCGGCTGTAAAGATCAGTTCAATGTTGGGTTAGATAAAATTTGGAAGATACAAGTGAAATCCCAAATTAGGTGTTTTTCTCTAAACCAAAGAATGCTGTGAGACCAGCTAGTTTTTTTCCATCAAAGACATAAGTGGGTTCCACAATGGGAGTTAGCCAATCCTAATTTGTCAGATTATAGAGTTTATAGTTCTATGGTGACTTATCTGTCCTTTAAATTAGATTGTAAATGGGTTAGACCATGTCGGCCCTCTAGGATCGGTACCGTTCGCACCCCCTTTATTTGATTCAAAAATACGCATCGAAACCTAATACAATGTAAATATTGACATATAATTTCTATAAAAATAAAAATATTGAAAAATTCAACTTTTTGCTTTACTATTTTCTATGTGGCTGTAAAAAAATTTGAAAAATAAAGAGAAAGGGATTAAAATTTAACATTTTTGGGTAAATAATTAAAATATTTTTGCGGAAGGGGGTGAGCTAAGCCCCTTCACAAAGTTTGGAAAGTGAACTAAAATAAAAAAAAATAGCAAGGGGCTTAGCCTCCTGTAGTCCCTATGGCAATACACCTCTGATTTTTGTAATAAAATTAGCCCCTACCTTGCAATTATCGAGTATAGGCTTTTGGTATAGATAACCCTTTTTATCTCAGATAATAGATGTTTAAACGATAGTTTTGGGGCTGTTGTGCATAAAAGTAAAGCTTTCCCGCAAATATGTAAAAGTGCTCCTCAATTTTCTCCAAAATTTTAATATCCAGTTTGGGAAAACCTAGCCTAGCTCTATTGCATCCACAACACTAAAGCGAAACATTTTCATGGCTTTGTCACCTAAATTTTAACCTTCAAAATATTTTTCTTAATTTGGCGGGTAAAACTTACCCTAATGTCTGATAAGAAAGTTAAAATCATAAATAAAATATAGTGAATGTTTAGCCCCCTTAGTCCATGTAATACATCCCAGATTAACATTCATTAAAAAAAAATTAAAAATCTTATTTAAGTTTCAAGATATGACAGGCTGATATCAGTTATCTATTTTCTATATTTTGACTTTTCATATGACCTAGAATCAATCCTACTTTTAAATTAAAGCGCGTAATACATTGCAGCTGATGTCTAGGAATGCAATGAATTCAACTTTTAGAAGTGGGCGATATTGGTATACTTATTATCTTTGTTTAAGTTTAAGCACGATTTTTTTAGCCTAAATCAAAGTTCTATTAAATTATTCTCCTATGCTATGAATATTTATAAAGATATCAAATTCACTCCATTTTATGAGTATCACTTAAATGAAAAGGCTAAAATGTTTGATTTTTGTGGATGGGAAATGCCTTTACAAGTAAAATTCTTATCAAGTTGATGCTGCATTAATATTTATATTTAAAAAAAACCAGAAACCTGCTAACATGGCATCAATCTCTGGTCAAGGTTGGGCCATAATATGGTAAATTTTATAAGTTGAACGGGGCTAGGTTTAAAAATATTATAAGACAGTGCTTAAAGTTCTAATATGAGTGACAGCCTCAAGACAAAAATCTATTTCACTAACTTAATTCCAGTACTGCACACACTCGCCTTCAAAATTTCTTCTGTTTAAATCCTTCTATTTTATTGAGTATCCTCTTCTATGTTTACCTTCAATTTCTAGTCTTACTATTACTTTTCCAATATATCCCATCTCTCCATAATTAGAATGATAATCAATGATCTCATTCTTCATATAATCGTTCTTAAACTTACCCAGATCTATCTAAGCCTTCTCTTTTCTGTTATGTCCCTAGACTTTTCATTTGCCTTTTATCCAACATTCAAATTCATACAATAAATGAGTCTGATCATTGAAGAAGTATATCTTCATCCTAAGATTGATCTAGACTTATACCTGAATCTTATCATCCATAATTTTCAAATTTCCCCAAGAAATTTTTGTTGTTTCATGTAAATTCCCATTTAATTTACCATCACTGCAAAATTAGTTCTAAATATTTGGAAGAGTTGACCCCTTTCAGTTTCCAATCACCTACTTCCAGTGGTGTTATTCTCCATACACTAAATTTAGACACAATTAATTTTCTTCTCTACTTTTATCCCAAATTTCCCACTCTTTCTTTTTATCATTATTACCACCCAGTATAGTGCACTACTTTTATTTAGTAGTGGTAGCTTAAATGCACTAGTTTAAAAAAAATCATGATTGCTGTAGCTCGCTATTAAACCTCACTACTTTCAATTTTGTAAAATAAATACACATATAAAATCATAATCTTATAATTTTGAAATTGAAGTTTATATTTAAAAATCTGCATTATAAATTTAGTTTTCAAAATAATTTAAAATGTAAGAAACATGGTGCTTCCAATTTAAAAGCCGGAAATTTTGGGCATATCCCCAGGATCAGAATTTCTATTAAAATTCCCTGGAATATTTTAAATTAAGTCCTAATATTTAAATATCAGTAGAAAAGATTTCAAAATACATTGAATACTTTCAAAAAATTATCCATCATATATCATATCACAATATTTTGATTTTCCTCAATGCATTTTTTTTTATAAAGATTATCTGTGAAATATATCGCAAAATTATATATTTGTTGTCAGAATATTAATTTCGCAACAAACATATTTCATCCTCATTTTTATGATTTTGAACTAATTGATGATGAGATCTCATCTGGCATGGTTGCATTCAATGCCCTAATTGCAGAAATCAATCTTTATATAAAAGTTGTTTTTGCCAATTTCGCAGAATTTTGATTTTAAAAAAGTGGTTTTGAGGGTAATGTGCAAAAGCGAAAAGCATATTAAACTTTTGATATCAAAGGCCTTTGTGTATTATTATTTTAATTACTGTATAATTTCTTATTTTAAAACATTTCAAATATATTGGAAGTCGGCAAGCCCTCAAACTAGTATAGGTAAATCACTTCATTTTTAGCCAACTCCAAAAACTTTTAAACCCAGTTTCTAGCCGACTATAACCTTAGTTTCTAGGTTTTCATTAAGACATAAAAAGATAGGGCACTTTTATTGAAAAATATAAAATATTTGTAGCTAATACAAAACTCTAGTATTTTAAACCCACACTATTTGAATCATTAGATTATTGTGGGCATCCTTGATATTTACCCCTAATTTCAATTATTTTTAAATAAAACTAGCATTTGATTAAATTATTATTATTTATTAGTACGAGAGTATTGAGAAGGAACATTATCAATGTCGAAATCAATGTAGTTTATTCGATGTTTCTCATATGCTGCAAACCAATATTTATGGGAAACGCCGGTATGATTTTATAGAAAAATTAGTTGTGGGTGATATTTCAGAGATTTCCGCAGATAAAAGTGACATAAAAAAATATTTTATATTAGAGCTAAGTATGAACATCTTCGGTTCCCATAAGTCAAACTGAACCTTATCAGACTAAATTTCCTATAAGGCCGAACCGGATCAGATCTAATTTTCAGGACTAGATTTAATTTATCACTAAAAAACTTAGAATCTAAACATTTGTTTGATTATACTTTTTCATTATTATTTTCCTTGTGCTTTACTACATTTTTCCCAATTACTTATCTTCTGGTTTGCAACAATAAATTAGAATATAGTAAGAACTTATAAATTTATATAATTATTAAGATATTTATTTTTATTTTCAATAATACAAATATACACGAATAATATTAATCTTGTATGAAGGAATTTATAATGTAAAATAAAAGTATAAAAATTTAGAATATATATAACACTTGTTTATTTTGGAAACTGAATATAGTGTATAAATAGATTAATCTTGGAGCTAACGATTTGGTAAGTTTCAAAACGAAAAGGTTTTTTGCATTTTTAGTGTTTGAATAGACACCACCTCAATGGTTATATTATAATGCAAATAAAATTTTTGTTTTCGATTGAAGCAAATGATTTTAAAACGTACACAAAAATGTAAACGTTATTCTTATGGATAATAATCTGACTCACATTTATATTAATGTATGGTTATATCAGAGATGGGCTGGCATAATTACTCAAAAATTGTAACTAATTACTAATTGCAATTTCTTGCAAAATTTTTATAATTAATTATAATTACTAATTAGTAATCATGATTTTCTAGAGTAATTATGTTTATATAATTACAATTCCTTTTATAATAAAATTAAAAATTAAAGTAGGATTTGATTAAGGATGCGTCCAAAATCGATTTGTAAATTTCAATAATAAATTAATTTTTTTTTAAAAAAATTCTGACCTTGCACCCCAAAAAACCTTAAAAAATAACGATAATCTTTATTAAATAGCATATACGATATAATTATAATAATAATTTATTCTTTATTACAATTTTTTTATGTTTGAAAAATATAATATAATTTATATTATTAAATAATTTATATTATTAAATAATTTATATTATTATAATATAATATAATATATAAAGTACAATATCATAAAAATAAATTATAAACATTTGATTTTAAGAAATACAATCAGATTCCGTGTTACAAATTTGAATATGATTTATGTTTAAATATTAATAGATATTATAGGCATTGTCATTTAAAGATCCCAACCAATGATATTGAATATATTTTTAACTAATATTTAAAAAAGACGTATAACTTTTTTTTAAGTATTAACCTTTCACAGTTCGTTATTTAAACCTGTTCTATATTACTTATTTAGTAAAGTTGCAAAGTTAAATAGTCTTTCTACAAGTGCTGATAATGCTTCAGACTTTATAATAAAATTTACAATTAAATCATTTGCCTGATGACTTATTTTGGATGACTTTCAAAAATATTCTGGTAAAGTTTGATAAAAATTTGGCTTGAATATTGACAATTTAGATGTATCTTCTACTGAATGTAAAACTGTATTTGAAGAGCATCGTACTTATCACCAGAGTCCAAGGTAAAAGTTAAAGATTCAAAATCACTCATTATATTTCCGCCAAAAATATGAATGAAATATTGCAATTATTAAGCATTTTTCATATAAATGAAAATGAATAATAACTGCTTATTCTTAAAAAAATGTAATTAATTATGATTACTAACTTTTTTAAATGGAATTAATTACAGTTAATTACAAAAAAGGAATTGTAATTATGGAATTAATCACATAAGTAAATAATTACTGCCCAACCTTGGTCTTTATATTATAATTCCTTACACATTTTAAATACATCTTAAAATATTTTGCAGATATTTTTAAAATATTATCCCGTTAGGTTATTTTAGAAACTAGCTATGTTGCGCTAGGGGATTCTAACAGTATTGTATATCTGATAAGTTTTGATTTACATTCAAGTAAGATAATAATATCGGTTTGGTTTGAATCTTTAAACACCGGTTTTTTAACATTTAAACTTATAAGAATTATGTAATGGATGTGTAGCACATTTAAAATTTTATCCTTATTCCCTTAAAATAGATTCTTCAAGATTCTCTTCAATAAAATTATATATATAAGAAAAAAGAGGAAATTCGGTGATCGAAAACACTTCTATACGCTATGTATAGCTGACCACCTTCAAATAAAAATAGTTATTGATACATCAAAATTGATTATTTATTATCTTTAAATGAGTTAGGATATTAAAAGGTTCAGACTAGTTTACCGATATTTTTAAGGTTCTATACAGAATCAGGTTCAGTTTGGATCCCTGACCACAAAATTCCAGGTTAAGATTTAAAATGTTCGAAAATCACTATTTTCATAACTTTCTGGAATCTTTTCGAATAACTTTTTAAATCGTGTTTCACATTTCTATAAAATAGGGTAATTTCTGGTTATGAAATGTTCAAAGTATCTACTATAAATTTATTTTGGGATCAGGACTATTTCTTTGTTGAAAGTTGGATAACATATAAATTATAAATTCGTGCCGAATTTATTTAATATTTCAAACGGACGAGTCGGGCCCGCAAAAAAACATATCCTATATATATTATATTTATGGTTTAAAAAAATTGTAAATAATATAATTCAAGCGAAATTAACTTTGATCACCAATTCAAACGGGGGAATCGAAGAAGATCTTTTGATTACTAATTCAGGTTATATTTTATTGTTACTTACTTTGCTATTTTTTATTTAATCTTATTATAAACCTCTCTATTGTTAAGATATATTTTAAAATTGAAATTCTGACATAAAAATAGTTGTTGAACTCAATTTGATTTTTAACATCTAAACTAATTTTATTTTTAAGTCAACTCGAGCCGCTTTTTGAGTAATCTCGAAAGGAACATAAAAAAAAAATTTTTCTCTTTAGCTTTCACCTTTTCTGGTGGTAAGCTCCTTCAACATCTCTCTCTCTCTCAACTTTATGTTATTCATACAATCTCTTTTATCTAATTTATACATCTTTATATTGGCTCTAACTTTATGGCCCCATTGAAGTTTTGGCCTTCCTCTTTTACGTTTGCCCATCACTTCCAAACTCTCAACCTTATTTCCTATGTAGTTCATAGGCCTTCTCATTGTGTGCCCATACCACCTAAGTCTGTTTACCATTAACTTAGTCTTTGGGCACTGCCTTTAAACTACTTAGTATTCTTGTACGGCGCATTTTATCATTTCTTATTACCCCAGCAATCATCCTTAGCATTCTCATCTCCATAGTTTGTAGACTTCTCTCGTTTGATTCCTTGGTTGGCCATGTTTCATGGTTGTACTATGGAACTGTAAATCTTTCCCTTTAATTTGTGTGGGATTCTTTTGTCAAATAGCACTCCAGATAAAGATCTCCATTTTAACCAGCCTTGACTAATTTTACTCTTTATCTCTTTTTCTATTATACCGTTTATTTGTATAGTGGAGCCCAAATATTTGCAGCTTTCAATTGCCGATATCTGCCATTCATTTATATCAATACTCTCTGTTTCATCTCCTATCACCATATACTCCGTCTTTTCTCTATTTACTTTTAGTCCGTGCTTTTCTAGGATATTTAAACTCACTAATCTTTCTTTCATTTCATCCTTGGATTCGGCAAGTATCAAAATATCATATTCCACGGGACTGTTTGAGGTATAGACTGTGCTAATACATCTATTACTGTAATGAAGAGAAGTGGGCTGAGAGCCGACCCTTGATGAACTCCTTCGGCTATCGTGAAGCCTGCGGAAGTACCTCTTGTGCTACGGACCATTGTTGTATGGCCCATATACATATCCTGTATTATTCTTATATATTTTTCGGGAACCTTTTTGTGGCGTAGCGCCCACCAGATAAGTTTTCTTGGGATTCTATCGAAGGCCTTTTCTAGATCGAGAAAGACCATGTGTAGCTTTTTGTTCTTTTCCCTGTATTTTTCACTTATTTGCCTAGTTGCGTGGATAGCATCAGTTGTTGATCTTCCAGGCATAAAGCCAAACTGAGTCTCACCTATTTCGATTATGGGTAATTCCATGACAAATCGACCAGTGATTCGGCCGACCATCTCAAAAATGAATGAAACTTGGCATGTTAGTTATTTATGTTGTAAATGTTAATAAAATCCAAATTTTAGAGCCCCAGCTCAACCAGATCCAAAGATATACACCTTCAAAGTATAGAATCGCGTAATGCATGATTTCTTATATCTTGTTTTTCTTAAAAAATACTTAAGATAGAATTACAAATAATATATCACTTTATAGCCCTTAAAATTTTACATTGGAAAATATTGAAAATTTTAAGTGTTTTTGTATTTCCGGTAAAAATAAAAAAATTAACATTCCTGGGAAGGGATTTTTTTTTGGTGTTGATACTCTAAAAATATTTATTACCTTTATATTAAACTATTTAATGAAAAATCTCGATAGCCATTTTTGTTTTTTTAATTTTATTAAAATATTTATTATTTTTGTAAATAAAAAAGGATAATATAGATGACGTTATACTAAATTTATTAATAATATATTATATTTAATAATAATATATTTTATATCGGTATTAAAATCAAAAGAAATCGATTAATTATAACCAGTATGATGTCCTGGGGCAATAAATGAGGAAGCGGCCCATATAAAGATATTTTAAAATTATATTCAAGCTATTATAAAAATATATCTATTTATCGCAATCCATTTTACGCTTAAATAGAAATTCTTGAGGCCGTAATTTGTATATATTTCACACTTCTGGATCTACTATCGTTATTATTTGAAATTAAAGATTTTATCATCTTATTTTATTTTTCATTCCTTTCTTTTTATTAAATTTTTATATCGATAAATAGGAAATTTAATTATCAATCATGATTGAAAAGAACATAAGGATTAAAAAAATATTTCTTTTTTTACTTAAAATTTTTTTTTTAATAATCACTCTGTAGTAATCCATTCATTCGAGAAGGCCATAAGTCTATTTCAAAAAATCTACAAAAGGTAAGTTTATTTATATTATGGATCAAAACCTTTTTAATTTTAGATTCTGGATTTTTTACCAATATAATATCTTTTTTATTATTGGATATTGTGATTATTTTTATTATATATAAAATTAGATTACACCAAAGATGATTAAAAAATCCAAAGGTTTATTAACAATAGGCCAATCATTATGTCACTCATGTCGCTTATATTTGATAAATATGGAATCCATTGAGGATATATCTGAAAATGAAGAGCCCGAACTAGCCCCATCCAGTTCAACTTTGGATATAATAAATGTATCGCTAGAAAAAATAGGCCAATCCCCAATAAAAAAGAAAAGAATAGGAGAAAAGAAATATCCGCAAGAAAAACTTAAAAAAATAACAAAAGCATTAAGTCAAAACATATTAAGAAGCAGCCTTCCTGAGTTTGATATTCAAAATAATAAAAATGACGAACTTCTTCAAAATTTAAAACATCATTATCCAATTATTTCTAAGGACTTCTTACTATATTGCCCCCTTCTTGGACCTCTAAAAAAATTGAGATGGAGTTCAAAGCCACGAATTACTTGGTAAGAAAATCAAAAAAACTAATAGAATTAAAAGGATTTATGTCATCTCCCAATATAAAACCTGGGCGAACAATTGATCAGGAAACCGTGAATATTATAGAAAAATTTTACTCTTCTGATGAAGTCAGTCGCGCGATGCCCGGGAAAAAAGACTATAAATCCATAATGATCAAGGGGAAAAGAGAGCAGTCTCAAAAAAGATTAATTTTAAACAATTTAAAAGAATTATATGAACGATTTAAAGAGAGGTACCCGATAATTAAAGTTGGATTTTCTAAATTTGCAGATTTACGGCCAAAAAATTGTATTCTGGCTGGAGCCAGTGGAACACACAGTGTTTGTGTAATTCATCAAAATTTTAAGCTTATGTTTGTAGATGCTAATTTGGCAAAACTATTAGCTATGCCAGAATATCCATTACATAACTATAAAAATATTTTAGCTCAAACAATATGCAATCCAGCACTTATTTGTTATTTAGGAGATTGTAATTGTCCAGGCACATTCTCAATTAAAAAACAATTAGATGTTGTATTTGCCCAAATTGACATAGATCATATATCCTTTAAACAGTGGGTGTCTGTTGATAGAAGTAATCTGGAAACAATAACAAAATCTTCTCAAGAATTTTTAATTTTTTTTTTAGAAAAAATTCCAGCTATGTTACGTCATTCCTTTATCGCTACCAATCAGTCATCATATATTTCAAAACTTAAACATTTTTTACAACAAAATGAATTTGTGATTTCTCTGAAAATTATGCCTTTGTAATCCAAGACGTTGTTCAAGGATTTCACTGGAATAATAATCAGGCCACTATCCATCCTATGATAGCATATTATAATAATAATAACAATATAGAAAACCTTAATTATGTGTTAATATCAGAGTCACTTCAACATGATGTTATTGCAGTACATTTATACCAGACTGAAATGATAAAATTTTTGACCAATCATTTTAACAAAAAGCCATGTAAAATCTATTACTGCTCTGACGGATCGGCTGCTCAATATAAAAACAGAAAAAGTTTCATAAATCTGTGTTATCATGAATCAGATTTTGGTGTAGCAGCTGAATGGCATTTTTCAGCTACATCTCATGGAAAAGGTCCATGTGACGGCCTTGGCGGAACATTAAAAAGATTAGCAGCACGTTCAAGCCTTCAGCGCACCAGTTCTGGACACATTTTAACACCAGTTGATTTATATCAGTTTGCAAAACAAAATATGCCATCAGTAAATTTTACGTATAATACAATTTAAAAGAGATTAAACTACGAGAAAGATTCAATTTAGCTCATCCCATTCTAGGAACTCGGGAAATACATGCTGTTTTTCCTTTGAGTTTAAGTAAACCTAAATCAAAAATATATTCATATGCAAAGGACTTTCAAATTAATAATATCTCAAATGCCGATTTGTCTTTTGCCGATAATTTGTGTTTTGGATATTAAAGGATTCGTAACATGTGTTTATGACCAGGGATGCGAACCCGACAAAATTTTAGACCGGGTTCGGTTCGGGGTATAAAAAAAAGTTGGGTTCGGTTCGGGTTCGGTTCAGGGAAATATTTTTGAACCCGGGTTTGGTTCGGTTCGGGTTCAAGAATTTTTGAGTTGATAAAAAAAATTCTATATTTAAATCATAATAAAAAACTAGACATAAATTTGATATAAAAAATAAATTTTTTATTTTATTTATAGGCAAATATAGTTAAAAATACAAAGCATATAGTCATGTATCAATTTTAAAAATTTTATTTAGACGTATTAGCATAATATCTTCCAAGAGTTGTTCACTCATCCTCGATCTATGTGGTGAAAGAATGAATTTCAAATGTGAAAAAGATCTTTCAACGCTAACCTATGTTAAATGTATTTATATGTGAAAATATGAAAAATTAACTTGGGTTGCAGGAACAGCAAATAAGATTTTAGATAAAATATATAATTCAGGGTGTTCCAGCTTAGCAGACTCCCAAAAATGCAAAATATTTTCCTTCTTATCTAATCTTATATAATCGCTAAATCCAGTAATTATTGTTCCAATACTTTTCTCAGCAATCGTTGGCCCTCTTTTAAGTATTTTCTCCTGCCTTTCTTTAAGTTATATCAATTTCTCTAAATCATCTTCTTGTTCAATAACTTCATCGGAACTAATATGATAAAATTGGCGTTGTTAAGCTTTTAATTCGTCTCCATAAATTGACAAGATGTTTTTTCGCACAAACCTTATCATCATCACTAAGTAATACCTGTAATATTTAAGGATTTATATTGTTTATATTTAAATATTTCATAAAATAACAATTTTAATATAAATCTAAAATAATTAATTTACTAAGCTTTTAATTAACCTTGTATCTTGGGCCTAGGTATATGGCAGCTAAGAGAATTTCGTTCTTTATAAACCTTTCTTCTCTGTTCTTAAGACAAGAATATAGTAATTGAGCAAAATGGTTTGGATTTTTTTCCAGTTCGATGCAGCATCTTAACCATGCTGCATAAAAATCTGTCAGTGTTAACTGTTCAGATTGGAATTGTTTGGTTGCGATTTTTAGCGGTTTTAAAATTTCAACAATCGTTATTATCTCTTTCCCATCTTCAGTCAATAAATAATCAGATTGCTCTGTAAAAAAATCTTCGATATTGGATTTTAGTAAAATCAGCCTTTCTAACATATCATGGGTTGAATGCCATCTGTGGCAATCTAACACAGGCTTAGGGAGTTTCATATTTTTTAATAACTTTTGGTAAGTGGGATGTCTTAATTTTAAATTTAGGCTCCTAGCTTTTGCAATGGTTTCCACAATAGGTGATAATTTTATAGCATCTTGAAGTGCCAGCTGAAGTGTGTGCACACCGTACACTATAAATCGGATAGGATATAATAGTTGATAAAAAAGTATTTTGTATATCATCAATATCATATTTATATACATTTACATCCATATTTTCCTCATCTGCTGATTCACTCCTTATATCATAATCAGTTTCAGGTTGCAGGAGCTTTATAGCTCTTAAAAAATTACAACCATTATCAGAAGTAATTGTGTATATTTGTTGAATATTAATTTTAAATTTTAGTAAAGTTTTTAATATATTCTCTTTTATATATTCTCCTGTACATCTCTCTTTCAGCTCTACAATTCCAAGAGCCTCAAATTTATAATGGACTTTGATATAAATTGAATATTTACACCAAGAATTGACCTATCTAGTCGTTGAACTGCATCAACTTTTAAACTTATTAATTTTCCTTCTACCTCTCTCGAGATTTTGTCTCTAATTGATTGGGCTGTTTTATTAATAGTTCTGGATAAATTTTCTTTGTTTATAACTAAATTGAGCCCAGATAGGAGTGGATTTATAATTCTTTGAAATCCCGAATCTTCAATAATTGATAAAGGCCGGCCATTTACAGTAACAAGTTCTAATATAGAACTCATCAAATCATTAGATGATATATTTATACTTATATGCTTTTTTGGAAAAAAGGTTTCTATATTAATTTTAGGTTTTTTTGCCAATAACAATTCCTGATATTTGGTTTTTTCATTTAAATAATTTAAATATTCATTGTTGTGATTTTTTTCCAGGTGTCTTTCTAAATTTGACAAGTGATTACCAGACATTTTTACTTTGCAATATGAACATATTGATTTTTTTTTCTATTTTATTAAGGGTAAAATGCTTATCAAATATGACTTTATCTTTAATCTTAAATCTATAAAAAGAAAACAATTTTTTTAAATAGCAATGATTTCAGAATTAAAAAAGAGATATTTATAAATTTAATTTCATTTATAATATGCACTTCATTAATATCTTGTAAAAATTAAACTGAACCAAAAATAAATGATTAGCATATATAAATTTTAAAATCATTTTAATAAGTTCACAAAAACTGCCCTACATTTAACAATTTTTAAGTTAGATGTTTAGAATTTTTTAAATTAACAATATAATAATTTTTACTTTGATTTGTTAACCATTTTCTTCTAATTAATAATCTTTAAGAATAATAAGATAAAAATTTAAAAATAAATGGCGTAAATTAATTCAATTGTTTAAAATTTTTTAACACTCCAATAGGAATCGAGAATAAATTTAAAAATGGCATAAATGAATTAAATTGTTTAAAATTTATTAAGACTTCATTTAATTGGAAATTTGAAAATATAATATTTGTATTTACATATATTAATATATGATTTTAAATAAAACACTGAACCCGATTGAACCCGGGTTCAAATAAAATTCTTGGGTTCGGTTCGGGGTTTTGGAAATTTTATAAATGGGGTTCAGGTTCGGTTCGGGTTCAGAGTTTTTTTCTAAAAACCCGGGTTCACTTCTCCGGGTTCGGTTCGAATCCCTGTTTATGACGATTTTTGGTGGTTAGCCACACTACTGAAAAAGAATGAAAATACTGAGGAAATATATATTTCCTTTTTACATCCCCATGGACCATCACCATCCTTCTTTTATCCCACAATTGAGGAAAAGATATGGTTGCCCATGAATCAAATAATAACGATAGTAGATCCTATAACAGTGACAGGACGTACCTATAAATTATCGCTTCAGGAAATTCTATTAATAAGTGCAAAATGGGATAAGATTAAAACAAGAGGTATTTTATTTTATAATTGTTTGTATATGAAATTTTATATGTTTATTTTAAAATATAGCGCCCTTATAACCATATCCGTATGGGCCGCTTCCTTATTTATTGCCCCAAGACATCATACTGGTTATATTTAATCGATTTTTTTTATTTTAATACCGATATAAAACATATTTTTATTAAATTAAATATATTAATATAATGCCATCTATATTATCCTTTTTTATTTTAATACCGATATAAAACATATTTTTATTAAATTAAATATATTAATATAATGCCATCTATATTATCCTTTTTTATTTATAAAAATAATAAAAATTTTAATAAAATTAAAAAAACAAAAATGGCTAACGTTTTCATTAAATAGTTTAATAAAGGTAATAAACATTTTTAGAGAGCATCAACACCAAAAAAATATCCTTTCCCAGGAATGTTAATTTTTTATTTTTATCGGAAATACAAAAACACTTATAATTTTTCAATTTTTTTAAAATTTTAAGGGCTATAAAATGATATATTATTTGTAATTTTATCTTAAGTATTTTTTAAGAAAAACAAGATTTAAGAAATCACGCATTATGCGATTCTCTACTTTGAAGGCGTATATCTTTGGATTTGGTTGAGCTAGCACTCTAAAATTTAGAATTTACAAAAATATACAAAATAAATAACTATCATACCAAGTTTAGTTTATTTTAAAGATGGTCGTCCGAAAATCGCGTTTTTTTGGTCGATTTGACGTGGAATGACCCTTATGTCTCTTAATCTTTTTTCTATTATTTTTTCGTATAGTTTTAGACCGTATGACATTAGTATTATGCCC
The DNA here is from genome assembly GCF_954871325.1 of Gordionus sp. m RMFG-2023. NCBI lineage: Eukaryota > Metazoa > Nematomorpha > Gordioida > Chordodea > Parachordodidae > Gordionus > Gordionus sp. m RMFG-2023. Next base: position 40,286,402 of record NC_088777.1, on the reverse strand, counting down.
CTGTAATTTTGACAATTGTGTGGATCCCCTTTATTTTTGAAGATAGGAACTGTAAAAACCCCTTACTTTCCTCTAGACCTGTGCGCCGCCGGCTCAGGCCGGCGCCGCCGATTGAATCAGCAGCGTGAGCCGGCTAGCCGCCGATTTTTCTTATGGCGGCGGTGCGGCGTGTATTATATTTAGAATGTTGTTTAATTATATTTATATATTATATTATTATTATTTAAATTTGAATATTAACATTAATATAATAAAACATGAATTGTATTCTATTGCTTTATATAATAGAATAGTGTATATCATTTACATTCATTCATACACCATATTCATTTCGGCTATATTAAATATTTTTATGGATTTGTGCGTTTTAAACCACCCTATATACAATTATGAAATAACAACTCTCTCTACTAATCAAAAATCAAGTTATGTGTGGAAGTACTTTGGAAATCTTATTTTGAAGAATGAGAATAAGAAAAGCACGATAATGCCTGATTATATTTATTGTGAACCTTGTTTAAAATTGGGGAAAAAAGATGAGGAAGATTCGGATAAAAATAATCCATTTTCACAGTAATTTATTTTAATTTTAGACTTATATTTATATATAATTTATATTTTAGTTATGATATCAAATGTTATAGCAAAAATATAAGTACGAGTAACCTTTCTCGTCACTTAATTAATGTGCATAAAATATCAGAAAAAACTAATAATAATAAATCCATTCAAACTCTAAAAAAAAATGGCTCTTAGGTTAGTATTAATGTTTATTAATATTCATTTTAAATTTTTAACTGGTTTGTTAAATTAATTTTATAAAGCTCTATTTGTTCAAAACAACTAAATTTTTAGTTTGTTTATTGTCAGCTCTATTTTGAGATCTTTTTAATGAATAAACTAAAAATATATTTTATTAAATTATGTAAAACGTTATTTTTAAAGTTCAAAACTAAAACAAATTTTTTATTTGTTTCTCTTTTTTAAATATCTTTTTTCTAATAGGGCGAAATTATGTTTTGATGTGCTGCTTAGATTTATTGCCATTTGATTCTATAAGCAATAATGGGATGACAGATTTTCTAAAGGTTTAAAATTTAAATAAAATGATTATTAAAAAATAAATTGCCTAAAAAAATAGAAATATAAGATAATTGATTCCTTATCTGAATTGCCTAATAGGACAACTATTAGTCGGGGAGCACTTGATAATGTTTATTGTTCTATAAAGGCACATGTTTTAAACCTAATTGATGCTGGTCCAAAATTCTGTTCCATTACTTTTGATTTATGGACCGATCATTTCAAGCGGCGAAATTATATTACATTTAGTCTTCATCATTTAGATGAAAATTTTGATTTAAAATATTTTACCCTGGCAACCCGAAATGTGACTCAAAAGCATACTGGGGAAACTATATTATTGGAGATTGATGGTATCGAAGAGGAGTTTCATTTAAAAGCCAAAATAATACAAATGGTAACTGATGCTGGGGCAAATGTCAAAAGAATCGTCAGATTGGGGGATTATGAGCATCATTTATGCTTAGGCCATGGACTACATAATTTGGTTACAGTTGATGGCATAAAAAAAGTTGCCAGAATTGATAATTTCCTTAAAAAAATTAGAGAAATTATTTCAGCCCTCAGATATCGAGTAGCTGATTTAGAATGTGAAATTGAAGATGAGCATCGTAAATGTCTACAGTCAATTTATGAGACAGGTCATATCTTGGATATTGATGATTCTGATCCATACCTTGATGACCATTTTGATAACGAAGCGGATAATAGAAATGTCATTACACCAACCAATCTATATAATACAAAAACGTTAAAATTAAATTGCCCTACCCGCTGGCACAGCATATTAATTATGCTAGAAAGTGTTCGTAGCGTGAACAAAAATCCTATTAATAATGTTTTGAATAAAATAGGAAAACAATGTTTAAAACTTTTTAATAATGAATGGGATATGATTGACGAGCTTTGTGCCGTATTAATTCATTTCCGAGAGTCGGTGGAATTTCTTTCCTCCCAAAAGGGATCGACTATAAATCTAGGATTATTATTTCGCAGTGAAATAGAAACCCACATACAGATCAATATATCTGATTCCTCAGATATTATTTGTTTAAAAGAAAATATGCAAAAAAAGCTTGACCATAGGTTTCCCATTACTGAACTTCAAGTTATTTTATATTTTTATTAATAAAATTATATTTTGAACATTAGATATTAGCGACTCTCCTAGATCCCAGATTTCAAAATCTGAAAATTGTGTCAGAATATTTAAATTCAAATTCTACTACATCATTGCAATTTTTAACAAGACATTTAAAACTTTTAGAAAATGATAAAAATGCACAAAGTAAATCCAAGTTGAAGATAATGGGGAGACTTCCAGTTCTTATATCGCCAAAATAGCTCGTAAACATTCCATTCCAGGCAGTGATTATAACAATATAAGTAATTTAGAACAAGAATGCCATATTTTGCTAAGCCAAAATAATATCCCAGAAGAGGATGCATTAACCTTTTGGAAGAAAAGGCAACTGGAACTTCCTAGGCTTGCTAATTTAGCTAGGAAGGTTCTTTGTATACCTGCAACCAGTACACCCAGCGAAAGAATTTTTTCCATTGCTGGATTAATACTCAATGCAAAAAGGACTTCTTTATGTCCCACCAATCTTGATAAAATTCTATTTATTCATGATAATTATAATTTAGCTAAATCTGAATTCTGATTTATTATATTTCTTACTTAATGTTTTGTTTGCATTCCAAATATATATTTGTTATAATAAAAATCAATAGAATATTACTAATATGTGTTGTTTATGTGACTCTGATCTGAGTGAAAATCCAATTCCTTAGTCTATTTCTGAGAATGAGAAAATACATGAATTTAAATTGAAGTGAGACAGGAAATAATTTAAGAAATAAACTATGTTAACAATGTGCTAGAAAAGAGCGCTAAATTATAAAAAAATGTAATACATTGATTTATAAATTAAATTTATTAAAAAAATTTTTTTAATAAATATGGCGCCGCCGCCGACAATTTAGTAGACGGCGGCGAAATCGACGCGCCGCCGAACGCCGATAAAAAAATTTTAAAAAACCGCCGCCGTTAATTGAGACATCGGCGCACAGGTCTACTTTCCTCCCTGCCAATACTTAATCTGAAATTTATCAGGAAACAAATGCACCACAAAAACCCCTTCAAATTCTTTAAATAATACCAAAAATTCATAATATAAAAATTCATAGTCATACAAAAATAAATAAACCATAATTATACAAACTACATTGTGGTGATCCACATTATTTCAGTATTCATATTGATCATCATTACGCTTCTGACATCCATCTCTCCACAGAAAGAAACATCTGTTGTTCTCCTTTCGATTCCCATCCCCAAGGAAAAATTAATTATCATGTCAGAAAAATGACTGACATTTAGTATATTATATTAAATTTATTACTTCTTTTTTTCAACGGCTACAACACGCCCACCCTTCGCAGGCTCAGCGTCCCTCTCTCTCTGGTGGCCCTGTATCGAATCGTCCATTTAAATTGTATCAATTTTCTATACACCTTGAAAACGTTCAGAGAATTTATCGAATCGCCTCCTTTTATGTTGATTTATAGTATAATATCTCCGATACATTTCAATATATAATCGCTGAAAAAAATGTTTGCAATAATGACATTTACATCGTGGTATCATATTTATAATCTATGGAACAATAATATTGACAATATACTATACAAGCAAAACATACTAATTAATTCCTTTTAATACATTTGGAAAATATGAGATATAATATACACTATTCGGGATCTAATTAATGGGAATTAGGAAATAATGATTTTACATATAATACTATAATGTGAACAAATGGTTTATGCGTGAAATCCAATTTCAACAACATATAATTTTCCTTCTGTCATTTAAAAAAAACAAAGCTAAATTTTTTTTATAAATATCCCTTAAAATGATAGACAAATCCATTTTTAGGTATTAAAAATAATTCGAAAATTTGCCGAACAAAAATTTTAAACATAATTACAAGGAATATGTATAAACATAATATAATATTTATAAGGATGAAAAACATATAATATGTAGAAAATAAAATATCTTTCATCTAGGAATTAATCAGTATCCTAAGAAAAATATACCATTTCTACCTAACCCTGCCATCACTATTAGCACGGATTGACAGAAATGTAGAATGCAAAGTAACACAGATTGAGAATATAATGGGCTATATGGTATACATGTAGAGAATTTTTAATATAACATTCAAAATATAAAAAAATCACATGTTCATAATATACATAGTAAATGTGATGTGCTATAAAATTATTACAAAGAATAAAAAAGTGTAATAAACAAAATACACCTACAAAAAAAAATTTTAAAAAACTTTCTCAAATATTCAAACTAAACGATATTTCCACCTTAAGGCATACCCAGAGTTGGGCAGGTCCTCCAGTCTAGATACAGATACTAGTATCTTTTTCAAAATATCAAAAAGATAAAAGATACTTGTATCTTTTACTAAATTAGTATCTTAAATACAAGATACTTTTAAATTATCATTACCAATTAAATTAGAATTGTTTATAAAATACAGTTTTTATTATTTATTTGTGAAGAACATAGCATATATAGAATGAATATTTGCAATAAATAATAAAATATTTATTAATGAATTAATTATAATAACCAGGGATTTTAATTTAGTTTTTGCCCATTAATAGCTTAAACATGGAAGGGAGAGTAGTATATTTAATGGGAGTTGAAAATTTGCAAATAAGAAAATAAATTAAGAATGATTTATTAGAATTTGCAGGTTTTTTTTCTGTTGTTTTAAATATAGCTTATATTCGGAGTATATGGCTAAATGGCATCTCTAAAAAAAATATACTAGTTTTATTTTATTCATTATCTTTAATAAGTATTTATCATTACTTGTTTGTGATATTTATGTATTTTTTAAATTAGTTTATTTTCTAATATGACTTATTAATTCTTGAGTTTGTAATATCATATATTTAAATCTCTTTTCAAATTTTTTTTATATATTTCTTGCAAAATCATTAATTATATATAAAAAATATGAAAATAATGTACAACATTATATTATAATTATTAAATACATAACAATTTTCTTTAATGCATTTTAAATTGATTAAATTTTGTAAATAAATCAGGGTTGGACAAGTCGGTCAATTGACCGGTCAAATTCGGTCTATTGACAGAAGGAGTATTTGACCTGGTCAAATACTCTAAAATGTTATTGGTGAATAACTATATTTATTTAATGAACTAATATGTATTTAAAGCATATTTATCTATCTAATTTGTTTACAAATTATTTTAAAATATATTTGTATCTAAGGCATCGATTTAAATATAAAATTTTCTTATTAAAATATTAGAATTTCAATTTGAAATATATAAAAAAAAGAATTTTTCTCATTATTAATTTGATTGGATCTAAATATATAAATAAATATAAAAATTTTACTTAAGCATTGAGAAAATTACTAATTGCCAATTTATGTTACATTATGTACAATTATCCAAACAAGATGGGTATCATAAATAAAGTGTAATGAGTAAATATAAATATGCAAGAAAGCACTGAAAGCAGCTATTGAAGAAGTTGGATATTTGTCCGTGAGAAATTATCAATAATATATTAAATGATATTTTGGACAAAAAATTTAAAATTTTAAACTATTCATAAACATTTAGCTATCTAATTGACCTTGGCTTACGTAAAAAACGAGATGCTTAATTTAGAAAACACATAATACAATCATGTCCATGATTTTGCAATTTACCAACCTAAAGAAAAAATGTTAAGGATAAGTTTGAAAAAGAAAACAATCCAAATACATGTGCCCTCACTGCATTGCTGATTATTTATTGGATTCCCATGACATAATACAAAAATTAATCGTTTCATAAAGAGATGATCATCAAAATATTTTAAGTGAAATCATAAATTTCAGAAATAAAAGAGGAGTATTTAATAGCCAAATTATGTGGAAACCTGTAACATACATAAAAAACAATCAGATTTCTGGCTCAAGTTGTTGGAATGGGCTTTGTTCACATTGAATTTAAAAGAAGTGTAAAATTCGATTGAAGATCTCGACAACCAGAAAATTGGTAGGAGTATATCATAACATAAGATTGATTAAAAAATGTTAAAGAAAATGATGAATATAAATTAGAACAAGGCTCTGCCATAAAAAACGAAACATTCATTATAGAATTTAGAAAATAATTTAATATACATACATTTTTTACTATTATATATAAAATAGAATTAATATAAAAAACATTTATTTGAATTTGAACATATTTGACCGGTCAAATACCTGAAATAAATACTGTATCAGTAAATATTTAAATAAAGTAACCCATGTCCGGTAAAAAAATTTTTTTTACTTATATCATAAATAAATAAAAGTAACTAATAAAGTTAAATTCTACCTTATTATAAATATTTTATTAAGAGCCTTTTAAAATTATCTAATGTTATATAACAATTGTTACTTAAATATTTCCTCTAATAAGAACTTGCTAAAATAATTTTATAAAATATATTAGGGATGGGCCAATTTTTATCGGATCAGATCGGGCCGATTTCACCCATTTTAAAATATAGGTTATCGGGAAATATCATAAAATTTGATCCAATATAAAATGGCTTCTTTAATAAAAATAAGTTATAAAATTTAAAAAAAAGTTATATCTAAAATCGAAATCAAGTTTTAAGTATATTTTTTAATAATAATAATTAATAAACATTCTGCCATATTCTTATTTTTTTGCGCATTCTGTTTATAAAAGTGTGCGATATTCTCTTCAGAATCTGTTTTTAGTGAAACTGGTGATATTGACAATTACTATCGCCGCAAGCTGCCCTCTGATAAATTGGAAATATTGGTATTTCTAAAGAAATCCTCGATATGTTAAATATTATTTCAAATATTTATTTCAAATTTCAAAATATAATTGTTTATTACTTATTATGTATATATATTAATGTTATTATTATATAAAATTGATTTAACAATAAAAATATTTTATATACTTTTAGAATTGCAATTGAATTGAATATAAACTATAACTGATCATTATAATATATTTAAATGATGGTATAGTTCAATTATAGATGTTATACTAATAAAAAGTATATTAAAAATTATAACCATTGGTATTTTACAGAATACAAAATTAGATATGATATCGGATCGGTAATCGGCCAATATCAATTTAATATCGAGAATATCTGATCGGCCTCCAAAAAGTGGTATCGATACACCCCTAAAAAATATATATCCAAAATGATTTTAATTTAATAATCAACCATCTTCTATAAAAAATTTTAATAACAATTATTTAAGAGGGACTTAAGTATAGATTATTATGTTAATAATTATAAAATAAAAATGTATAATATACTATAATATGTTTAACAAAGTTTATAGAGGAGTTTGTTGAACTTTTAATAACTTTTTTACTTGTGCAATTTTGACATTCAACTTGTACCTTGTTCTTTTTCACATGAATTACTTTATAAAATTTTCCATCTATAATTTTAAGATTCAGATTTGATTCAGGAGAACCTATCTCCATAATTTCATCTTCACTACTATTAATGTTAAACATTCTACAAATTAAAAAATATTACATATAAAATATATCCTTTTCTTATTTAGTTTTGATGTTGTTATTTTTAATCGTATCTTTGTGGCCTGTAAAATTTCTAACTAATTTTGGTTATCAATATATTTAAAATATAGCAGGAAAAAATAAAGAAAATAATACAAGATTTCACTAAGAAAATAAAGTTACATTGTGTGATATGCAAATGTTTTAAACATGAATATTAAAAAGAATCTGTATCATTTTAAAGAAAATGAAAAAGATACAAAATTCTTTTCAAAATAAAGGATCTTAGATACAGATACTAGTATCTTATTAAAAATGTCAATAGGATACTGAGTACAAGATACAAAAGAATCTTGTATCTTAGATACAAGTATTCGCGATACTGCCCAACTCTGATACCCATCAACACATGGCTCACCTTATCTATAAAAATATTTTCCTTTCACATAAAAATTACAATAAAAATAGTATAATAAATGCACATAAAGATTTTATAATTTAAAAACAATATATATATATTAAATATAAAGATTTCTTAATTTAAAAAAAATAATATTAAGTACCATAATTTCCACCAATATATCATATGAATCCATGCCAAATTTATATATATATATAAAATATCAAACTTATACAATATATCATATAAATCTATACCAAATTTATATATATGTCGTAATTTTTGAAGGGATCATGACTATCCGGGATCTTCACGGGATTTAAAGGGATAACTAAAAAATTAGGGTTGATAATTAAGGAATGATAATACGGGATTATCACGTTTTAATCGTGATAAAGAGGAATCTTATTTTAAAAGCGTTTTCCACGAGTTTCGTTGCGTTTTTAATTTTCAATTTTGTTTTTTTTTGGCCTTATGATATAAGATATGTCTAGTATAGGGTATCATTCGATAGCTAATCAAAAGATTTATTCAACTGGAGGTCAATCTCTGCCCCAGTGATAATACCGTATAGTTCTTTATCCTTTAAAAAATTGAAAAATGGGTTATAATGTATGCTTGGAAACAGAAGGACTCAGGCTCAATCCTGGTAAGGAGCATAAAAACTTTCATTTTTTCTTCGATAACTGATATGTAAAGACATATGGTAAGATGATTTTCGGAGCTTAGAGATGACACCCCGGTCACCGACAGGCCTGGATAGCCGGGTGCTAAGGATACTTGTCCAATTAACAAACTGAAGGAAAATAAAAAGATTAGAATTAATTTAAATTATAATTTCTTAGAAAATTTACTTAAATCGACTTTAAATTTAAAAATTTTATAATAAGGTCGTTAAAACATCGATAATCTAAATTATTTATTTTTTTAATTAATAATATAAATAATACATGATTTGTGTCAGGCATTTAATCGTTTCTCTTGTATCTATTTGGATGGTTTTTTTACATATTTTGATAAATGATATAGCTGGGACATTAATAATTTATAACTTTAAAATGATATTTTATTTATTAAATATGTAAAAAATATTTCTTGCTATTATGTTTGCAATAATTTGGATAATATTATGTATTTGCAGTGGCATAGCAGAGAATTATTTAAGTGAAAGTAGGGGGTAGAGATTAGAGGTTTGTAATGGGCGGGTTTTTAGCCCACAAGCCCGCTCGTCCAATATTTTAAAATAATTTAACCCGCTCATAGTTTTAAAAAATATGCCCGCTGTCTAAAAATTTTTACCCGCCCACCCGCTCATTTGTCTAAAATTTTACCCTCTACCTATTATTTATAAAATATTTTAACCCACTACAAATACGCTCATTCTTTCAATTTTTTAATCATCTTATAAAAAATGATTTCGTTTCAGCGCTACATCCCTATAAAAAAGTTTGATAATTTAGGAAATTGCTATATTAAGCATGCAATGCTAAATCGTTAAGATAAAACACTAGTTACTCGAATTGTTAATATTTTTCTAGCTAATCTTGAAAGCTTGATTAATCTTTTTCTGTCCTTTCCAGAAAAGTAGGATATCCGTTTGAAGTATATCCTCTACTCAAGTGTGATATTTAAATAAAAAGCAAAACCATTAATATATAATTTAAAAAAGTAATTTAAATTTAAATTGTTTATAAATTATAAACTAAACTAAGTACCTAAAATTTTGCGAAATTATACAAAAACTCCTTTCTTTAAGATTTAAATATTTTGTTATATCAATAGGTAATTCTCTCCTCTGTAACAGCCACATCTTCCCATCTTTTGAATAATATTGAATATGAATCAGAACAAAATTCTGCTACGGAGATTTTTGACGTGGGTGCTATCTATTTCAAACATTGCATTTATAATTTAATAATCTTTAATTGAATCTTTGTTTTGGAGAGATGGGTAAAATAAGATTTTCATCCACGTTAATATTATAATCTTCCATACAAATCAGATCCAACATGTTCTTTATATACGCCAAACTCTTGGAAGCACTAATTTTGAAACTTATACTAGTAATTAGTGAGTTTTAATACATTTTAGTGTCCCAACCCGTTCTGTAGTTAGAAAGAAAAACTCATTATTGACAAAATAAGATAAGTTGCCAAGAATGATAGAATTACTGGGTACCTCGGCGCGTCAATTTGTTTTTGTAATGCCTGATTACTATTCACTAATTTATCAATCAGTTTCTCCCATGGATAAAGAAGACAGTTGTAAGCTAGCTAAAATGGCACGCCTTAGGCTGAATCTTAAATATCGGATTATAAATCACGATTCAAAATGAATTACATCTAAATACATTAAGGTTTCTTCTTCCCGTGATTTAAGATCTTTATAAATATTATTTGTTTTCCCCTGTATATTTAAAAGATATGTAAAATTGTTACAATCTTATACCTCCTTTTCTTCACTTAAAAACTCGTCAACTATTGCTTTGTCTTCACTAGTTAACGTCTTATATAAATTATTAAACTTTTTTTTAAAAAAGATCCCTATATATTAAAATAGTCAGTTAGTATTTTGTTTTATGCCAGTATCCTGCATACTGCGCGTAATTTGGAAATGTTTTACCATGTTGAGTTTCACTTTTTTTTTTACATAGCATCCATTTTAATCGGTTTGCTAGTGTGAGCTCTGTTCGGTCTAACGATTTTAAATCTTTGTTAATGTCGACGAATTTTCACCAATAATTTATTAAAAGGTTGAAAAAAGCTTTGAAATTCCTTTAAAAATGTTGCCTTCATTAATTTTTATTTCCAGTAGCCACTCCTTTCAAATATTGAATCATTAAACTTGGCTCAAAAAAAACAGTAATTCAATATATTTCTCTCTCAAAAAATTCTAAAAACTTAAGAACTGAAATTGTCTTGAGTTAATTTAAAAATTAATTCTATTTAATTCTGAAAAAGGCTGGAGTATGATTTTATTTTTTTTAATAATCTGCTTTTCGTGTCTTAAGAACCAGAATAACTAGACTACTTTACAAGGCGAATTTTGTTTTGTTTTATTCTACATTAAATTTGGTTTTTAAATATATTATTAGAAAATGATCAATCACTCTTACTCGTTTCTAATGCATGTAACTCCGAAAAAGTAAAAAGGTTATTTGCCTCCACCAAATCAAGTTATTTTGCTAACGATGATATTAACATTGAGTATTCAAACAATGCTCTTCTATCACTACAAGGACCAGGTTTTATTGTTTTTTGTCTTTCTAATATGTTAATTTTAAAAAAAATTTAAGGCACTCAGCATCTTTTGGAAAATATCCCTGAACTAAAATCAAAAAATTTAAACCATTTTTACTTTATGGATTCCTTTGTCATACCAAAGTTTTTTAACCTTGAAGGCCCATTTAGAATTACTAGGTGCGGCTATACCGGTGAAGACGGGGTCGAAATAAGCTTACCACAAAAGTATTGTACGGAAATTTTGTCAAAAATATTTCAAATGAATGGCTCAAATCGTGGTGAAAAAAATGTGGGTATTTCTATTAAACCAGCCGGTCTTTTAATTAGAGATGTGTTGAGATTGGAAGCTGGTTTGTGTCTTTACGGTAATTATTTTATAGACTTTCATAAGGGGATGTCCAATCAAGGAAGAAAACGCGATCATCAGTTAATAATTGATTTGGCTAGTTTGAGGACCAACTATCCCATATCAATGAGGTCACTAATTTTTCAAGATTTTTATTAAAAAAGAATGTCTAAAAGTATACCTTTTTTAAAAAGGGTCAGATATTAACGAAAAAACATGCCCTATAGAAGCCGGATTAGGCTGGACCATAGGAAAGCGACGTGTTCGAGACAAAGATTTTCCGGGGGCTTTAAAAATTCTTGAATCTATGAAAACTCTCAAAAACCCGGAAATGAAACACATGAACTGCAGAAGAGGTTTTAGTATGAAAATGAGAGGTCCCATACCTCGACATGGATATACCATTCACATAAAAAAAGCTAATAACGAGTATCACCAAATAGGTTACTTACATTTCATTGTCTGTTTTATAAATTACTGCTAAATGGGCCTTGATTCTACTTTTTTTTAAGTAGCGGTAGTTGAAAGTTTACAGATATTATTTTAAGAAAGATTCATTTCGGATAGGTTCCTTTAAAAAAATGCAATGAAGCATAAGTATAAATTAGAAAAATCAAATCAACTTTAAACTTGATGTTAAAATATATCAAGGATATTTTACAAAACATTAACTCATCCGACTTTCTAAAATTTATATGTTAAACCAGAACTATTAGTCTTAATAAGTGTTTGTGTATAGGCCATAGTAACCTTATGTTATACAAAATATTATTTTAAAAATTGCTTGCTCTTTAGTGTTGTTGATTTTTAAAAACGCCCTGAATTTATACAAAATAATATGCAAGTTAGTGAAGGTCAACGGTCCGGTCCTATCGGTCTTAGGCCGGGACCGGACCGATCTTTTTGTTAAGGACCGTGGTCCGGACCGGTCTTTTTATTTTTTACGGTCCGGACCGCGGTCCGGATCGGTCTTTTATTAATATTTAAGTTTACTTTACTATTCAATTAATATAATTTTTTTGTATATTTTATTTTTTATATTTTTCTAGAGGAGTTATTTTAGATTTTGTTAATTTTTTTTTACAATATGAAAACCATAAGTTTCTCCAAGAAACATTTTACTTATAGTCCTAATAAAAAACATAGAATATGTGTTCACTGTAATACCAAATTTAACATATCGTCAGCAACAAGTAACAAATTAATTGTTTATAATTTTTTAAGCAATAAATTAATCAAAATAAGCAGTATTATTATTAAAATATTTTGGTTATTATTTATATATCTATTTTTTCTCAAGAAACTGTCTGAATAATTCATTGTCAAAATAATTTAACCTTATTCTTAATAAAATAATTAGGTACCTTAAGCAGACATTTGATAAAACATAAAATTTATAATTCTAATAATGAAAACGAAAATATCTCAAAAACACAATCTACTCTTAATTTAAATATGCCCTCCACAAGTACAAAATCACTTTCTTCAATACCATTGGATAAATTCCAAACAGATCATATGAACCAACTCATTATAAAATGGGTAATAATGGACTCTCTGCCAATGAAGACTTTTGAAAGTTCAGGTCTTCATAATTTAATCAAATATTTAAACTCAACTGCTACAATTTGGTCAAAAAACAAAGTTAAAAATTTTTATACAGCTAATTTTGAGAAACTAAGAAATTCTCTAAAAGATATTTTAAATAAAAATAATTCTTTAATAAGCTTTACCACAGATATGTGGAGCAATATAAATAAAATTTCATTTATAGCCATTACTGCACACTATATTGATTCTTCTTTTACATTAAAAAATATTTTACTTGATATAAATCATATCCCATTTCCTCATACTTCTGAAGAAAAAGTAATTGATGTATATCAATTGGAGGAGAATATACTGGCCTGTACTACAGATATGCCAATAACATCCTAAAAAGCATGGATATTTTGCAGAATATTTATAAGGAACAAAAATTTAAAGGCTTTAGATGCTGTGCCCATATTCTAAACCTAATATCTCAGGAAGGTTTATCATATATTACAACTATCCTAGAAAAGTGTAGAGACATAGTCTTTTCTATAAATAAATCACCCAAAATAAATCAAGCATATGTACAAATATGTGAAAATAAGGGTATTACAAAATTTAAAATCCCTTCTGATATCCCTATTAGATGGAATAGCTCCTATTTAATGATGAATACAATTTATGAGGTATTTACATTTTTATCCAATTATTTTTAAAAAATATTTGATTTTTAGAACATGGATGCTATAGAAGAAGTACTTTTTTTGAATTACAACCAATTTAAAGGGGTTTTCTTTACTGAGTTTGAAAAGAAGACTTTAAAGAGGCTGTAGATTTTCTAAGGCCCTTCTATAAAACCACACTTAATTTATCAGGATCCAAATATCCTACAGTTGGGATTTCCATGTTATATATGGAGAATATAAATAATGAAATTTTAAATAATATAAAAAAGGATAATAACAATACAAGAAAAGAAATTCTTAATAACATGCTGGTTAAAATGCAGAAATATCTCAAAGAATTATTTTGCTATGAATCATATGTCTCAACATTATTGGATCCGAGATTAAAACAAGTTTACATGCCTAATACTCTTAATAGAATTGAGTATATGACCAAATTTTCAAACTATTTAAGAAAAATAGAAAATAAAAAAAATACAGGAATAACGGATTCTCAGGTATATTTTTAATATTTATTTATTAAATCCTAATTTTCAAACATTTGTGTCAGAAGGAAATCAATGAATTTAGTTTTTTAGAAAGAATTTTATCCCAAAAAAGAAATTCAGAATGGGATTATATATCGGCAGAAATCATTGAAGAAAATATATCAGAACTTCACACCTATTTGAATGAACCTCTTGTTTCATTAAAGGATGACATATTAGTATGGTGGAAAGCCAATAGTGAAAGGTCTTTTATATTTTTTAAATAGTCAATATAGTTTATTATATAGATTTCCAGTCCTCTCATTAGCAGCTAGAATTTTTTTAGCAATTCAAGCAACATCTGTCCCCTGTGAACAAATATTTTCGAAAGCAGGAGATCTTGTCACTAAAAAAAGGAATAGGCTTTCAAACAAAACAATACAAGCTTTGATGTGTATGGGCTCTTGGTTAAAGAATGGAATAGATCTACCGCCTCCATTAAGTCTCTCTTCAAATTCCTTCCAAGGAAGTTCTACAAACAAAGACATTAGCATTTATTTAAATTAAATATTTGTTATTGTTTATATAATACTCTTATATTTAATAAAATGATAAAACAAATTAAATTAGGTTAAAAAAATGTTTTTAAACAAATAAAAAGACCGGTCCTGGACCGGTGACCGGTCTTTTTATTTTGGACCACGGTCTGGATCGATCTTTTTTTAAGGACCGTGGTCCGGTCCGGTCCGAGGGTATCGGTCTAGTCCGGACCAAAGACCAGACCGTGACCTTCACTAATGCAAGTCTCGATTTGGCATATAGAGGTTCAAACCTTTCTGCCATCTATGAGCAAAATCTTCAGGTTTACATAATATTATTTTGGCTAAATCTTAATCAGGCCGTTTAACAACACTACCCCTCTCGATATGCGTATTTCCAATTAGTAAAGGATTGTAAATATTCTCTCTTTGAATGTTAGATAAAAATTATCTCAAACATGATTTTAAATTAGTGATTATAAATAATTCTGTAAAATGAATTCAATCATTCTTTAAATAAGTGTATAAACTTTCAGGATTAGGTAAAATTTTTAGTCTCACATAAAATTTATAATTTATTTTAGACAAACTTAATTATTCCTGAAATAAATAAATTTAAATCAGAATACAATAACAAACTTATTGCATGAAAATAGTCAGATAACTTTAAGATCTCCAATGAGTGTTACTCTTTTGCAGAGTTGGGCAGGTCCTCCAGAAAAAGAATCATCTTAGATACAGATAGTATCTTTTTCAAAATATCAAAAAGATACAAGATAGAAGATACTTGCATCTTTTACTAAATTTGAGTATCTTAAATACAAGATACTTTTAAATTATCATTACTAATTAAATTAGAATAGTTTATAAAATACACTTTTTATTATTTATTTGTGAAGAACATAGCATACACATATAAGAATGAATATTTGCAATAATTAATAAAATATTTATTAATGAATTAATTATAATAACCAGGGATTTTAATTTAGTTTTTGCCCATTAATAGCTTAAACAGGGAAGCTAGAGTAGTAATTTAATATGAGTTAAAAATTTTCAAATAAGAAAAAAAAATTAAATCAAATGATTTATTAGAATTTGCAGGTTATTTTCTGTGTTGTTTTAAATATAGCTTATATTCGGAGTATATGGCTAAATGGCATCTCTCAAAAAATATACTAGTTTTATTTTATTTATTATCTTTAATAAGTATTTATCATTACTTGTTTGTGATATTTATGTATTTTTTATTGTAATATATATATAAATATCATTTAAATCTCTTCAAATTTTTATAAAATATTTCTTACAAAATCTTTAATTTATAAAAAATATGAAAATAATGTACAACATTATATTAAAATTATTAAATACATAACAATTTTCTTTAATGTATTTTAAATTGATTAAATTTTGTAAATAAATACTGTAATGTAATTTTACTTATATCATAAAGAAATAAAAGTATAATAAAGTTAAATTCTACCTTTTAACTATTTTATTAAGAGCCTTTTAAAATTATCTAATGTTATATATCATTAAAGATTTCCTCTAATAAGAACATGCTAAAATAATTATATATTAAATATATTAGTGATGTGTCGATATTTTTATCTGATCGGGCCGATTTCACCCATTTTAAAATATCGGTTATCGGCCAATATTATAAAATTTGATCCGATATAAAAGCTTCCTTAACAAAAATAAAATGTTATAAAATTTTTAAAAAAAGTTATATCTAAAATCATATATTTTTATAAATAAAATCGAAATCCATTTTTATGTATATTTTTTTAATAATTAATTAATTAACATTCTGCCATATTGTTATTTTTTTGCGCTATCTGTTTATAAAAGTGTGCGAGATTCTCATCAGAATCTGTTTTTAGTGAAGCTGGTGATATTGACAGTTATTATTGCCGCAAGCTGACCTCTGATAAGTTGGAAATATTGGTATTTCTAAAAAGAAATCTTAGATATATTAATGTTAAATATTATTTTTAAATTTATTTCAAATTTCATAATATAATTGTTTATTACTTATTATGTATATAGATTAATGTTATTACTAATTATATAAAAGTGATTTAACAATAAAAATATTTTATATACTTTTAGAATTGCAATTGAATTGAATATAAACTATAACTGATCATTATAATATATTTAAATTACATAAGTTATGGTATAGTTAAATTATAGATGTTATACACTGTTGTGATGATTTAATGAAACATATTGACGATTAAATTAAAACCCATCCATAAAAAATTATAATCTTAATTTCTTTTATTATTCCTTTTGTTATTTTAATTATTTTTGCAAAAATTATAATTTTATATGTATGGGTTTTAATTTAATCGTCAATATGTTTCATTAAATCATCACAACACTGTACTAATAAAAAGTATATCAAAAATTAAAACCATTGGTATCTTTACAGAATACAAAATTAGATATGATATCGGATCGGTAATCGACCGATATAAATTAATATCGGGAATATCGGATCGACCTCCAAAAAGTGGTATCGATACACCCCTAAAAAATATATATCCAAAATGATTTTAATTTAATAATCAAACATCTTCTATAAAAAATTTTAATAACAATTATTTAAGAGGGACTTAAGTATAGATTATTATGTTAATAATTATAAAATAAAAATGTATAATATACTATAATATGTTTAACAAAGTTTATAGAGGAGTTTGTTGAACTTTTAATAACTTTTTTACTTGTGCAATTTTGACATTCAACTTGTACCTTGTTCTTTTTCACATGAATTACTTTATAAAATTTTCCATCTATAATTTTAAGATTCAGATTTGATTCAGGAGAACCTATCTCCATAATTTCATCTTCACTACTATTAATGTTAAACATTCTACAAATTAAAAAATATTACATATAAAATATATCCTTTTCTTATTTAGTTTTGATGTTGTTATTTTTAATCGATCTATCTTTGTGGCCTGTAAAATTTCTAACTAATTTTGGTTATCAATATATTTAAAATATAGCAGGAAAAAATAAAGAAAATAATACAAGATTTCACAAAGAAAATAAAGTTACATTGTGTGATATGTAAATGTTTTAAACATGAATATTAAAAAGAATCTGTATCTTTTTAAAGAAAATGAAAAAGATACAAGATTCTTTTCAAAATAAAGGATCTTAGATACAGATACTAGTATCTTATTAAAAATGTCAAATACTGAGTACAAGATACAAAAGGATTTTATATCTTAGATACAAGTATTCGCGGTACTGCCCAATTCTGCTCTTTTGGAGGTTTTAATTAGATTATGTCACACCTTTATCAAAAGTTAGTATTTTATCAAAACATGCCATTATAATAGATACTATAAAAAAATTTGATTACCATGCAAAAATCAAGGATTTACCATTGTAGTAAAAAACTTAAAAAATTAGAAACTCAAAATGTTAATGTAAAGCAACAAATAAAATTTTAATAAAAAGGTTAATTCTTCGCAGGGTCCTTTTTAAAAAAATTATCCCACCATTGTGTATAGTAATCAATTACATAATCATAGTCATCTAACTAATGTTGCTGAATCCAAGGGATATATCTAAGGAAAAATTAAGACTTAAACTAATTATTTCAAATAATTTTATAGATCAATGTATAAGCTTCTTCTCTTGGAGATGGACACCCTTCGAGGCAAGAAGATTTTATCGGCTGGGTCAGCCGAAGGTGTAGATGCCTCAACGCGGCATGATTTTAATTTTTTGAAGGTGGCAAATTTGGAAATGTAAGTATAAAAGTATTTTATGTTAACAATATGAAATCAAAGATAAATAATATAATAATAATACAAATATTTAGTTAATTTGTATAATCGTCAGTTGTGATTAAAGAATTTATAGTTGGAGTAGCTGTGTTTTTTTCAGCACTGCGACCACCAAAATCACAACAACTGATACTATTATTGTTACAACTCCAACAACTATTACTCCCATTTAATGATAGTACTCATGTAGTTCATTTTGCCCCTCTGAATTACAGCTAGGCATACGGGATGTCAGGTCTGGAAATGCAAAATTATTAGAACCAAATCTACCAGAAAGACCAAATTAATCATATATACTACTCCCACGACTTATATTACACTTACTACTCTGCTTCTATGATTACAGTTGATAAAACTTAGACTATGCCAACTTACCATAAAACGAAGACAATTAGAACTTCGCCGACATACGAATCTAGATCCACTCTAACCACGTGTCCTTTGACCACTACAACTTTAACAACAAGATAGTTGGAGCGAAATCAACTTACAGGGCAACTACTCCGATCACTTATTCTCTAATCACAACATACAATCAAGAATACACAATTTATCGCTAAACATACCTAGAGCTATAAATACTTGCTACTAAAACTGCTTCAACAGCGCTCGTACTATACCAAATTTCAGAACAACTGTAACTATACAAACTACTTCAACTATTTATCCTCTAACCACAAATGATTATGACGATCATACAACTTTCTAAACTGAGACAACTAAACCACGCCAACTTACAGAACTACTAGAACTGCACCAACTTACAGACAACTACAACGTACCAACTTATGGGATAATTATAACTACACAAACTACTCCAACCAATTATCCTCTAATCACAACTGAAGATGACGATTAAACAACTTACTACAGAACCGAGACAACTAGAAGTAGAACTCACAGTATCATTTAAATTACGCAGACTTCTCCAACCATTTATCCTCTAACCACAACTGACGATGAAGATTAAACAAATTAATTAAATATCTGTATTATTCATCTTTGAATTGTTAAAATAAAATACTTTTATATTTGATAAAATCATAATAATTATATAAGGTTATTGAAAAGTTTATAATTAAATTAATCATTTAATAAAATTTTCGGATAATAAAATAAATTACATAATACAAAGAATATAAAGAAAGATCTGTGTACATCTTCTATTTTACTACATACTAATGGTCGGCTCTGGCCGAGCAAAAGATTTTTAAAATATATTTCTGGGCGAGTCATTATTTCAAAAAAAATTTAAAGCTTGGAATTAGGCGAATTTATCTTCTTTTCCTTTGTAAAAAATTATTACTGGCTGAGCCACTACAAAATATCAAAAGAAATTTGTTATAAAAGATGTAACAAAATACATGACAATTTAATATTTCTGTTTATTATTAAAAGGTTATACCTTAATATCGGACTTTGAATCTGGATTCAAAAATCAATTACATTTATATACATGAAGGCGTTTTTGTACCCGATTCAAATTTATCTTTACAATGTAATTGCTTTTTGTAGCGCAATTCAAACGCAGGTAATAGGACAGGTTAAGATGTATTTTTTTTATCTTAAGCTTATACCTATATATTTTAATAATATTAATTTTTATAATAACTCCTATCCTATTATGTTTTTATCAATTTAAAAAGATGCCAAAACTATATCGATGTTTATGAACCTGGCTACACATCTATATAACGAAAATGGTTACATTTAAGCACTAGTTACTGAAATAGCTAGTGTTATTAAACGGTTCGATTTAAGCCGATTTTTAAAAACAGTTAACTCAATATTTTAGCTAGAAAAATATTGTCTAATCCTCGAGATTTCCTAAATAGATGTTCAAACTTTTGTGTCATATATAAATAAAAATCTTGACTTTCATAATATTTTTCCTAATAAAATATTGAGTTAGTCGTTTTTAAAAATTGACTCAAAATGAGCGGTACAACACTAGAAATAACAATGCTACTATTAAAAAGTTGCTGTAGCACAGCCCCATGATGAAAATTTATGTATTTAGTCTATATATAGGTTAAAATTACTTCTATACAAACGCTTTAGACTATTAGTTCTCGTTTTAATAGATCATGTGATAATAAATTTAGATTATTAATGTATAATATTTTTATCATTTTTTAAGTAAAGCATACATATTGCAATAAATAATCTTAAAAATATACCATAAATCATTTGGAAGAAGTAAAAATTTATTTTGAAATACCAAAATGTTTCCCAAACAGTCTTGACCCTGCTGTAATGATGTATATTAAAAAATATCGAAGCTATTTTTTATCATTACCAATATTTTTTATTAAAAGTAGCTTTCATAGTATTGAATATAACCGTGACACATACATTTATTAACTTAAGATTAACGTTAATTTGATTGATTAGACATTGATATAATTAATTATTATTTTTTGAAAGGTTATGTAACTAGTGGTACCTTTTCCCCGGCGTTTAAAACGAATATCGCTATGGGATACCTATATCTACCATATGCATCAGTAGGAAATATCGTGTATATTAATTCACCCCTGACAAGAAAAATGAATGAATATGAAATTGTCAAATTACCATTTTTATCTCCGCATTATTATTATATGTCAAAATAAGTTTTATATATCTTTTACATATATTATTATACATAGTATTTAATTTAGATATAAGAACTAACATTTAATTATAAATAAGTTAGATAATTAATATATTCCGGCAATATGATTTAATATATTTTTTCTTAGTTATATTATGTTAATTGTTCCATGACGTTAATAGTTTCCAGTTCCTTAAATTTGTCAAATATTTAAATGATAAAATTATTGGTGAGTATTTTATTTTATTGATTTGCAGATTAGATATTAATAATTTTTAGAAAAGCAATTAATTTAAATATTTTTTGCTAAAAAAATTAATTTGGCGCACTCAACTTGTATAGGACCGAAAGGGGGGAAGGGGGTATTTTGAAAATCTACATATATGCAAGGACCAATAATGTTAGGTTACCATACTCTAGAATATGAATTTAGGAATATTCCGCATATACTACATCATGATCATTGAAGTAGATAAATAAATTGCTGTAGATAACTAATTTATGTAATATTCGCCCATATTCCGCTTGTATGTTTATCTGGAGTGGTCTGGCATTCCCGCAAAAAAAATTTTAAGAGGGCACAAAAAAATATATTCATAATACATAATATATCTTTTTGCAAAAATAAATTTTACACCTTGTTAAGTTTCGATTGTATTTATTATAAATGAAGCATTTAATTAATTGGCTACAATGTTCGATATTAATATTATACAATTAATTTATTATTAAAACAACCAGTACCCTCTATCCTCCCCAAACCTAAAATTCTCAAACTCCTTGGGAAGTAGGCGTATAATTCAGGACCCTCTCTAAGGCTATCCCTCATCTGAACTTCTTTTTTTTAATCTTACGAAAAGGAAGGCGCTCTTGGCCAAATGGGCATATGCGGCCTTCTTTAAATATGGCATATCATTCATTACAAATTGGTACGTATAATTTATCAATCAACTCAATTCGAAGAAACTTAAAGAAATATCATCAGCAAGTTTGTTTTTTTTTTTGGGGGGGGGGGGGGCATTTTTTTAATCAGATATTTTCGGCATTAGCATAGCTTTGTCAATGACATAACTTCTATTAATTCATTAAAAAGTGTAACATACGTTTAAGTCTGCCATTGAAAGGCAGTTTAAACATATTCTAAGGGTATCTACTGCAGCCAATGGCATTAGTTAGAGCTGAACTTCAGTGTGTACAATTTTACTTCATTATTTCATCTATCTAGGTTAGTAATAATATTCAGCTATGTTATAAATAAATATGATTTTTTGTATACCTTATCTGGAAATTTTTTATTAAATTGATATGATCACATGTTTTATAGGGTTTCCCATCCAAAAAGGAAAAGTGTCGATCATTAAAGAAAAGGATACGATCAAAAAAGGAATAGGTTCAATAAAAAAGGGAAAAGTGCCAAAGACATAGGAAAGGGTCAGTTTAAAAAAGAAAAGGTCTCATCAAAGAAGGAAAAGCCCCACAAGAATAGGGAAATTCCCATTCAAAAAAGAAAAAACGCTATTTTTTTTGTATATTTAAAAATTTTTTTTTTTGTCAGTTTAATAATCCTGATCATGATTCTATAATTTTTTAATTTTGCCTCATTTTATTTATAACCTTTATATCTGTCATCTTAATATTATATTTCATTTCTGTTATTCTTTTTTTCCCAATTATTCTTCTTCAGTTCTCTATTTCATGTCATTTTTAACCATTCTTTTCCTGCAATTTTTTTATTAATAGTTTCTTGTCTTTTAAGTTGCATAAGAAATAATTTCCATATTTTAAATAAATAATGGAACTTGTTACAATTTTTGACGATAAATTTACAAAACTGCTGATTAATGATTTTTTGGAAAACTCTAGTACTCCTATATATTATAATAGGTCTGTAATAAAAGTAAATTTAAATGATAGACGCTAGTACATTTAAACCCCTTAGCCTGCCTTAAAAAATGTAAGTCAGACTGCACCCACCCCCCATGCTCGCTGAGACGATGTTCACAGCTATTATAATCTGGCATTGTTTTAATTGTTTTGCATGTGAATCGTAATATTTGTATCTGTTGTAGTTTAGAAAATATTTTAAAGTTTTATTCATCCAAAATAAATGAAAGAAAATCTATCTAATTATATAAAAAAATATATATATGGTGAATTCCATATCAAATCAACCAAGGTTTCAACCCGACCCCTTTCAATTTTTTTTAAATTTTGCATACTGGTAGTATATACTATAACTAAGAAAAAAATGAAATTTTACCTCCCAAAAAGGCTTACCCGCTTAGATATGGGCGTTTAAAGCGCGGAAAAATGGTACATTTTTGACAAAAAGTGCCTCATTTATTTTCAAATATCTCGAGAAATAATTAAGTTAGAAAAATAATTTAAATTTTATTATGTAGCTTAATAATAGTTCTTTAATATGACATAAAAATAAATATGATGAATGTCCAAAACCAGATGTATAAAACCGGAAATTTCTGTAGATAGATATAACACTGCTTTATATTTGTGCCAAATCCTAGCCTGGGATGAAAAAGGGTCTAGGAGTTATGACTCTTTATATGGCTTAAATTGATCAAAAATATCTTCATTTAATGAATACTTATGAAATAATGTCTAAATGATATGCCCTTACTTTTTTTTATTTATTAGCATAAAACAATCTATCATAATTAAAATTCAACAAATATCATCATATTTAATTGATAAATTCACATTCATATTGTAGTTTTCGTAACCCCTAATGTGTAAGCTCTATAACTTTTACTTGATCTTAAAATCATAATCACAATTTTCATTTATATTAAAGAAAAATGAATTCTCCGAATCGAAAATAGTATTCTTAAACGGAAAAAATAATAAAATTATTATATTATTGGGAAAAAGAAACTAAATTATTATAAACTAAAAAAATAATAAAATCATATTATATTATTGGGAAAAAGTGCAAGACCATGCACAGGGATTTCATTGGACAAATAATCATTCCACTATTCACTCTTTTATCATTTATTATAGTCAGGACAACACTATAATACATATAAGTTTAGTGGTGATATCAGATTGCTTAAAGCACAATGCCTGTGCCATTTATTTATTTCAAACTAAAATGATCTTATTTTTAAAAGAAAGATTTGATACATTGACCAAAATTTATTATTTTTCTGATGGGGCCGTAACCCAATATAAAAATAAATAAAATTTCATAAATCTCTATAATCATGAATGTGATTTTGGTATAAAGGCCGAGTGGCATTTTTTTGCTACAGCTCATGGAAAAAGTCCGTGCGACAGTTTAGGAGGTATTATAAAACGGCTAGCAGCTCGAGCTAGTTTGCAACGGCCATATCAAAACCATATTTTGACACCAATGGATTTATTCGACTTTGCAACAAATAATATACATGGAGTAAATTACATTTTTGTAAGCAATAATGAATACAATAATATGGAAAATCATCTAGAAAGCAGATTTTTGAGAGCAAAAAGAATTCCGGGAACACAAAAATACTATGCTTATATTCCCCTTGACGAATATAAAATTAAAGTCAAAATTTTAATTATGCATTTCAGAAAAATAAAGTTATAAATTGGTTTAGAATTATTTTGTCAAGTAATTTTCAGTCACAATATGTAAACAATTAAAAATAAAAAAAAGTTAGGGCCTATCATTTAGACATAATTTTTAAAAAAACATTATTTCATAAGTATTCATTAAATGAAGATATTTTTGATCAATTTAAGCCATATAAAGAATCATAACTCCTAGACCCTTTTTCATCCCAGGCTAGGATTTGGCACAAATATAAAGCAGTGTTATATCTATCTACAGAAAAAAAATTTCGAAAAAAAAATACCTTTTTTTTCTATGGCCATTTCCGGTTTTATACATCCGGTTTTGGACATTCATCAAATTTATATCATATTTATTTTTATGTCATATTAAAGAACTATTATTAAGCTACATAATAAAATTTAAATTATTTTTCTAACTTAATTGTTTCTCGAGATATTTGAAAATAAATGAGGCACATTTTGTCAAAAATGTACTATTTTTCCGCGCTTTAAACGCCCATATCTTAGCGAGTAAACCTTGTTGGGAGGTAAAATTTTATTTTTTTCTTAGTTATAGTATATACTACCATTATGCAAAATTTAAGAAAATTGAAGGGGTCGGGTTGAGAATCGACTTTTTTGGTTGATTTGATATGGAATTCACCATATATATCTTTCTTTTTTTATAACAAAAACTCATTTACATAGTGTTTAAACAACAAACTTAAATAATCTTGAACTTTATCTAACTGAATAATAAATCTTTATTATTCATTTTTCTTTAACTCATTTGAATATCACAACAGTATCTATCATAGGCGTATCCAACTCTCTTAGATGAGGGGAATACATTGCTAAGTTTTTCGCTATGCATTTTATATTGGAGGTCAACTTATCAAAGGTCATTGGTTATAATATAATTTTATAAAAATAATTTTGGGTTCTCACTTATTTTTTTTATAAAAATGCTTTTTTCTTAAAAGTTTTAGTCGTTATTTAAAGCAGGGCCGGATTAGTGTCTCCTATTATATCGCGTATATTTTTGCGGAAGGGGGGGGGGAGAGAAGTATTTACGAGAAAAATATAAATTTGAGGGACCCCCCCCACCTTCTTTGGTTACGTGCCTATCTTGGATTTTGTATCTTTTTAACATATTTTATTTTCAATTTCTTTTAAAACTTCAATAACTAGATTCTTTTTTATGGATTCTTATTTGTTTGGTAGTTTTTCTTTCTATCTTTATATGTTAATATTCATAATTATTTTATATTTATAACATTTCATGATTTTTTTAAAAAAATATTTATTTATATTATAATAAAAAATTAGGAAAAACATAATTGTTTCCATAAAAAGAAACAATGTTTGAAAGTTTTAATTGAATGTTTTGCCTAAGGAATAGGAATTGCCTAGGTTCAAGCGTTCATATTCGCATAGGGACTCGAGCCCCCTGAAAAATTTGAATAGCCCCCTGAAGCAAAAAAATTTTTTTTAAATGGCTCATTAATATCCCCTTGATATAAAAATAAATTTTTTTGATATCCCCCTGAACCATTTTTTTTGTAATCCTATTACGTAATATATAGATTTAATTTTACTATTTAAAGATTAATAAGACTATCTAAATATTTATTAAAAATACTATTTTAAATATTAGATTAATACAGGGGCGTCGCTAGCCTTCACAATCTCAGGAGGCTCAACTAAAGAAAATTTTATGGGGGGCTTCGCCCCCCATACCCCTTAACATGTGATATATAATATGGCAAAACACAATATCCATATCAAATTTGCCATTGCAGGTAAAATATTCTTTTTTCATCAAATTTTATCTAGAAATATTTGAAATATTTGCTCAACACCAAAGTAAACACTATATTTTTCATTTATTTTATTTTTGATGTGTAAACTTTCATTAGAGTCTATGGCATCTGGGCTGAATCAAGGAGAGTTGGGTTCAAAGTTAAATTTCAATTATTTTATTTTTAATAAGATCATAAATACCAAGGTAAAAGTTCTTATATTTTAAATTTATATAAAAAAAATTAAAATTCAGAAATTCCATATCAATATCAGATGATGTTGAGATATTCGTAATATTAGCCAATTTATCTTTCATTTTTCAAAAGTATAATTTTTAACAAATAATTTTTATGCATTATTTTATCATGCATTTTGCTTTTTTTTTAAATCAAGGCTTATACCAATATATATGTTGCTGTACACCAAAATAAACACTATTTATAATATTGGAGAGTGGTTAAATTAAAAACAGTATACTCTATGAATTATCATTTCTATGAAATATCAGAGCAAATATATATATAAAATAAGGTGAGACAACTTTAGTAAAAAATTGAAATTAGGCTAAGCAAAACTTGGGATGGGCATTAATTAAATTCTTATTGGGCCTAAAGATGTTGTCATTTGCAGACCTCTGGTGATAATACAATTATATATTTTTGTTTCTCTTTAAATTTCTGAACATTAAAAAAGTAATTTTTATGGTTCCACGTCAATTCGGCCATATAAACAAATGGCATGAGAAGCTATCTTGCCTTCTCCCTTAACACCAAATCCTAATTGATACGTATACTTAATAAGTTAAGACCCTAGATTTTGACCCTTGGCAATTATTTTTGCTATAGCCCATTGCAATGGGGTAGATACTACCACAGTGTTTTATGAGATAATCAGGTTTGCCCCCATAATTGATTTTAATCTACGATGGCAGGTCTTTTTTAATTTAGGAAGGTTTTAAAAGCTTATAAATGATTCTTGATGAGTGCAAATTTTATAAGAAGTGAGAGCAAAAACCATTGTATCTGGGTAATAAATTTGTTACAAATATCATAATTTACAAATCATATTTTTTGTATTCCATATTTTCCGTAATATATTTGACCTTTTCTCTAAAAATTTATATAAATCTTGGAAGAATAAATATGGATAATCTATTCCTCTCATTTTATTATTGATTAAAGAAAAGATTTTTTCAACGTTGGCATTATGAGCTGATATAGAAAAAAAAAGTATGCTATAATAGCAGTTCACTACATTGTTGAAAGATTGGGATATAAAAGAAATTAGATCCATTTTTGGTGAAGAGCAAGTTTTGAATATTGAACACGTCTGATTTTTTTTGTAATTAACAATTAAAGTTGCAAAATTGGCTCAACAACTTTGAGTCATTTAAAGAAACATTTTTATTTTTTTATAAAAATCTATATAGACTTTTCTAAATCTGACTACTTGGGAACATTTTAATTTTCATCCATTTGAAACATTCCAATTCTTTCTAAAGGTTCTGAATAGAGAGCAAAATTTAAAATTCTATGTCTATACATTCAATAAATTATCATTGAATTTATAATTTTTTTGTCCATTTTTAATATCTGTTTCAAATGTTACTTGAAGTTAAGTTATACTCTCATCTAGCAAGAATATATTTTTCAGATTATAAATTACAAATACAAATGAATAAGAAATATTTTTAAAGATTTTTTATTGTGCACATAAATTAAAATTACTAACCATATACTTCATATAAATAATGAATTTTAGAATATCCCTTCATCTAAAAAATATAAATTTCTAAATCACACCTCTTCATCCATTGTTAAATAAAGGTAAAATTTCTTATTTCATCATTGAATAAAGGAGAAAATTCTGATTCCCCGTCATTTTTGACGGGCTATCAGCTAGTTTATTATATTATGCATATAAAATAAACTGGCATATAAAAAATCACATAATCCAATAATATAATTCTTAGCAACTTACATTGACAAAAGGTTATCACACTAGTATAATTCTCTGTAACCATTTTAGACAATGTTTTAGAGAATGGACTAATAAGGAAAAATTTATAGGCCTAAACCAAATCAATAATTTTTGTAGGAGAGAGTATAAACGATCAATCCAAATCATAAAACTATATGGTGGTTAGAGCTTCCTCTTAGATGACATTATGGAAGTTAGATAAGTAATCGAGAAAATTATTGTGAGATATTAAATTTCTAAAAGATTATCATCCATTTTAAATGATATATAAACGACTACACAGTTGACCATTATTGTTTATCTAAAATATTCAATTATATACTCTCAGCCGTTATAGTAATAATCTTAAATTACATAGCAACACAATTAATAGATGCTGGTTAATTTGCAGTAATCGCCATGACACGATGTAAACTACTATCATAATTTATTATGTTGGATAAATTGATAAAATAAAAACACTAATAATCTTTGGAAGAAATAATTATGCAAATATATTGGAGCCTGGAGTTATTTACACGGCTATGCCATATTAGAAATGAAACATTTTCTAACTATAAAATAAGGACCAAAATGATATGATGAAACAATTAAGATTTATATATTGTCGCACCACCTTGGTAAATTATATCTTAAAATAATAATAGTTTGTAATAATATCAAAAATATACTTGTATTAAAAATTTAACTCAAGACTGTTTTTCGAAAAAGAAAAAAATAGCTTTCCTAAAAATAAGTAAAAAAAGAGAAGAAAAGATATCAAATTTATTACATCTATTGCAGGATGAATAATAAAATGTTTAATTTTTAAAATTATTTATAACTAAATAAATGGCGTTAAATACTTGAATGCAATTTGTTATTATATTTATTATCAAAACCATTTATTAGTAAAATTTATTATAATATTAACTGTAGTATATAATATAACTATCAAATATGTCTATAAAAGTGGCATTATATCTAATATTTTATAAACAACTGTATATAGTAGAGGATTATAAACTATATGTCTACTTACTTTTTATAAAGAAATCTCTTATACTTATTTGGACCTTGAAAATATTTTTAAGGTATGATAATAAAATTTCAAAATAAATATACAGTTGATTAGTCATTTTGAACTCGGCTAATTACAGTATTAAATTTGTTAATTTTCAAATAATATATAATTATATTTATTTAATTAGGGTTAAATAATAATTTAAATAATAAAAGTCAATTAAACTTCAACTGTTAAAGCTAAATTAATATTTAGTGAGTTATTGATATTTTATTTTTAATACAGAATTTGATTGCAAGCTGACATAATAAAAATATAATGTGAAAATATAATTTATATGTATTAATCTAATCTAATAATTAAAATAATATTCATTTAATAAAAATTTAAATAGTCTTATTAATTTCTAAATAATAAAATTATATCTATATATTACTTAATGGAATTATAAAAGAAATCATTCAGTGGGCAATCAAAAAAATTTATTTTTAGTTCAAGAAGATATTAAGGAGCCATTAAAAAAAAAAATTTTTGCTTCAGGGGGCTGTTCAAATTTTTCAGGGGGCTCGAGCCCCTGCGCCCCATCTTTAGCGACGCTACTGGATTAATACATATAAATTATATTTTCACTATGCCAGCTTGCAATAAAATTCATTGTTAAAAATAGAACATATCACTCCTTACTAAATATTAATTTGGCATTAACAATTGAAATTGACTTTTATTAATTAAATTATTATATAACCCTAATTAAATAAATATACATTTATTAATTGAAAATTAACAAATATAATATTATAATTATCCGAGTTTAAAATTACTAATCAACTATATTATTCATTTTTAAATTTAATTACCATGCCTCTTCCTAAAAATATTTCCGAGGCCCAAATTAGTATAAGAGAATTCTTTATAAAAGTAAGTAGACATAGTTTATAACAGGCGCGTACGCAGGAATTTGGTCTGGGTGGGGGGTAATAAAATTTTTTAAGAAATATTATTGTTTTTTAAAAATATCAAGCATAAATTTATTAGGACTCTAATAACTATTTCTAATACACAATTTAAATTAATGTGAATTATAAAAAAATTATATGTAAAGAATCACTTAAATGACCCAAAATAGAATTTTGAATTTTTTGAGCCTTTACACAAAAAGTTTCTTAGGAATAATCGCATTTTGTATGTTATATATTTACAATGTAAAATCCAATCTTCGTTGTGATTGAGCTAATTTTTCAATTATCTCATCCTTGCTTGTCGTCAAATGCCTATGAATATTCAAAAGATCCAAACCTTTCAATCAGATGTTGTACTTCTTGGTATGTTTTTCAAGAGACCTGCAGGCCCGGCCCCCGGGCAGGACAGTATTTTAATTTTTTTAAATATACCCGGACCGGGCCCAAAATTTAAAAAAAAAACACCCAAGCCGGGCCTAAATTATTTAAAAAAACACCCAATTCGGACTGTATTTTTTAAAACAGCCTATATTTGAAATCGTTATTATTAGCTATAAAAATCAAAAATAAATATAATTTATTTTTAAAAAATCCGAGCCGGGCCTAAAATTTTTTTAAAAAAAGCCGAATCGGGCCTAAATATTTTTTTTTAAAAAGCCGGGCCGGGCCTGAAATTTTTTTACAAAAACATAGGCCGGGCCGTAAAAAATCTTTAAAAAAAATCCGGGCCGTGCCCTGCAAATGGTACTTCTCCAGGCCTCTGTTATTCTTCTTAAAAAAGAGAATGTTCTCATTAATTTACTAATGGGAAGAGTTTATAAACCCTTTTAATACATTGGGAATTTAATCTAAAATGTGTTTAAAATAATGCAGAGCATCCATAACAATTTTTGGGACTATATTAACCATAGTTAATCTTATAAACATAGTTATTCAGCTAGTAAGGCATCATAAGCTACTTTAACATATACATAATAAAAATCTAACAAATATTTTTTTTTCTATCACCATCTGAAAAAGGTTGGGAAGGCTTTTGTGGAAGTTATTTGCAGATTAGTAAGTGCTGCATGATGAATTGAAAATTCATTTATTTGGGTTATAAATGTATCTGATTTAAGATATACTCTTCTACTGATCCTATATTAATGTTTTAACGATGAACTTGCCTTGCTACAATTCGAGGGAGACAAAAATTAAACACGTATAGCTCTGCTTTTGACTCAACAATAAAATATGAAATTCTTCATCAACATTAGCCCTAATTTCCTTGAGTTCTGATAAAATGCTCTCCGCTATTCTCATTTTCTTAATCAAGTCAATGTCATGTTTTTGAAAAGTAATACTTAAAATAGTTGTATATTTAAATAATACATTCTAATGAGAAATTTGGAATAAGCATTGTATCCAATAATTTTCTTGCTTCTGAGGAAATATTTCTTTCAGGCCATTGTGATATTTCAGTAATAGCAAATAATTGGCTCTTCTAACTCCTTAAAAGCTGTTACTGCTTGATGGCAGAGACTCTATCTCGTTGGACTTGCAATTTCTTTTTCCCTGTTGGACAAGAAGTTTCAAAAATAATTATTATTTGACTAGAAATTTGAAAATGGTAGATAAATATTACGCCACTAAAAATTTGAAAATAATAAGTAAATATTACGCCGGAAAACTTAAAATCGATATTAATTGATAAAAAAACTTAGTAGATAAATGTGATAATAAATGTAATTAAATAAATATTTAATATGAGATACGAATAAATATTAACAAATATAAATTAATATAAACAATAATATTTTTGAAAAATATATCCGACATCTGCATTTTTTGGCTTTGGGGGGAATTTGCCCCCCCCCGCTGCGTACGCCAATGGTTTATAATCCTCTATTATATATAATTGGTTATAAAATATTAGGTAAAATAAAATGTCACATTTACAGACGTATTTGACAGTTATATAATGTATTATAGTTTATATTTTAATAAATTTTACTAATAAATGCTTTTAATAATAAATATAAGTAATAATTTGCATTTAATTTTTTAACGCCGTCTATTTATTTAAAAATATTATAAATAATTAAGCACCTTATTATTCATCCCAAGATGGATGTAATAAATTAGATACCTTTTCCGTTCTTTTTTTACGTGTTTTTAGGAAAGTTATTAATTTCTTATTTGAAAAACAGTTTTGAGTTAAATTTTTTTATACGAGTATATTTTTGTTATTATTACATTACTACTCTTATTTTAAGATATAATATAGCAACTAGAGGTGATGCTACAATAATATATAAAATCTTAATTGCTTTCATCACCACTCTTTTCTTATTTTAAATGTTTCATTTCTATTATGGCATCCTTGCCGTATGAATAATAAAAGGCTTCAATTAATTTGCATAATTTCCTCAAAACTTTAGTGTTTTTGTTTTATCAATATATTTAACTAAATAAATTGAGATAGGAATTAACAACTTGAGTGTCATGGCTATAACTGCAAATTTACCAGCATATATTATTAGTATGGCTAAGTAAGTTAAGATTATTATTACAGCTGCTGAGAGCATGTGATTCCATATTTTAGATAAGCAATAATGGTTAACTGTGTAGTCGTTTATATATCATTAAAAATTTAAGATAATCTTTTAGAAATTTAATGTCTCAAAATAATTTTCTCGATTACTTATCTAGCTTCTATCATGTCATCTAAGAGGAAGCTTTAACCACTATATAGTTTTATGATTTGGATTAGTCTTTTATATTCTCTTCTTCAAGAATTGTTGATTTGGTTAGGCCTATAATTTTTTCCTTATTTGTCCATTCTATAAAACATTGTATAAAATGGTAACAGGGAGTTATATTCATTTTATGACCTTTTGTCAATGTAAGTTGCTAAGAATTGTAATACATTATGTAGCTTTCAAAAACCATTATCAATTAAGGCATATGAATTAATTAATTAACCTCTTTTATCACTTGTAATTCACTAGACGCAAAATTTTTTTATATTATAGTAATCAAAAATATTTTATACTGTA
The DNA here is from genome assembly GCF_954871325.1 of Gordionus sp. m RMFG-2023. Classification (NCBI taxonomy): domain Eukaryota; kingdom Metazoa; phylum Nematomorpha; class Gordioida; order Chordodea; family Parachordodidae; genus Gordionus; species Gordionus sp. m RMFG-2023. Next base: position 40,252,732 of record NC_088777.1, on the reverse strand, counting down.
ATAGATTTTGTTAAAAAATATTATTTTTAGAAATCTCTTGTATCTGTTTTAATTATTTATATCAGGGTTGTGCATTTGACCGATCAAATACGTTTCGGTCAATTGACCGATATTTGACCGGCCAAATGTGGTCAAATTCAAATATATTTTTTTAAAGTTAATATTAACTTTATTTTGAATATAATAGTAAAATGAATCTATAATATTAATTTTTTAAATTCATTCAATAACTAACGTGTAGCTATCTGTATCAGAGTCTTGTTCTGATTCATATTCAATATTATTATTTTCCTTAATATTTTTTAAACAATTTTCCTGATATCTTAGATCTTAAATCGATTTCTATTTTCATAAGAATATTAACCCAAATCGACCTATTTCTTTCTAAAGAAGAAGTAGAACTAGGAATTGTTAGTCTCTTAATGGGCAGGGTAGACAAAGTTTAATCTATTAACTTGAGGTCGGAATTGATTGTTTCTGGAAATTACTACTTTCCACATATTTTGCTATATTAAACATGCTGTTTTTGCTTCTGAAATTAATTATATCACTTAAAATATTTTGGTCATCACTACCTTGTAAAATAGCTTATTCTTGAATTATATCACATACTTCATTAATTACACTACTAGTGAGTTCTCCTCTTGATATTGTGGACCCGAAAAATAAGCAAACATTGTGATCACATGTATTTACATCTTTTTTCCCTTTTTTAAACATATTTTTAATTTATTTTTCCTTTAAATTTTTTAGAGTATTTGACCGTATTTGACAGGTCAAATACTCCTCCTGTCAATTGACCGGTCAATTGACTGAATTTGACTGGTCAATTGACCGACTTGCCAACCCTGATTTATATGCTAGTTTATCTTGTATACATAACATAATAAATGACAAAATATGAAATTCAGAATATTTGTTCAGAGTTAGCAAATTTTAAAAAAGTATAATAAATTAATCCCGGTGTAACGTTTAAAAAATACTCCATTTTTTTATATACTCCTTTAAGCTTATTTGTGGAGTATTTTCAGATTATATTAATCGATTATAATGTATTTACATATCAGAGTATATTTAGATCAATGTAATTTTTATAATGATATTTTTTTGAAAAAGTGTTCATGTCAATCAAGAAACATTATTTTTGAAAAATATTTTAGATTCCCAACTTACAAGCAACCCATTATTTCATCATTAAAAGATACACAAGTGTTTTAAATAACTCTTAATTGCCAAACTACATTTATATTTATGTCGATGAGTATAACTACTGCAATGTAAAGATTTACATCATGAAAGTAATATATTTTCATTAATCACATTTTTATCATCATGAAAGTAATATATTTTCATTAATCACATTTTTATTCACTATACACAAAAATAAAATTGTAAAACCTTTCACTGCATAACCATATTTTATATCTGAAATTAAGTCATATCAAATTCGTTATCTTTATTTTAAACTGTGTTCTATGTGATAGCGAAATTCTTAGGGATAATAATTTTGTGACATGTCCTAGTTTTATTGTAATTTTTATAATATGAAAACATTTTTTTATCTAAAATGTCAATCAAGAAGTTTGGAATTATAGATTGAAAAAAGATTTTATCATTATTAATTTTTTCCATGATATTTTCTTAAAAAATATTTTTTTATGATTTTGATTTTAAAAAAATAAAAGTTTGAATTTTAAAGACTCCAAATATTATTAAGATTTGTTCATTAAGACTTTTTATTAAAGATTTAAAATATTATTAAGATCTTTTTATCAAGTTTTTTTTATTCTATATATATTGTTTTATAATTAGGTATTTTAACATTACATTATGCAATTATAACCATATTAACCAAATTGAAATATTCACAAGAAGTTAAATAATATATACTTAATTTCTTTTTCTCTTTTAGGTTATTTTGCAATTGATATGAAAACATTAATCTAAATATCGATAGTAGATTTTAAGCTTAAAATCAGCCACCTCCCACCCTTAAAAAATTAAATTAACTTGTAATTCTCGGGTATAGGCTTTTGTTTTGTCCAACTTTTGTTATTAGCCTATAGACGTTTAAATAACAATTTTCGAACTGTTGTGCGTACAAGTACGTGCGGCTTGCCCACAAACGTGTGAAGGGCTCCTCATTGATCACATAATTAATTTTAATTAATATTTATATCGCATATATTATTTATATCGCATATACCATATATTATTTATATCGCATATAGCATATATTATTTATATCGCATATATTATTAATTGATTTTTTTGATCTTTATATTTACAAATTAAATAAAGGACTTTAATAAATTATTCTGAAAATTGTTTCTAACTTTGAGTAGTAACGTGTTAATAGATAGTGCAAGATTTATATGTTAATCTTTAATATTTTTGAATTAAACCTTAAATAAATATATAAATTTTTAACAGTTAATATTACATCTAAAAATTATATGGCAAAATTACCTTAAATATCATAGGATATAGAAAAAATAATATTTATTATTCATACGTCAGTTATAAATGCCAATATCACTAAATTTATTATATTTAATATTTATATGTCAGTCATAAACGTCAATATCACTAAAAATATAATATTTATTATATGCACGTCAGTCATAAGCGTCAATCCGGCCGAAGACTGGGCAAAAGCGGGCCGAAGGCCTGCAAATTAAGGAGTACAGGGTCACACCATAAAAATTTTTTAAGTTGAGCCCCTTGAGATTGTAAAGGTTAACGACACCCCTGATAAGCTAATATTGATTGTGAAGGATAGGACGCATGCCTTTTAAAGTTATAGATTTCCTCGTGACCTAAGCGATAGGTGTCAAAAACAATTCAAATTCTAAAATTTGGAAAATGGGAGCTTTACGAGAAGGCCTATTTGTTCAAGAGTGGCATTGCTACCGTTTTTGACTTTTGATGCAATTTGGGGAGTGTTTTCCTTTACATTTATAAAAGATTCTAGTTCATGCAATAATGTGGTTAGTTTATACCCTAAGATCACTCCTAATTCTTAATCGGTTTTAATAAGTTTTCGTTCGGCAAAGCTTCCAACTATATTTACTAATGTTGAAAGTCTTAGAGATGAAGGTAAATTTAAAAAATCTCAAATCGAGTCATTTAAAAATATTATTTTTCAGGTGAGTACATGCAGACATCTCTCTCCCGCAAAACTATCGCAATTGGAAATCTCCCGCAATTTTTTAATTTCTCCCGCATTTTTTTAAAATAATTTTTTAACATTTTTAATATATAAATAATAATTTTGAGAAACATGATTTTTAAAATAATTTTAAATATTTATTCGAAAACACGTCTAGTTTGTAAATTTCTTTCTATCCTGTTTTATTTTTATCCAATAATAAATCAACATCATTTCATTCATATAAGTCAGTATAGGGGAGTATATCAACATCGATTGCAATACAAAAATATTCTCAAATAATAAATAATAAAGATGCAAATACATTTGCAGAAATCGTATACATCTATCATGTAGTTCAACATTCACAGAGCTATATAATCACAATGTGGGTCGAATCTTTTTCTCATATATTTAACGACTCCAATATAAGTGCAAACCTTACTTGTGACAGAACAAAAATGGGCAAGGCTATCACAAGTGTTTTAGTACCTGAATCCTAGAGGTCAATTCTAGACGATTTGAAAGATGGACATCCATATTCAATTCTAACAGATGCATCTAATAAGGGAAATATTAAAATATTTCCCTTGATCCTTCGCTATTTCAACAAGAATAAGAACATTTCCATAAAACTGTTAAAATTTTTTCCTCGGATAGTGAAAAATCCAACGATGTAGCTAGCCACATAATGGTAAATATAGCTGATTCAGGGTATGATTTGCATGTCAGCTTTCTGCTCTGATAATGTCTCTGTAAATTTTGGCAAAAACCAAAGTTACCAAATTGAGGCGCACAATAATGAATTAATACCAATTGGCTGTATATGCTATATACTACATAATTCTTGCAAGAAGGCAATAAATGTACTATCGGTGGATGTGGAATTAATTGTGATGAAATGTTTTAACGAATTTAGTCATCAACTAAAAGACTTAATAAATTAAAAGAGTTGAAGAAATGGTCTGACTTGGAATGGTGTGAGTTGTTGGGATATATACCTATCAGGTGGTTGTCATTAATACCTGCCATCGATAGAATTTTAAAATTTAACAAACCCTCAAAAAAATACTTTTCTTAAATAAAGATTTTAAAAACTGTCCTAAAATTTTGAAAAATATTTTCGAGTATGAAATGGCAGAGGCATATTTGGGATTCGTTTCACATGTAGGAAATATACTTCTTGCAGTTAATATTCAGTTACAATCAGAATATTCTTTATAAAAAAGATTCATAAAATCATGCTACAGCTCTGTTCATCTCTACAGTTAAAAATTGATATTTAATTTTATGGCGCTATTGTTAAAAATATTAAATTAAGATGTTCAAATAATACTCTAATTAATACATTTTTAAATGAAGCAGATATTTTTATTAAAACAATTTTAGAATATTTACAATCAAAATTTGATTTTAATAACTCTATTTACAAATGTATAAATATTATGACCTTGGAACAGAAACCATCAATTGATGATTTTTATAATTAATAAATATATTAAAAATACCGAAAGACATTGATTTCTTGTTTGAGGAGATTGTAATTCTCTCTATTTTTTATGATACGCCAAAATACTTAAAGTTAGATGATCTAAAAGCAGAGGAGAAATGGGTAGAAATTTTTCATAATAACGATTAATCTCCATGCTTGGGAAAAATAAGCGAGTATGTCTTCTCCTTACCTCATTTTAAAGCCTCATCCGAGCGCATTTTTAGCTTGATGAGGACTGCCTGGAAAAATGAGAGAAATAGGCTTGCTTTAACAATATTAGAGACCGAGTTAATGATTAAACAAATATATAATATGTGATGCCAGGAATTTTATAAATATCTCAATAACGATGGTAAACATTTAGTTCTATTATTTAAATCTCAAATAAAATATAATTAAGTTTTAGCAATGGCGCCATAAAATTTATTGTCAATTTTTAACTGTAAAGATGAATACATCTGCAGCATAATTTTGTGAATCTTTGTTAAGATTCTTCTGATTGCAACTACACATTAACAGCATGTAGTAATTTCCTACATGTGAAATTATTCCTAAATATACCTCTGCCATTCATTATTGAAAAATAATTTCAAAATATTATGACAGCTTTTATAATCTTTATTTAAGAAATATTTTTTTAAAGGTTTATAAAATTTAAAAATTCCGATGGCGGGTAATAGTAACATATCGCAACCAACATTGTGCTGACTCATTTCAGTAACTACACTCTGTTTTTACCAAATTCACTGAGGCATTATCAGAAGAAAGCTGACATGCAATTTATGATAATCTCGAATCTGCTATATTTACCATTATATGGTTAGCTATGTCTTTGCATTTTTCGCTATTCGAGGGGAAAAAATTAGTTTTATTCAAACGACCTTAATTTTAATGAAATGGCGGAGGATCAAGGTAAATATTTTAATATTTCCCTTATTTGATGCATCTGTTAGAATTGCATATGTATGCCCATTTTTCAAATCGTCAAGAATTGACCTCCTGGATTTAGGTCTTAAAACATTAATGATAGTCTTGCTCATTTTTGTTCTACAAGTATAGTTTGCATTTATATTATAGTCGTTAAATATTATGGGAAAAAGATTCAACCAACATTGTGATGATAAGTATCTCTGTGACTGTTGTACTACAAGATAAATGATTACAATTGCCGTTACTGTAGTTTCATCTGTATTATTTCTTATTTTTAGAGTAATTTATTATGTATTTAAACGTGATACGTGATAATTAAGCGCCTATCCCTATAATGTTATACACACACACTGTAGATTTCCAATTGCGATCGTTTTGCGCATAAAATATATTTTTAATTTTAAAATTAAAATCGTTTTTTATTATAAAATTTTATCTTGTTTACATTCTTTTATATTTAAAAAAGATCGTTGTTTTTTTTTATAAAATAATATATTTTAATAAATCAAGATGTTATTTTATTTCGAAAAATAGTTACCGACTTTGTATTTATATAAACTAAATAAAAAATAATAGGCGCCCGCAAAATTTTTTTTTTAGCAATTTTCATATTTCTACCGCAATTTTTATATTTCTCCCGCATAATACCAAATTTCTCCCGCAATTTGAAAATTTTGACCTGGCAACCATGCCTATTATTCCATAGGCATTCAGCTAGTAATGCATCAGTAGATATTTTAACATTCTCACAATAAAAATAGATATTTAATTTTTTCTTTAAAAAAATTTGATAAAGATTCGGAAGGATTGTGATAATAATATTTGCAGATTATAATTGCTACCTGATTAATTAAGAACCTTTCATTCATTTGAGTTAAAAAAGTATTTAAGAGGGAAATAAAGATTTATTTTATGGTATTCCTTGATTCGCCCTTTATTAAAACTGGAACGATAGGGTTGCCTTGATTATTTTGAAATATTTTAGTTGAGTTTAGCAGTGAAAAAGTTTCAGATTATTTAGAAATTTAAAATGGTAGATAAATGCCACCAAGGACGTCAAAAAAAAATTAAAATATTAAAATACTTTTTTTAGCTAACATTTTCTATTTAGTTAACATTATCAAAATTACATTTGGTATATATAAAAAATTTAATTTTGAGGAGGCTCTTCAAATTATTCAGGGGACTCGAGCCCCTGCGTACCCACTCCTAGTGATGCTACTAAACCTCATCTAAGATATATATGATTTCTTACCAATTATGTCAATATTTGATGCCTGACAAACATCTCATAACATCTCAAAGTTAATTATTCAGGCAATAGCTGTCATTTATCTGATTTTAATAAAACTCCTATATGATAGATTTAAAATGTTAGTTGATACGCTTTTAATATTCTTCATATCCATATGTACAGCTTTTTTGGGTGAAGGTTTGTGTCCAATTATTATATATGCTATAAACTTAGTTAGGATTAACATATTTCCTTGTTTATAAAACTGAGAAATATAAAAAATTAAAAGCTGAAGTTGATCGTCAAAGTCGTAAATGTAATAATAAATTAAATATATATAAAACTATACCGGTATTAAAATAACCTGGTTATATACATGTTTATCTTAGCATTGCCAATCAAAAATTTGCAAAAAATTGATCCAAAATATTGGCTGATTTTATTTGTTAAAATTGACCCATCTTTAAAATATTTTTTTTGATAATTTAATTTAAAGTTTAACCTTAAGATGATTGTGCATTAAAAATTTGCTGCCTATTCTGAGACGTACACATTTATAACTCATTTAATCTTGGCATATTATATTGCTTTTAAATTGTTTTAGTGGAGAAACAAAAAGAAATAAATTCTGATGCACTAGATAAGTCTCATAGAAAAAAATTAGGTAATTTATTTATATTCAACTTTATACATTAAAATATAAAGAAAAACAGGAAGGAAAATTAAAAGTCAATAATCGGGATTTGACTTTAGTAAATTATTTATAATAACTTTTTATCTTATATACATTTAGGTAAAGATGAAATCAATGTTTGCTATTGGATTTGCTTTTACAGCCCTACTTAGCATGTTCAATTCTATGTAAATTTTATTCTTAACCCAAAATTTTTAAATAATATTAAGTTTAATATAAAATAAAATTTTTATTTAATATAGTTTTGAAGGTCGTGTAGTTGCAAAACTTCCATTTGAGCCAATAAATTGGTTCAGAGGTTTGTCACATCGGAATTTAGCTGGAGCTGATTATACTGATTGTTCTTTTATTTTCCTATATATTTTGTGTACAATGTCCATTAGACAAGTTTACATTTAAATTTTTACTCATTTCTACATTTATAAATACAGAATGTACAGAAAATGCTAGGGTTTGCTCCATCACGTTCTATATCAAAACAATCACCTTCATTATGGTTAACAAATTCGAATTTCAACAAATAATTTTAATAGGAAAATGAATTTGTATGTTTATTTTAGATTAAATACAACAATTATCTGATTTATTATATAGATATCTAATAATTGTTGCAAGATCACACAATTATGTGAATAGAATTTTTTTCAAAATTTCTCAAAATTTTTATTTCTAGATATGAATTACATGTTATGTTGCATATTTCTGAAATGAAACATTTTATTTATTATATACTATCTGGGCTATGCTGATCAGTAAATTTTTTACCTATCTGATATTTTCTCTTGTAATAAATGACTAAATAAAAAATTTTTTAAATGCATGAGAAAATTTGGTGGTTCTAAAATATCCTTATTGTATTACCCCAGGGTTGCTCTCCTATTTCTACATTTAATATAAAAGTATTTTTTTATAACTTTTAAATATGAAAAACTGTTTGACAGTAAATTTTAAATTGCTAATATAAGGTAAGGTAAAATTATTAAAAAATAATTGTCCCCTTTATTTAAAATCTTTATTATCAAATCTACCTGATCCTTACCCATTTTATTAATAATGTTAAGATTTATAACTTCCTTCCCCTTTATTTAAAATCTTTATTATCAAATCTACCTGATCCTTACCCATTTTATTAATAATGTTAAGATTTATAACTTCCTTGGTGTTACCTCCTTCTGACCACCAGTGGTAGTTGAGGAAAACGACTAAAAACTTTAGTAAATTAGTCAAGTTGGCTAATTTTGGGGATTTGCTTATAATTTTATGGCTATTATATTTCTTATTTAGTTATTTATTTGAATATTAAATTTGTTTATTTTTAGTGTCTGGCTGGCACCAAATCTAATATTTATTAGAATTATTATTTTATTAATAGAAAATTAGGTAGATTTTTTATGTTTGCAAAAACTTTAATAAAATAAATATAATAAAATTAATAATTTTTGTTGCCAAAGTTTTTAATCAAATTTTTTGACTATGACTAATAGTTAGTTGCCTTTTAGTCGACTAAATTTAGTCAATTAACAATACTATGGACTATGAGATTAATTAATATTTGAAATGACAAAGGGGTCCTAATTCCTGATCTAGCATATATTGTGTTAAATCTAGAAACCAATTATATTAGAAAATACATAAAATTCTCTAACATAAGGGCAAACTTTTTATATTTTATTAAATTTTTAATTCAAGTGTTTGAAAACAAGAATATGTTATTTGACGTCTTGTGATACTAGAAGGGTATATACGCCCCCCCCCCCGTTATTTCTAATTAAATAATAATCAATATCATAAAAATCATCCGAATCATTTATTAATGCCTAAACTCATTTAAATTTAATGAAAGAAAAAAATAATATATATATACAATTATACTTTAATATTGTCATAGACTTGAATATAGCATTGTATTTTGAATCAATAAAAGTATTTCTTATGACATTATTTTAAAATAATAATACTTGTGGATAAAAGTAGGACAGATAAAAAGTAAATAAAAGTCCACTTTCATCAAAAACATTATTTAATTTTTTTTAATGTTTTCAAACCCTTGGTATTGCTTACCATCCCAGTGGATATGCTTTCTTATAGACCTATCTCCATGGAAATTGCTACATATATAGGTTATTTAGATTTTGCTTGCAAATTTATTGGTAATGGAACAATTTAAAAATCCTGATAAAACATTTATTTAATTGATAAATTAAAATTACCAAGATTATGATAATTTATAGATGTTGGATAAAAAGATTCTTTTGAAAAATGAGCAAAGCAGCAGAGACATAAGTATTTGTTTGGTTTTAAAAAATTCTTTTTTAACTGCAAGGGTTCACCTACTTAAAGCAGGGCTTAAACCCACCTTCCAATAAAAGGGTTTAAATTCGGGTTTAGGTTCAGTGAAAACTCTGTGAATCAGGTTAAGGGTGTGTCCAGACATTTTTTTAATTTACATATAGATATATTTATAAAAAAACGATTCCATGAAAAATAATTTTTACAAAAAAGTTTTAATATATATTTTTTTATACTGTTCAAATTTTTTATAATTTAAAGTAAAAAATAAAAATTCTTGAACCCTAAACCCTATATTTAAAAAACAAGGTTCTGGTTCAGTAAAATATCAGGGTTCGAAGGGTCCGGGTTGGGATTCACAGCCCTGCTTAAAAGAACTTTATTGTTAATTGGAAATTTAGATAATTAAAAAATAATATTATTTTGATTCAAAGCCATATCCTATTCTATATATAATAAAGTGATCAAGAATAAAAATAATAGGAAAAAAGAAGTCAGAGATATTAATATCATGTCTGTAAATTAAAAATGGTAAAAAATATGTATGTTAAAAATTATTAACTAAAATTATAGAATTATATTTTTACTCATGATATTATATTGTAGGTTAATGATAGTCACTACCTTAAGGTAATACCTATCAAATTTGTATTTTGTTTATTTTTCATTTGGATAGGCACTACCAAATTTATTTTTATATATATTTGAGTTCGAATCCCAGCAATGATCATTTTATTTTCTTAATTTCTCGACCACGTGATTTCGTTATAATATATTAATTTTTGGAAAGCCTCTGTGGCCTAGTCGGCAAGAGCATCGCTTACCAATCCGATGGTTATGGGTTAGAATCGCAATGATCATTTTGATTTTTTTAAATATAATTCTTCTACACCACACTATTCTTCTTAGGAGTTTTTGTACTATTTTTTTAACATATTTATTATTATATCCAAGCAATTTTAATATCCCATATTATACCAAAAATCGCTTATAAATATATTTTTACCAAAATTTAGTGATTTTTTTCACTAATTATAATTCATATTCTTTTAATATTCCCAACCAATTGTGACTCATTTGGCCATTTAATATTCACTATTTTTGTTTTAGGCCTTTTGGGAACATCGACATTTGTTATTCTCTACCACTTACGATTCACCGCCATTTGTAATAATCTAGCCAGCAACTATATATGATATCACAAAAATATTATGGGTTTTTTGAAAATATTGACTCATTTCGATTTTTTTAAAACATCGGCACAGCTTAATCCAAAAGTATTATTATTCGTATTAAGTTCTAACTCCACTCAAGAGGAAAGCGTTTTTTAAAAAAAAACTATGATCTGATGAAAGCTAGAAATTTTTTTAAAATATAGTTATATATGCCAAATCCATTAATTAGAATATTATTATATACTATTTAGAAAAATAAACATAGAACCTTGTAATCAATCTATTCAATGAGAGTGAGAAAAAAAAAGTGTTTTAAGCTTGATAACCATGGTTCAAACTGTAAATTAGGGATTCAAACCGAACCGGTATTACCATTATTATTTACCGAACCTGAAACTTTAAAAGTTGTCACCCGAATCTGAACCCAACCTACAAAAAATGCCTGCGAACTGGTTTGAACCTTTTGATATTTTAACCCTTTTAAAGGTGATTAATAATCAGTTTTGACTGTATAAGTAATTATATTTAGATGTTTTTATATATATCTATTTGACGGTGCCAAACACCCAAGTTAGCACTAAAGAAGTGTTCTCAGTCATAAAAATATTTTCCCTCTTATAGATATAATTTGACAGAAGAGAATCTTAAAAATATTTTAATTGTATTGCCTCAATATTATTTTTTAGAGAATAGTAATAAAATTTAAAAAAAGGTTCTTTATATAATTCTTTCTAATACGCTTGTATAAGAAAAGATTTGAACCAGTTTTTAAAGGTTCAAACCGAAAGCTGATATTATTTACCAACCGAACCTGAACTGTTATTTTGATCGGAAAGATATTCGTTAGTTTGGAGTCCTGCTATAGCTATAAAAAATATTATCAAATGTTGATTATAGGGTGTTGATTATAGTGGTATGTTTAGCATCATATAATAAGTGATAAATCCTATAATAAGTAGCACCCCCCCCCCCCCAATATATTGTACGATTTGATAAATTTCTTTTGATTTTCAACCACATTATCTGTTCTGCTGTCCAAATATTAACAAAATATGCAAAAATGTATATAAAATGTTACCAGTCCAACACGTTCGTACTATAGAATTAAGATATTTACTTAAACATTATTTTTTTTATAGCATTTCCAATTTTAGGGGAAAAAATAAATTTAATTTGTTGAAAATTTAGTTTAAGTTATTATTACCATTGATTTAAAATTAGGGATGTGGCGATATTAAATATCGGATCAGTACCGATATTTAACGTTTTCTTAAAAATATCGGATCGGGCCGATATCTGCAAAAAGACGACTTCGTTTATATTATGCATCATAATAGAAAAAGATTTTATTACTTTTCTTTTTTTGTTATTTTATGTATGTATATTTATTTTACATTAATATTATTTTCTAAATATATTTTTTTTAAACAATGTAACTGCACAACACCCCTTAAATTTTATTTATTTTTTAAAATAGATTTATAGTATTTTAAAAGTTTTTTAATAAAAATAGAAAAGAACACCCAAAGTTTTATTTATTTTAAATATTTTTAAATTAGGTGTGAGTATTTTATATTTTTTAGAGATTCGGCTCTGTTAAGGGTGTGATAACCACTTTGTTCCTATAGCAGCCACATCAACCTGCTCTTTTGAACAAGCGGCTTTAGATCTATTCAAAACAATATCCAAATTAATAAAAAAATCATACCTTTCTCCTTTTACAAACTCAAGCAGAAAATCGCTGTGTCTATAATTAGATCTAATTATCAAATATTTTGGCCCAACCTCGCCATTTGATATTTTTATTTATTTTTTTTAAATGTTATTTTTCTTTTTATAAAAATATATATTTGTATCATTCTTCTTTTGTTTTTTTAACTTAAACTTATATATGACATATTTTATTATATTCTCTAGTTAATTTTTAAATAATAATATTTTATCATATTTCTATATAAATTTTAATAAAAAAATTGAATTTTAAACTATTAAAAAAAAAATTAAATGCATAATTCGATTTTTTGCATAAAAAATATTGATTTCTTAATTACATTTCGTTCAAATAGGCGTGGTGAAAAATCAATATAAATATCGGATCGGTATCGGATCCGTGAAAAATATGTGGACCGGCACAGCCCTATTTAAAATATTAGAAAAGAAAGATATTAAAAAATGGTCTTCATTTATTCAAAAATATTTAAATTTATTTCCCTTACTCGTTCCAGGATAATGTGACAATTCGGTAAATTATAATGTAGGTCTAGATTCAGTTTGATATCCTGGCTTTACCTCTCAAAAATAATTTATATTTTTAAATGTATATATTTTCCAAAAAAAAGTAATATTAAAAGCTAACCAATAGAAATGTCGGGCTTAGAACATTCTTACATAATATTAATCCTAATCCTAACTTATTTTTTTATCCTGCAACTAAGTTAGGTTTTTTTAACACTTTTAAAAAAAAATTGTTTTTTTTGTAAAATAAACAAAGAAATTTTATTTATAATAAAACGAAGAAATTTTTTGATTAAAAACTTTACACTATAATATGAGTCATTTTGAAAACGGGAGCACACTTACTTTCCTTTCTGCAAAGTCGCTGAAATCCTGTCTTAACATAAAAATGGCGTGCGAATTATGTATAAATATTTATTAAATATGTGCATATATTTTATTTGCTATTACACTGTAAATTAATGTTAAAAATAATCCATATATTATTAATATAAGTACTGTTAAAATTGATATAAAAAAATAATAATAAATGACAGTTTAACGTTATGATTTCTTTTGTTTTAAAATACTTCTAATGGAGAGGTTGTTGGTTATCGAATTGCTTGACGAACAGTTCGACTCTTGATCGTCGTAAGAATGTATTTGTCGCATGGATATCATTTTATATGCTGGCGTTTTGTAATAATTGGTTGGTAAAGAGTTCTTTTTTAGTATACTTTTAGGATTAGTCTGTTTTTCGTATCCAGGTATGCAATAATTATTTTCAATATTGGCCGTGTATTCAGGATTGGAAAATCTCCTATCCAGCACTTCTGCATCATATTTAGGCCCTCTATCTTCTTTATCCCTATCATTGAATGCTAATTTGTGTTGTTTTAATATAGATGTCGTCTCGGTTTGATTTGAAGGGGTGTTTTTTAGTTTCGAGTTTTTGAGAATTCCATAATGATGATCTTGAAAAAGTTTATAAGATAAAGATTTGGGTACGCTTTGACTGTGCTTTAAGTCGGGGCTATTGAGATAGTTTATATTTGATTTTAGTATTCCTTTTCTAGGAGAAGCCATGTTCGAATAAGTTGAAATATCAGAGCTGAGATTACTGTACGGTACATTTTCGTCACTTTGATTTTTATGACGAGTTAGACCATGTCCATCACGTGCTAACATCTGCTGTCTTCCCATCACATCACCCGTTTTATTTTTTAATATGCTTTTGATTATTGGCTCGGATTGTTGAATTTTGATGGATTTTTGCGAGTTGCCACAACATTTGCTGGAATTGTAGAAACTCCCTGAGCATTTATTTTTTAATATGCTTTTTGGTTTGGGCGCTAAATTACTTTGACGGCAATAATGATGATTGGTGTTGTATTCGTGGAAAAGAGATAAATCGGTCTCTAAGCTAGGAGATCTTTTTGAAACATGTTCGAAACCATTGCTAATATCAGTAGTAGATTCTAACGACAAATTTTCTAAGCTGAAACAAAAGCCCTGTTCAAATTTCGTCATAGACCCATTGTTGTGTTGAGATATATCGCAGTCTTTACCACTAGCATTTATTAATAGCATTTGTTCATCATAATACATACATGAAATGTGGTCATAAATAAATATTCATAATTAATTTAAAATAATTAATAACTGTATAACAAATGATTAGATTTTTTTAAATAAAAATTAATATTATATTTTAATTCGTAAATGAATGAATGCTACTTAAAAATTAAAACTAAAATTGTCAGATTTTTAAAATGATCTGATTTGACAAAAAATTCTATTATTTTAAATAACAAGTTAGTATAATTAGAAACTAAATAAAATAACTTATCAGCCAAGATTATAAAATAAATTAGTATGATGTATGATCCCGATAAAATATGGCAAAAGGACATAATAAAAACTGACTGTTTTGGCACTAGATATTAATTACGATTAGGTAAATTTTGTGTTTTCATACTTTTTATAGAGATATCTAAATGAAATCTTGCTCTCATTTCTTTTAAAATGATAAGAACCACTCCCTTAATTTTCTAATTATAAAATCTCCAATATTTCATTTCCCAATTAAAAAAAAGATAGTGCAAAAATCTACGAATTAACATATCTATAAACATAATTTATAATCAAGCATTTACAAGAAAAAATTTTGCTACAAATTATATTTAAAAAATCGAAAAACGTGACGCTTCCCAAAAGTGGATAATTGGTATGGGATCGGCGTTTTATCTTTTCTATTTCCAAGTGTGAAAGCAACATTTTTTTATGCTACCGCTATTAAATTATACAGTCAAAGAAAAGGGCTATTTAAATTTACGTAAAAGAGAATTTATCAGTACCGAAAAAATATATTAATAAAAAATAATATTTATTTAGTGTACACACCTAAAAAAACGAAATATGCCTCAAAGCCTGTTTATGAACTTAAATTAGTTTCAAGAATACAACAAACCAGTTATACAGCCTATCATTTAAATAATTTTCAGAACAAATGCTTTCAGTTGCTTTTTAATCATATGGTTGACCATAATTTTGTCGCTAATTGATGAGACTAGCATCGATATTTAAATGCTATTTATTAAATTGATATCATATGGTCAGACTTATAATTTTATATTGATTGTTTATATCGTTAATAGGATGATGATTTTATTTTGATATTTAAAATTCGTTTTACGTTAAAATGATTATTTTTTCAAAAAAAAAATGATAAATATAGATAGGGAAAAATTGTAAGAGGATGTATAAATATAATTTAATATAAAATATTTCCAAGAGGTTATTCCCCCATTCCCACATCTTAGATATCCTTGCGCCATTATATTATTTAGCGTCATATTTGTATTTTGCCATGTAAAATATAAAACCTATAAAAAAATTTACATTTTATAAATCCATTAAAAGTATTTTTTTGATGGATATATAGTGGGGATTCGATAATATAATTTCCTAGGGATGAACATAAGAGTTATTTTTATACATTCATTGTAGTACGTTTATTAGTTATATATAGACATAAGGGGTAGCTAGTGGGGAAAGGGGAGGGGGGGATTTTATTCAAATTCTTGTTTCTACTGATACATGGAGATTATATATGACAGAGACCTGCAGAGGTACCATTTGCAAGTTTTTAATTTTTCGGCCGTTAATTTTTATAGCTAATAATGGCGATTTAAAATATTTGGATTTAATTCGACCCGGCCCGAGTATATTAAAAAAGGTAAAAACCCAAAATTTTCACTGCCCTACCCCCTAGAAAAATTCTGGCTACGCCCTAGACAAAATATGGCACTTTTGGTTACTTAAAATTTACAAAAATTCTCATTTTTTTTTGTTGAAATTAATTTGATATTCACCCTTCCCCTCCACCACATTTCTGAAGAAAAGGATGTTTAACGTTACTATTCATTTTATTATGTTTTAACATTAATCTCATTTTCATCGATTAATAGGAGTATATCCTTAACTAATAATATTTTAATTACCCTAAGAAACCCGTAAAAAAACTGTCATAAAAGTCACAGATATTTGAGTGATAAAATTTTACTTGGATTTTTTTTTAATTTCTCTGTTCGATCCATCAAAGCGGTTGGACTTCGGAAATACTTAACCACCACCTTTCTGAAAATGGAGTAGTTTGAGGCAAGAGCCAGATTACATATTTTTCAAAATAATATCGTATACATGAAGGATGGGGAAAAAACAATTGATTTATAATAATAACACAATAATTTTGGAATTAAAAATTCGTTCTTATTATATTTACGTCATTAACCATTCAATTTTTCAAGATTTTTTTTGACAGTATAGCTAGCTATATGTCGTTTTCCATACAGTTTTAAAAGTTTGTGGTTCCTTGAAAAATATGTCAGGATTATACGTATTGTTTTATTTTAACATTCAATAACTAATTTTTTATTTTTAGAAATTGGGTTAAAAATTTTAATTTAAAAAAAATTATGAATGCTTTCTTAATTTTAACTATTTTATTTCCTATGTTTTTACTTTTTATAATAATCCATTAATGAAATTCGCGTGAATAATATTTTTTCTAGGTCATATAATATAAATTGGAAGTGCAATTTTTTAATCAAATTCATATATATTTTTTGGTAAGATTCCAAATTTATTCCCTATATTTATGATATGAAGGAAATAGGAATTGCATCTCGGAAAAAAAGTAGCAAGAGGAAAGAAAAAATGAAAGTTGAAATGAAAAAGGATATAATTGGTTTGGTTAGCTTAAAGAAAAATTGGAAAATATAGAGGATATTTATTTATACCATATTTTACTTTAAAGATTATATTGACATTTGATAATTATTCTCTAAATTTATATTTGAGCTAAAATTGGAAAAGAAAACAGACAAACAAATTTAACTTTATAGATGAATTAATGGACCCATTCTATGTTTTTTTAATATAATTGATTTAAAATAGTGCAGCGACATTTTTCTTTGGTATATTTGTAATATTAAAATGATATATTATATTATATTTATTGATTTTTGGTTATATAAATGATCGTTGATTTGATTATAGTATTTGTGATATTATGAATTAATGATTTAGGAAGCTTTTTTGAAAAAAATAATTCGAAAATTTTTGTAATAATTCCTCTGTAGCCGATAAATAAAGAAGGACGATTTTTAGTATTAGGTTGACATGATTATATCCAATTTCCTATTTTTCTTTTATTATGCCTCCATTTTACTATATTTTGCATAAAATTATAAAATTTTTATTGTTGTAAATGTTTTTAAGCCACTTTAGTTCTGAAAATTATTTTTTCGATATAATAAATCAATGACTTCTACATCTCCCCTTAACCAATGATAATACACCCCCCCCCCACATCAAAACTACCCCTTTTCAATTATAATACCTCATTTCACTAAATGTTGCATATAAGTTTTATTTATATACCAAATCCACCCCCCCCCCCTACATATACTTCTTCAAAAAATTTACCCCCCCCCCCCAAATCCCCCTACTACCATTAGCAAAAAAAGTAAATTTTAATCAAAATTAACAGAAAAGTG
The DNA here is from genome assembly GCF_954871325.1 of Gordionus sp. m RMFG-2023. Lineage (NCBI taxonomy): Eukaryota > Metazoa > Nematomorpha > Gordioida > Chordodea > Parachordodidae > Gordionus > Gordionus sp. m RMFG-2023. Next base: position 40,234,493 of record NC_088777.1, on the reverse strand, counting down.
GAAACCCAAATAAAAAGCAAAAAAAAATAAAACTACCCCTCACCCTTCAATTTTATATAAATGATCATAACTACCCCATCCCCCCTAAAATAGCCTTCTATTTTATATTAATTGCTTTTTTGGACGAATAAGTTCCATTTTTAATTCTCATCATTTTTAAAAAAAAACATTATTTAAAAAAAATTTTATAATAATATTTAAATATTAATTTAAAATGTTTTTAATACATGTTTAAATATATTTTCATCGTGAAATATAGTATCTAAGGCAATTTTGCTATATTCTTGACTATTTACAAAAATTCTCTTAAAAATTTTATTAAATATTAAATTTTCAAAATTTAAAATTTGGATTAATGAAGGTCAGCAGTCCTGTCCTATCGGTCATAGACCGGGATTCATTTTTTTTGAGGACCACATTCCAGACCGATCTCTTTATTTTTTACGGTCGACTGGTCTTTTATTAATATTTAAGTTTGCCTTAGTATTCAATTAATATAATTTTTTTGTATATTTTATTTTATGTTATTTTTCTAGAAGAGTTATTTTGGTTTTTGTGAATTTTTATTTTGCAATATGAATCCCATAAGTTTGTCAAAGAAGCATTTTACTCATACTTCCAGTAAACAATAATTAAATGTAAAAACGAAAATATTTTTAAAATAACAAAAAATAGGGCCACGTTCTGGATCTATTTTTTTAGAGACCTTGGTCCGGTCCGATATAATTTTTAGATATTTATATTTTATTTATAATAATAAAAATTATCTAATTGTAATCTTTTAATATTGAATTTGGAAATAAAGATTTTAATTAGTTATATATATATAAGTCGTATGGGGATTCGGAATCCGTGGGGATTCGGAATCCGTGGGAATTCGGAATCTCTTGATTTTAAATCCTTTACCGAGGGCGATTTAAATTTTTTTAGACATTATTTAATTTATATGAAAAATACATATAAAAATTAATTTAAATTAGAAGTAGTTCTAAAGTTCATGGAAAATTAGATGAAATTTATAGGGTAAATACTCTACACATGCTAGAATATATCCGGTTAAATCGGATTTTAAAATTTTTTAAATCGCTCTCGGGAAAGGATTTAAAATCAAGAGATTCCGAATCCCCATACGACATATATAAAATTAATTTAAGAATAACTTTTTACATTTCGCGTTACTTTGTAAAAATAGTAACGTCTTTACCGTTGTTACTTTTAGTAATGCCGAAACTTAATTTTTATACAAATCCGATCATAATTAAATTTAAAAAAATTTACAATTTTTTCTTAATTTGAAATACTAAATTGTTCTTAAAAGTTTTTATCATATAAAAAAAATCATTTATATATATAATTTCTTTTTTAAATGAATTTTTTTAAAATTTTTAAATAACATAGTAACTATGTTACTAAATATCACAGAATAATGTAGAAATTTGAGTGAAATATAACTATAAAGGGGGTGAGCCATGTCTAACTGAATAATTTGTTATTTTTATCCACCTAACCTTCCAAGGGTTGTAAAACTAGGTAAATTTTAAATATATGGATGGTTTAATTTTTCCAAAATATAATTATAGGTAAAATACCTATCCTATAAATTTCAGACAATATGATCATGTTGCCTGATTTCACACATGACAATAACATTATATATTTTATAAAAATTAAATTAATGCTTTTAAGAAGAACTTGATTAACAAAATATAACCTTAATTGGAAGAAATCCAGAGGTGATAATTAATGAATATGTGAAATAATAAATAAATATTAAATCAAGGTCAGCCAAAACATTTTTATGCAATATAAAATTTTTTGGCTATTTTTTTCACGTTTAGTGAAAGAGAAACAGTATTAAAATATCATGTGAAAACTAAAACCTACTTATAATTTTGAACAAGATATTTAATTTCAATTGTTTTTTACAATAACCCATTTTTTTAAAAATATTTTTATAATAGAATTCTCAGTATATATTAATAATTTACAAGAACAACATATTCTAAAGAACATAAAAATTAAGTTATTTATTATATAAACTACATGCCAATTTTAATAGCAATTTACTATAATACACAAAAAATGCACATATATAATTTGAGATTAAGTTATAAAAATTTGATAAAAAATTAAGCATTTTTTACAAGTAAAAAAAAGGTAATTAAATTTTATGGTATCTGCATTATATCACAATTATCCCATTTTTTAATGATCTATAATAATCAGATCTCCAGAGGTCAAATTATTAGGTCCAGTCTGGATTAAATGTCTTTTACCATTTTTAAACTAAGTTCAGATGTTTACTTTTTTCAAATTATTTTTTGGCCCAACTTTCAAGATTTTTTATTTTTTGGGCAGACCCAGATTTTTGAAATTTTAATCATTCTACAGATGGGTTTCTTTTTAAATTTAGTGATTTTAAACACTATTTAAAAAGGAAATTAAAAATGTGAGCCCTCAATAAAATATAGGCCCATTACAGAATAAAAAATATTTATGTTATATTTCCTTCCTATTCTTCCTTTTTGTTAGATTGAATATCACAATATAAAAAAAATTAATAGCTGGAAATTATTTACTTGATTTTCTTATAATATATTATAAGAATAAATAAATATTATCAAATTATTAATATTATTGCCAAATATATGAGGTTGAAAATTCACCTATGGCACACAACATTCCTGGCCATATTAGAGCCCTGCACAACCAATCTTAGTCTGATATACCAAGCTCAGATTGGTCAAATATTTTATTGAACCTAGTCAGATCTAGGCCTTAATTCTAATTTTTGACCAGAACTTGAACTTCAATATAATTTTAAAATTCCTAATGTTTTTATGAATATTATTATCAAGAATAATCACAAAATTGTTTATTAACCTATAGCCCTTATAATTTTTCCAACTTTATTGAAATATTATTTTTTAGCAGTCCATTAAAAAATTCCTTAAAATAAAATTTAAAAAAATTCTTTAGTTGAATTGAGCTATGTATACCCCAGCTAAAAAGATTATAGTCGAAAGATAATTTTCAGGATTAAAATGTATTCTATCACCACAGAGAACAATTAGACAAATAATATTATGTATCTTAATAATACACTTTTGTATACAAATAAATATAAACAATTAAATATGAATAACGTTAAACTGTGTTTTATTAAAATAATAATTACTAGACCTTCATTAAAGTTTATGTACCTTGATAAAATTTAATTCTCTAACCTGACCCTTTATAATTTTTTCGTAGGACTTGACTAAGCCCATATATGTACGGGCTCATACTCTAGCAATTTATAATAACAGAACAATAATAATTCAATTTAAAGAGAAAATTTCACTTTTATAATAGAATAAACGTTTAAAAATGAAATAGTTTAAACAATAGCACACACATTAAAATTGATTAATAATTAATATAAACAACCCTATTTCTTATTTATATATAATATTAGTATAAATAATATAATAATCATATTTATTACCAGATCAATAAGTTCTGTAATAATTAGCTAACTAATATCCTACATTAAAATGGTTAAGATAAGATCATGTGATCTAATAAAACATATGCTTCTATTATTGATTGAGAAATCATATGATTTATTGAAACATATGTTTCTTAAAATATAATAATAACATATATGATAACTATTTTAAAAAGAGTGAAATAACTATAATTTTAAATTTGAAGAAGTGATAATATTTAATAAATAATGCAAATAAATATAAAATTCTAAGTTAGAATAAATAAAATTTGAACTTAAAAAGGAATTTATATATTTTGTTGTTTTTCTGGTACTTTATAAAACTCACCTGAGTATAGAGAATAAGGTCTAGCAAGAGCTGTCATACCCCATTGATAAATAATGCTGAAGCATATATAATCCTTTAAAGGCAATATTATACTTTTTTTTTAAATAAATCACAATATTAAAAATTATATCATAATATTAAAAATTATATCATAATATTAAAAATTATATCATAATTTTGTTCATTTTTTCTGACTACTTTAGATGCTAACAGCTCCTGTAATTTTTATTTCTTGCTTAGGGGCAATAAATAACCACTCCCTTTTCTCTGATGACCTTGATTTTATTTACATGAATATTATAAATATAGTATCAGACTCTCTTCTAAACTTCTTAGTTTCTAAGAGTTTCTTTAAATTTGATACTTTATATTTTAACTAATTGATTCTGTGAAAATTATCCATGGGTATTCGAGTTTACCCTTCAATACTTCGGTGAATAAAAATGGTACTCGGGTGGGGTTTAATAGACCCCAATTTCAAATGTATATATCTCCAGTAATATTCATTATTTTTATTTGATATTTGGATAAAAGATAGATTTAACATTATTCTTGAAAAAATATTTAAATATTTTTATTTCTTAAGCTTAGATTAAAGATGATGAGGATAATTATAATTTGTGCCTTTAAAAATAGCTTACTTTTTTAAAATTTCAAATATAAGATTAAAAAAATAACTTATCCATCATATAATCATGATAATTCTGGATTGTTATTCTTCAATATAAAAAAATTACACTAATACATTCAAATATAAAAGAAATATAGAACATACAAACTTACTCTGTGGGGTCTCACAAACCCCAATCAGTCACAAAATGCTTATATCTTAAAAACTACTCGACCAAAATATATGAAATTTGGAATATAGATTCTAAGATATATTTGATTTGATGAAGCTACTGAAGAATCTTGATCATAAAATTTAACCGTTTTTATGTAATATCATTTCTAGCATGGTTGGGGTTTCATATACCCCACCAGAGTATTGAAGGGTTAAATATCGCTTGTATAATTAAGGTAAATTACATGCTCGAATCTAAAAAGATTAAAATATATGTATAACTTATTTGATTATAATAAGTTGACTATAAATTCATTTTATTACGCATCTATTAGTAGTTGGCAATATGTTAAACATCTATTTTTTTTTTAATTTGAAGAATTTTTATAGATACTTCAAGTAACCCAATTGCATGTTGCCTTTAGTGTCTAAATAGGAAAATGCGGTGATATTTATTTTTTGAAGAATTAAAATTGAATTGGTCACAATAAAAATTAGTAGAGTTATTTGTGGATGCATGCAGAGGCTCGATCCCCCAGCTCCTTCAAAAATTTGAATAGCCCCCTGAACGAATTTTATTTTATGGTCCCCTAATATACCTTTTTTGATAGCCTATTGGGCAATTTTTTTTAGAATTCTATTATGTTTTTTAAAAAATTAATAAGATTATATAAATTTTTATAAAACGAGTACTATTCATTAGATTATTAACTAAATTATAGTTTTATTGTGTTAACAATTGCAATCAAATTCTATGTTAAAAATAGAATATCAATATCACTCATAGCTATACTAATTTTATATTATTTATATGTATATTACATTTTAGCTATTTGTTTTTGAAATTCGAAATTAAATAGATAATATATATGACATATAATAGGATAAATAAAAAGTATTATAATATTCAAATATCAATCAAGCATTACAGTTGAAGCTTAATTATTTTTATCATTTAAATTATTTTATAACCCTTATTAAATAAATATAATCATTTATTAAATGAAAATAAAATAAACAATTTAATATTGTTATGAAAAAGTGAAAAACCCAACTAGTTCATCAGAAAAAGTAATATGTTTAATTTCAAATTTTGTCCAAAATAAAAGGAACATTTACCATGTTCTACAAAAAAACATATTTAACACTGGGCATAAATATAAGAATTACAAATGAATCGTTAGTTATCTGTAACAAATATTATATATATAAATTAATTGAAATATTGTGCAATATTTAATAATTACAAAGTTACGCCATCTTTTCTGCCCATATTCGAATGAATATTAGTTTTAATATCTTAACACTACAATCTAAATGATCAATATATTATGTCATGGCAATTAATACTATTTGGCCACCATCTTTATCGACCTGGAGAAAACACTACCAAGGCAAATATTAGAAATTTAAGACTAAGGATACTTTCAGGATACTCAAATATAAATGATCGACTAAATAAAAATAAAATAGAAAATATGTTTTTGCCAAAATGGTAATAGGGGTGACTAGGGTAGGCACTATATATTATTTTCCTAAAGTATTTAACTATGGTAATCCTTTTTTAAATAATATATTATTTTCTTTCACCTGTACGCGACTATAACAAAAATTTAGCTTAAAATGTGTATATAGATTTCTATATTACAATTTCCATTACCCTAAGAACACTTTTATACGGCATTAATAATTTAAAATAATTAAGGCTTACCTTAATAAGCAAGAGATCACATTTATTTATCTTTATCCAAACTTTTCATATTTTTTAAAACCGAATAATTTTTGTTTAAAAAGTTAATTTCATCTAAATAATAAAAAAAGGTAAAAATATTTCAAAATTTATTGAAGGCCCTTTAATTTTTATATGTCCTTTCCTAAAAAATTCCAATTAGAGGAAAAGGTATTATTATTCAAGGAAATGGGAAAATTATAAAAACTAGGGGAATTTTTTTTAAAAAGAATTGATTGCTAAGAAAATAGTATTTTATTTTATTAATCTAGTTTATTATTTTCTAAGGTTCTGAAACGAATATATAATGTACATTAAATTAAGCATCTAAGAGGAATCTAAATTTTATTTAAAAGAATAATTAAATTTAAGGGTAATTTAAAGTATACCCTTCCAACATATTATTTTTTATCTCAAAGGCAGACTAATCATTCATATTCAAAAAGGCTATCCTGAAATATACCGCTAAGCTCGTTATAACATCGGATGTTCGCTCTTAAATGTTGTAACACTTATAAGTGTATTATACCAGAAAAATTGAACTGGGGTTCGCTAAATTCATACTTGGAATATACTCATGTCGCTTAAACATATTTTTGAATAAAACTTCTGGTTTATTACAATTAGATGAAATTGATGTTTTATAATAATACTTTTGACCAGAGCCCTTTAGAAACCGGCATCAGGATTATTTTATAAGGAACCAAAATGTTTTCTAAAATTTCCAGGGTTCTAACGAAGTGGTAATTTACATATATTGTTTAAAATGATGTGTGCTTTATTTTAGGTTTATTTATATTTTTGGGATTTTTTTGATTGCTTTAACAGAATTTGAAACCAAAATATGGAATCCTCGGAATCGCGTAAAATTTAGGCACAATAACTTACTTCACAATTTTAGGAACCATAACTACTTTTTTTGTAAATATTCTGAATCGAAATCAGAGCCATTTTTCATGCAAGTTCCAAAATCTGATAATAAATGAGACATCCCCCAAAAATATTAATATTTCCTTTGTAGACCGATGAAAAATTACATTCACAATTTTAAAAAAAGAAGAATTTAAGTGGGTTTCTAATTCAAATTCGGCTTTAGAAATTTAAATTAATTTATTTAAACTTAAAAAATTATATAATTTTAAATAAATGTATATATATTTTATCCATAGTTATATTATTAGAAGAAGAAAAAAGAATTTATATGCCATTAATTGCATAATCATTCCCTATCAGCTTCTAGGAAATTTAGTAATTTTTTTAAAGTCAAGAGTTCATAAGTTAACCTATAAATAATTAAAAAATATTAGCCTTACAGATAAAAATAAATATAAAAGCCCATAAAATTAAATTAAAATAAAATAGGCTATCGCATAAAAAATATATTTAAAAAAAACAATTTTTTAATTTGGAATAATTTTATTAATATTTTTTGGAAAAGCATAATGCCATTATAATAATGACAACTACCAAAATGTTAAATGCAATAAAAATTGAGGCGGACTCTTCAAGTATGTTCTTAAACGGGTGTGAAACTAAATCTTTTTTATAGTATTCGGATAGGGATATTGTAATCATTTCTTCACTAACACCTAAGTATATTTTAAAGATTATAATATACTAAATATTTGTTTATACTATTCGTTGTGGACACTTGTGCCTCGAATTCATGAAATAAATATTTTTCTACATTGTATGCCTTTTCGTGAAATACATACTCCGATAATTTAGTAGCTATATCCTTTCTTCCTATTTTTATTAAATTATCATACAATACGTAAAATGACTCATTTTTGCTATTTTTATTCCTAAAATTTAAATGTCCATATATGTGTAACAATGGCATAAAATACCAATTTTGTAAATTTTTTAAGCATTCAATATCCGTCCATCTCGTCAAATTAGTTATTAATTCATAAAGTTTCACACATTCAGTGTTTTCAAGGTGATTAAATACGAATAAAATTTCATGCTTATTTAAATCATACGTTGCTAGGCCATATTTAATCCATAAAAATAACAACATATTCTTTGGAAATAAATATTTTACAATGATAATAATTACGAATGATTGTTACGTTACTTTATTTAAAAATCAATTAAATATAGTAAGCCTCAATTCCATAATCACATTAAGCAATAAACAACATGAAACCATAAATGTATTAAGAAACAATATTATACTATTTATTTCCAAAATATGGGAAGACTATGTTTCCTATTTAATATTTTATTTTCTCTTTTATTGAGCGCTTCATAGGTTTTCTTTTCCATTGTGAGGTGTGTAGTTCGGCAACCTCATTCTTCATCTACAATACTCATATGATTCAATTTCCTAAGTTTTATAATCAATAAGTATGTTATATCAACTGATTCTTCAGAAACATGGAGTTACATTGTTATTTATGCGACTTTTAAGGTCTGCATAGAATAAATACTGGTTAATTTCCTCGGTTTGGATTATGATTTAGATCAAACCATCCTGGTTTGATATTTAGCTGCGGTCCCTTGTATTAATTCTTGCAATCGGTCTACGGTTCAGTCAGGTCTGGACTTAGAGCAAAATTATATATTTTAAATTTATTATATCTTTTTTGTAATAATCAAGTTAAATTTAAACAATAATGAGTAGTTTAATTCTATTCATACACAAATCTAATTAATGATGATTTTCCAAAGAAGGTGGCTTAGTAATAGAAATATATTAAAGCTAAAAATGCAATATTTAAAAAAGATAATTTTTAATCTAATCTCTTAATAAAGCTGATATTATTCTTTTATTAAATAAACGAATTTTTATTGTTGTGCCACCTTGTCTTTTTATTTCGATATTTGAAAATAAATGTAAATTTTCAATTTTATAATAATGATATTTTGCTCTATGTTTCTATTTAAACGCAAAATAAAATCGGATTGGTCCTTAATTTTGGTTGAAAGTTCGGTTTAGTTTTCAAAAAGTGATTTCAGATCTAACCATGACTATTGCCATCTGCAACCTATCTGTACCTTTTTGGAAAGTTTTCTCTTTTCTATACTTTGCACGACACAAGTCCTGTTTGAGCATTTGACAATCCCTTCTCGCTTTCAGAAATAATCACATTTCAAAACAAGACCGGTTGTGAGCGATTTATGTTCCCAGAACATGTACCTAAATCATAGATATCTTTTAATTATTACTGGAGTTTTCACTATCTTAGCAGACCTTTGAATGATCCAAATTCAGACTTGTTACAAAATTTCAATAATACAACTGAAAACTTGCGGTTTTATTCCATTTTCGATAGTTGTTAATACTTAAATCATAAAATGAAACCTATCATTATATTTATGCTAAGTGATAAGGAGGTAATTAATCGTATGATAGCAATATTGCCTGAACTTAAAAAAACTTAGATTTATTATTGATGATGTTTATGCAAAACTTCGCGAACATAAGTCCCCTTATTATTTTCTCTGCAAACATATATTAAAATATTTTTCTACGAATTTTTCAACCTTTCAAGTTAGGGCTTCTAGTAACATTTGTATAAGGTAAAAAGGGCGAAAAAATTGACATTTTAATTTTTGTCTTGTTAAATAATTAAGCATACTATATATATCACTAATTGAATATCTATATAAAAATATATTTTAATTATAAAAGTCAGCCATTTTACTTAAATATAATAAAAGTTTGTTTAATTCGATTCCTAAATTCCTTCAGTTCATAAGGAAAAGGATGATATTAAACTTAGACGATCAATTTAAAATTATAACAGAAAAAAAGAGACAAATCGAATAATAAATAATCACTTATTTTTTTTTATATACATGTTTGAAATAAACAAAAACAATAGGGCCAAAAATATATAATTAAAAAGAAGAAGGATAGGAATTAGACAGAAATTTTGAAATACAAATATAATAAATAAAATTGTGTTTTTATTATTTTTTTTGTACCAGTCTTTTTATTTTTTTGTTATTAAAAATATTTTCGTATTTACCTAATTTAACTCTTGTTTATTGAGGACTATAAGTAAAATGCTACTTCGAGAAATTTATGGCTTTCATACAATGACATATATAATACCTAGACTGACGATACATTCATTAAAATGTATTTTTAAGCGTCGTTAAAAGCAAATCAGCTGGACCCGCCATTTTGGTAACACATATAGTAATTATTCTCATGTTAAAAACTATTATTAAACTGATAATTTGCTTCCTTATTATCTCGATGATCTGGTAATTCTTTAATAAAGTTAGCATCAGATATAGGAATAAATTAGGCACTCGTTTAAAATTTTAATAATGATTAGTGTAACCAAGATGGAGTCTCCGGCTGATTTGCATTGATGTAAATGAATCGTCAGTCTAGGTATTATATATGTCATTGCTTTCATATTGGAAAATAAAAATCAACTAAAAATTCACAAACTAAAATAATTCCTCTAGAAAAATAACTTAAAATAAAATATACGAAAAAATTAGGTAAAAAATTATTTAATTGAATAGTAACGCAAACTTAAATAATAAAAGATCTGTCAGGACTGTGCTCCTCAAAAATGATAGATCCGTCAATCTGACGGATCCGGTCTAAGACCGATAGGACCGGACCGTTGACCTTCGCTAACCTAACTCTCATCACAGTTATTTTAATCCTAACCATAGTCTTTTCCTGGTGAAGGCTTGATGTGGATTAATTCTTATCCAAAAAGTGCATTAAATAAACATAATAATTAGCAATATATATTATCAATCGAAATAATCAAACTCTCTTTCTATAATTGGCTTTAAAAATATGAACCTTAAATTTTCTAGAAAACATATATTAAAAAAAAAAGAAATTTAAATACTCCTCCATATCATTCAAGTTCAAAAGGTGAGGCGAAACGAATGGTAAGAAAGGTGATAAAGGTCATGAGGAAAAAGACCGCCACCAACAAATATGAGAGATTAAATAATTTTTTGTTGGCGTACAGAAACATGGAGTATTCAACAATGGGAGAGACACCGGTCAAAATTATGATTAGACTAAATGCCAGAATCTATCTGGAAATGATTATGGAGACAAGAGAAATCAAAAAAGATTTTACTCTTTAATAAATAGCAGAACAGAAGGTTCAATCTTTTTCCGGACTTCTGGTAAGGACATAAATAAATAATGTTAAAGTAAAATGGACCAAGGGAACAATAGTAGCCCGGTCGCGGTGGACACTGCTAGAGGTTGATAGAAGAGACATAAGGACCAAATTCGGGGCAGATGGGACCACGTTTAAAAAGGGTGATGATAAATTATGATTTTCGAAGAATTTATAATTTTCTTTTCTAGAATATTTATAATATCGATTATTATATTTCTATTTCTCGGAATTAATTGATAGTTATATTTTAATAAATCATAATTATTTATGATATCGATTTTTATTATATTTCTAGGAATTAATCGAAGAAATTATAACTATTTAGAAATTTCAATTTTTTTTATTATTATTTCTGATAGTTATATAAGGAAAGTAAACCTATTCTATTTGATTATTATGTGATTTCCTAAAGTAAAAGAATAAAAAATCTAGAATATATTCAAAAGTCGTGAAAATATTAATTAAAAATATAGTTAATATAACGTTATAACAAATTTAATAATTATGTTGTTTTCGTTAATTTTATAATTATTATAATAAAAATATTTATTTCTTTGATATTAATAATTATATATATATATAATATATATGACGTAGTATTTAAGTTCTTTTTCTCTACCTTTCCATCTTCTATAAGTTTTACTTCAAGAAATAATTTTAATTTAGCTAAAATTACTAAAATTTTCATATCATTAATTTTTAAATATGAAGTAATCTATGTATTTTATTTAGTAATGTTCTGAATTATCTAGCAAAATAAATTTTTATTTCTTCTATAGATTTTTTATATTATGTTTATCCCATATTGGGCACTCTATTTTAATTAATTTTAAATAAGTTACTGATAAATTTTTAAATATCATACCAATACTAAAAAAGAATTATTTGTTTATGAAATCATCTTAATCATATCGTTTGACTATATTTGTTTCCATTGTATATGCATCAAATCCCCATATTATCATGTTGCTTGCATAGCTTTTTGTTTCCATTGTATCTAAATTTTTATATTGAAATAGAAATGTAAATTATTTTAATTTTAAATTATATTAAATTTTAGCTTTTATAGTTTCCATGGCCATATGATAGAAACACAAGGCGATTGGGATTTGATGATTTAAAACGAATCTATTTTTATATTCTATAATGAATAATTATATATATATTAATTTAGCATTATATGATACTATTTTAATTTGACTAAGAAAATTATAAATAAAGCGAGATCAAAAATGTTACTTTAATTAAATAAATATTATAGTAAGATTTGAATCAATGGTTATTTATATATACTAGTAGAAAGCCCGTCAAAAATGACGGGGAATGAGATTTTTTTCATTTTTTTTACGATAGATGTCATGCCAGATCCAAGCTCACAATATTAGGAAGCATATAATTATTAAAAAGTTTATCCAGCCCAGCTCAACCCTTAATAATTTGTTAAAGATATTCACATGTCAGGTGCAAGCTAATATAAATTTTGAGGTTCCAAGCCCAGTCGTATTCAATATAATTTTGAAAATTTTTCCCCACCTCGGAGATAGTTAAATTTTTAATTGATTTATCATCACATGAAGAATTATCTGATTTACCAATTAGTTTAAGATGTAAAAAAACATGTGAATTCCGTATTAAGGAAACTGGGAAGGCCTAGGCAAACCACTTATTAGAGAATCATGACAAATAAAATAAAAATAACCGACTCTTATACTTTTTGGTAATATGATCAATTATAATTATATATAAAAAATAAATTTTTGTTTATTATATAAGGTTATTGTAGCTTTTCGGATAAATTTAATGTATGTCTTGCATTTCCCAAATTATTTGTCTATATTTTATGTTAAGTAAAAAAATGCTATCTATTTAATAACAAAAATGCCATTAAACACTAATGAAACTTATATGCAAATTATATATATATATTTTTTAAGAAAATATTTTTTATTGACATAAAATTAGGCTAATTTTTTTAAAAAATAATGAGGAATAATTATTGTGTTGTGTATTTGATAAAATTAAGAGCAGATCCTTGGTGACATTTTTATTCTTGATGGAAAAAGCGACAAAATAAATCTAGAAGGTTGTCTGGAAATAATTAATGTACAATTTCATATCATTTAGGGTTGTAGATAAAAGTAATGACGGATTACCAAAGCAGTGTACAAAACACAATACGTCCTGATAAAGATGAGTCATATGCCTATGCCTTGGGATACTGGTATAAGAAGAACGCAAAATGATATTTCTGTCAATGTCAGCATTGGTAGCCCCCTCTAAAATAGAATCATGAACGACAATGTTAACTCAACCATAAAAAGGTAGTAAGAATTGTTATAAAGGCCACGACAGAAATACTGCATATTTTTCCATTAATAAAGTTAAAATGGCCTCTGCACATTCAAGTTTGAACATTCCTCTAAATAATCATGAATGTTTCTCAGAGAATCGGAGTGAAGATAGTACGGAATTGAATGCTTATATTTGTTAAAAAATAGGCAGAGGTGGCATAGGGATTGTGGTAGTGGTGATAGAAATATCATTTGGAGGCAACTGGGTGAAAATAAAATAAACATATAAATATAAAACATAAAATAAAAAAATAAATAAACCTCCAGAAGAGTTAATTTCAAGCGCAGTTTTATATTATTTTGGCTACCAGTAACTCTAGAACGGGCAAGGCGTTTGTTTATTCGTCATTATTTTCTTTGATTATCTTTAATAGATTCATCATGTTTTGTAGCAATGTGAGGAATTAAGGTTGGGTTAGCCTAGACAAATAAAGAAATCAGGCAAAAATATAAATAAACAATATTATTGAAATAAAACGAACATTAAAATTCTGTAAACCAGTAGATGGGTCAATATTAGATGCATATATTTAGTTGGAGGAATATCATTAAAAAAAATTTTTTTTGAGGGGGGGGGGACTTATCAAATGATATTCTAAAGGTATATTTTGCATTTGTGCATTATTAATGGCTGATATATCAATATTTGAACAATTATAAAGAGGAAATAAGATGGGGATAGTTTTATAAAGTAAAAATAAAATAATCCTAAAGTTAAATTTATAAGGTAGGAATAAAATAAAATATCATTCGGAGAGATCAATTGGCAAATTTTTTTAAAAAAATATGATCCTTGTGAATAAGTATAGAATAATTTAAATAATATATAAATACCGTAATATGTATTTTTTTTTGGAATAAATATAAACATAAAAATAGAAAACCTCGTTTAGTATTTTTTTATTGAAAGAATAAAAAGGAGTATTGTCAAAAAAGGTAGGAACCTTAAGAATATTTAATTGAATAAGAATAAATATTGTAATATATAATTATTTATATGGGAATATCTTTTACAAATTATTAAGGGTTGAGCTGGGCTCCTTCATGTGATGATAAATTAATTAAAAATTTAACTATCTCCTGGGTGGGAAAAAATTTTCAAAATTATATTGGATAGGACTGGGCATGGAACCTCAAAATTAATATTAGCTTACACCTGACAAGGTAATATCTTTTACAAATTATTAAGGGTTGAGCTGGGCTTAATAAACATTTTTATAATTATATGCTTCCTAATATTGTGAGCTTGAACTTGGCATGACACTATTGTAAAAAATGAATAAAAATCTCATTCCCCGTCATTTTTGATGGGCTTTCTTAATAATTTGTATAATTATTCCTCATTATTTTTTAAAAAAATTAGCCTAAATTTATATGTCAATAAAAAATATATATATAATTTGCATATAAGTTTCATTAGTGTTTTATAGCATTTTTGTTATTTAAATAGATAGCATTTTTTTTACTTAACAAAAATATAGACAAATAATTTGAGAAATGCAAGACATACACTAAATTTATCCGAAAAGCTACAATAACCCTATATAATAAACAAAAATTTATTTTTTATATAAAATTATAATTGATCATATTACCAAAAAGTATAAGAGTCTGTTATTTTTATTTTATTTGTAATGATTCTCTAATAAGTGATTTGCCCAGGCCTTCCCAGTTTCCCTTAATACGAAATTCACATGTTTTTTTTACATCTTAAACTAATTGGTAAATCAGATAATTCCCCTTCATGTGATGATAAATCAATTAAAAATTTAACTATCTCCGAGGTGGGAAAAATTTTCAAAATTATATTGGATACGAACGACTGGGCTTGGAACCTCAAAATTTATATTAGCTTGCACCTGACATGGGAATATCTTTAACAAATTATTAAGGGTTGAGCAGGGCTGGATAAACTTTTTAATAATTTTATGCTTCCTAATATTGTGAGCTTGGACCTGGCATGACACTAATAAAAATCTCATTCCCCGTTATTTTTGATGGGCTTTCTTAATAATTTGTAGTGTTTAGTAAATAAAGTATTACTTTTCTATGTATAGACATTGGTATAAAAGAGAATCATGACAAAATAAGGTCTGCTCTAATATTATTTATGTTTTTTTTTACATTTTAAACTAATTGATAAATGAGATATTTACCCTTCACGTGATGATAAATCAATTAAAAATTTAAATATCTCCGAGGTGGGAAAAAATTTTCAAAATTATATTGGATACGACTGGGTTTGGAATCTCAAAATTAATAATAGCTTGCACCTGACATGGGAATATCTTTTACAAATTATTAAGGGTTAAGCTGGGCTTGATAAACCTTTTTATAATGATATGGTTCCTAATATTGTTAGCTTGGAACAGGCTAACACTATCGTAAAAAATGAATAAAAATCTCATTCCCCATCATTTTTGATGGGTTATCTTAATAATTTGTAATATTTAGTAAATAATGTATTACTTTCCTATGTATAAACATTGGTATAAACTCAAGACTTGATCAATGGACATGGGAATATCTTTTACAAATTATTAAGGGTTGCTGGGCTTGATAAATTTTTTTATAATTATATGCTTCCCTAATTATATGCTTCCTAATATAGTGCCTCCTACAGTTGTATTAATTTTGAAAAAAATTTCCCAAGCCTAGAGATATAAAATATTAATAATTTGTAATATTAAGTAAATAATATATTACTTTTTGGTTTTAATATGGTGCATGAAAATATGAGTTATAGGATCATCTGTTTGTATAAAATAAATAAATAAAATCAACAAATAAAAAATAAATAAAAAAATACGTACCGATGACATGACGTAACGATGACATGACGTAGCGATGACATCACGTAGCGATGACATGACGTAGCGATGACATGACGTCACGATGACGTAGTGAGGACATCTGAAAATTATAATATAAATATCATTGATTTGAATATATTGTGTTGAATGTATTCTTTTAAGCTATATAGATGAACGTCCAATGACCTAATTTTAATTAAATATTATTTTATTTTAAATTATAATGTATCATATTTCGTACATTATAACTCAAACATATTACCTATTTTCCTCCTTTGACTCTATACAACTCCTTCAGTCTGATAAAAAGCTATGGGGACACGAATGATTGAAGAACATTTGCAAACACAACTTTGGCAATCTCTTATCCAACGAACAAATAAAAGTTGCCATTGCCATATATTTACGACTAAGATGATTATCAGCGTCTACATGACAGAACGCTGGATGCAAACCCACCTCAAAAACTTATACCTACCCCTCTCTAAAACATTTTTTAATATAATGGTACTCCCTTCATAAATTTTAAGAATAATAACTTAAACTAATGTTGTACTAGCAACTAGCAAAATATTGTTAACATTAGAGAGTTATTTTTTAGAACATAAATATAATTAAAAACCAACATTTACAATGAAGGCATTATTATAGTACATTGTTTGGCATGAATGAGTTTACTGATAGAATCTCAAACCCTTTTAAATTACATTTAAAAAGATAGCAGGAAGTGATCCATAAATTATTATATTGGAAAATAATGTCTATGATTGTGTGCATTTCGTCGAATTTAGCAATATCATTGTATTATATAAAAATCTATAATAAAAGTATTAATTTTTACAGCAATTTGCTCTATTTCATCTAAATATTTAATAGATAACCAACATCCCCCCCCAAATAAATTTATTCTACTACTAGTAACCTCCCCTTAAATGCCTACTCCCTACCCCACTTAAAAAAATTGGATGCAAACTGTTACTATCCCAACTGCTCATGTAGGTGCAAGATGATTACAAATAGCCCACAACCAAATAATTGTACAGATCACAATACATTGGTTATCTCTATGGTAGGTTAGCGTAGCCACAAAGGTTAGACCCCCCCCCCCCTCACATACTAAAAATCAAAATGCAAATCATACGTTAAAAAGGTTCAAAATGACTTAATATTCAAATAAATACCTAGACAGATAGTATTTTTAATAGAAATTCAGTTAATATGATTCCGAACATAAAGTTATTTTTTATTAAAGTTTTTTATGCTAATCTTATAAATTATTATTAGATATTTTACCTGTTCTTATATTTGTGTAATAATACCAATGACCATAATAATTTGTATAAGATATTCCCAAGTCAGGTGCAAGCAAATATTAATCTTGAGGAATATTTTTCAAGCCCAGTCCATCTCATATTAAGTTTCAAAACTATTTCCCAAACCCGGAGATTGTTAAATTTCTAAATAATTTATCAACACATGAAGGGGAAATCTCGGATTTACCAATTAGTGGGTTAACTCCTTTTATCAAAAAATTTGATAAGGGCTATCTATATCTTTTGTTAAGTACAAAAAAATGCTATTTATTTAAATTACAAAAATGCCATTCAATACTAATGAAACTTATATGCAATTTATTTATATATTTTTTAAGAAATTTGTTTTTCTTGCCATATAAATTTAGGTAATTTTTTTAAAAAATGATGAGGAATAATTATTACTATGTGTGTCTGGTAAAATTAAGAGCAAATCCTTTCAGTCGTCTGCAGAAGGAAAAATGAATGTATAATATCATCCCATTTAGGGTTGTAGGTGAAAGTAATGAATAATGACGGATTATCAAAGCAGTGTACAACACCCATTGCGTCCTGATAAAGCTGAGGCCCTGGGCTACTGGTAAAAAAAGAACGCAAAATGATATTTCTGCCAAAGTGTCAGTTTTGGTATCCCCCTCTAAAATAGAATCATGAACGACATTGTCAACTCAACCATAAAACGGTCGTAAGTTTTGTTATAAAGGCCATGACAAAACTACCGCATATTTTCCCATTAATAATGTTAATGAAATTGGCCGCACTACACATTCACGTTTGAACAACTCTCTAAATATTCATGAAAGTTCCTTAGGGAATCGGATAAAGTATTATTTATAATAACTCCTAATGAGGTAAATGATAGTAGAATTAAATGCTTTTATTTGTTAAAAATTAGGCAGATGTGGCATAGGGATTGTGGTAGTGGTGATAGAAATATCATTTGGAGGCAACTGGGTGTATAAAATAAACATATAGATATGAAACATTAGATAAAAAACAAAATAAACCTCCAGAGGAGTTCACAGTGCCTTATTATCTTGGCCACCAGTAACTCTAGAACGGGTAAGGCGATTGTTGAATCGCCATTTTTTTCTTTGCTTATCTTTAATAAAAGATTCATCATGTTTGGTAGCAATGTGAGGGATAAGGGTTAGCCTAGACAAAGAAAGAAATCAGGCAAAAATATAAATATACTATTGTTGAAATTAAACAAACATTAAAATAATGTAAAACCGGTAGAAGAGTCAATATTAGATGCATATTTCTAATAAGTTGGAGGGCTATCATCAAATAAAATTTTTGGGGGACTAATCAAGTCTATTATGATATTCTAAAAGTTAAAAAATAACATGATAAATGTAATGATCCAAGCATCCAAGATCTTAATATTTAAAAAGATTTTCTCAAGCCCACCTTCCCTAATAACTTTGAAATATCAAGCCCAGAGATATTAAATTTATAACATAAGACTAACATTTAACATTAAAAAATCCTAATATAGGTTCTACCCTACAATATCTGGAAAAAATATCCAAGCATCCAAGACGAACATTTAATAATAAAAATCCCAATATAGGTTAAACTGGATAAAATATCCAAGCATCCAAGATCTTAATATTTAAAAAGATTTTCGCAGTTTACTTTCCCTAATAATTTTTAAATAAAGCCCAGAGATATTAAATAAGACTAACATTTAACATTAAGAAATCCCAATATAGGTTCAATCCAAACTAACCTTTAACATTAAAAAATCCCAATATAGGTTCAAGCCTACAATATCTGGATAAAATATCCAAGCATCCAAGATATTAATATTTAAAAAGATTTTCTCAAGCCCACCTTCCCTAATAATTTAGAAATTCCCAATATAGGTTCAAGAAAAAAGCATCCAAGATCTTAATATTTAAAAAGAATTTCTCTAACCCATCTTCCCTAATAATTTTGAAACCAAGCCCAAAATTTATAATTAATGAAGAGGAAATCTCTAATTTACCAATTATTCTACAGGTAAAATATATTACTTTATAAAAATAATAACATAAGACTAACATTTAACATTAAAAAATCCCAATATAATTTTGAGAAAAATTATACTTGATAAATAAGAGAATGTTCTATTTTGTAGGTCCTCGCTATCCCTAGTGCGTTTCTTTTTTTGATTGATCTGCCATCTTTTTCTTTTATTAATGACAGAATCACCACCTGTACAATCATTAACTGAGGTTAGGACATGGCTTGTTATCTAAAATAGAAACAAAAGAATAAATAAAAATAATAAATGCATTGAACTTGATGAGGAGTCAATATACCACTTGTACAATCATTAAATATGGGTAAGACAGGGCTTGTTATGTAAAATAAAAACAAAGAATAATATAAAGAATATAAATGCAATGAACCTGAAGAGGAGTCAATATTAGGTTCAACTCCCTAGAAATAGTTGGGACATTATCAGAAGCTAAAATAGATGAGATGTATTCTATAATATAAAAGAGTATAAAAAAAAATATATATAAGGCTAACTTTATTTTGAGTTGTTAGATTTTGTAGGGCCTCGCTATCCCTAGTGCGTTTCTTTTTTTGATTGATCTGCCATCTTTTTCTTTTATTAATGATGGATAAATCACCATCTGTACAATCATTAACTGAGGTTAGGACATGGCTTGTTGCCTAAAATAAAAACAGAAGAATAAATAAAAAAAAATAAATGCATTGAACCTGATGAGGAGTCAATATACCACCTGTACAATCATTAAGTGAGGTTGGGACATGGTTTGTTATCTAAAATAAAAACAAAAGAATAAATAAAAAATATATTAATGTATTAAACCTGAAGAGGAGTCAATATTAGGTTAATCTCTCTAGAAATAGTGGGAATATCATCCATCATAAGCTAAGTATTCTAAAATGAAAAGTATAAGCCTTTTTAGTATATATAGATGAATAATTTATTTTGCATTTGGTAGATTTTATTGGGCTTCATGTCTAAAAATATTTTCTATAAAAAAAAAAAAAAATCAATAAAAAAAAAAAAATCAATAAAAATAATACTACGTACCGATGACATGACGTAGCGATGACATGACGTAGCGATGACATGATGTAGCGATGACATGACGTCACGATGACGTAGTGAGGACATCGGAAAATTATAATATAGATTATTTCGAAATTTAATCATAAACTCGAATTTATACTATGGGTTTTTATTTTATATTTTTAATCAAGTTTAAAAATATTCCTTGGATAACATTTTATAAATGGATGTACAAAAGTTTAATACCTCTCAAACAACAAAATATGATTTAATAACTTTAAGAGTAGGTGGAGGCTGATTTTAAGTTTAATTCTTTTGTGTAAGTTTTAAATGATTACTATCGATATTGAAAGATTAATATATTATATCCATTGAATTTCGATATATATTAAATAAATTTTTTAAAATATATATTATTTTTCAATGTAATTCACAATAAGTTAATACAAATAAAATTATTAACACTTATCATTTGCTCAAATTATGTAATACATTTGCGTATCATGTCAATTCAGCGAAACATTTTCACTCGAAATTTTATCGCGACTGTTGTTTATCGGGAAGAAATTTATAGCAAAGTAATATTGCGAAATTTACTTTCGCGAAACCTTAACCGCACATACTTCATAGCAAATACATTTTAGCAAAACTTTTATCGCGAACCCTTTATAGCAAATTTTCTACCGCTAATTTGCCGGTTAATATCGCTAGCACATTATCGAAAAACAATAAATATATTGAGAATGCATTTATTTAAAGGAAAACAACATATTCAATATTATTCACCCATAAAAGTTCCTTAAACCATAAATGCATGTTATCACCCCGCCCCCCTTTCCATGCTAAGTTATACTGGTTAAAAAAACTTTTAAAAATCTGATCATTTTCATGATTTGTAGTGATAGAAATGATTAGCAAAACAGTCGAAAGATATTTTTTATTGATATTCATGTCGAGATATTATGCTATAATTTTTATCCCCCACCCCCAGAGATGAGTAATCATTTACACATATCCTTTAGCGTCCATTTGATACCCATATATATATTATAAATATTTTACCTTTACCTTCCCCCCAACCAGGCGCAGACTTAATATAAAATGAATTCGTTTTTTTAAATACTCATATGGAGATTTATTTTAAAGTAGGCCTTACCTACCCATTTCTCCCCCTATCAATGATAGAGATCAGAGATCTCAGAGATAATAGCATTTAAAAAATATTTTTATTCGCTTTCATTTGATGTCCTTGTTGGATATTTCTTATAAAAGAAATTTAGATCTCTTCAAACCTAGATATGAGAGGGCCTAGATAGAGTGATGGGTAATTATAATAGTACTCTCAATCTTTTTATTGACTTCCATTTGATATGCTTGTCTTGATATTTTTTGTAAAAATGTTTACCTCCACCCCTTCATATTATAAACCAGTAAATTTTATAAGCGATATATTATATTTTCCAAGAAATTCAATTCTGAATTAAAATTTTTGCTTAGCAAAATCATCTTTTGGGAATTCAGTGAAAATTACTTTAAGTAGTTTTAATTAAGGAATAAAGAAAATAATATATATGCTGAAGCATTAACCTACATGTATTCTAATTTGACATTACATATTGACTTAAGCTTCAGAATTAATGTTTGCCAAACTTTGTGGTTAAGGGGTCTTAATATATTCGGATTTCTGTCAAATTTTATGAAAATATAAACTAATATTTTATATCTAAGTAAACAGAAAAGATAAAAATATATCTATAAGGATTGTAAAATCTTAAGATTCACACTTATATGTAATTTATTTTCAATCGCCATTCATAATGATTAATATTAAATTTTTATTTCATTCTTCGCAATATTGTTTTTCGCGGAATAATATTCGCTAATATGGATTAGATTGTTATTATACATTCACGCATGGAACCATGGGTCCACCTCTTAGTATGAACATTTATGAAAAAACGTCAAATGACCTAAAATGGCCACAAATATATTTGAAGCGATTATAAATTTGTATAATTTTGAAACGTTGTAAGAGATTTGACAAATAAATAGCTAAATGGTAATTAATATTTATATTAATACAAGAACAGTATACACTAAACAATAAATTGCAGATAATTTACAATATTTTAGCAAACTCTTAATACTCTAGATCTATTAATATATAATAGACAGCACAATTGTATTATAAATATATCTTTGATATAATATTAATAAAATGTATATCAAATAATAAAAATCTAAATTAATATATAAAAATGCAATCTCCTTTTTTTTTGCATGATAATGTATAAATTGAATTAAATATTTGTTAGAATAGATAATATTTTTGTTGTATTTTGATTTAATTAAACTATATTGAACCATTTGATTGTTAGAATTGTTTTGAATAATAGCTTTGTTTAAAAATAATATAATTATCTAAAAGTTACTATTTACTTGGTATAATGGTATTTCTGTTATGGGCATCTATTTCCTCCAAGACCTCTTGGTTCATAACTTTGTTAAAAAATAGTTATACTAATATAATTAAAATTTACTTGGACTATTTGTGTTATCCAAAACTGGACCTTGTAGATTAATAGCTTTGAAAAATTATTGTAAATATTAATTAGACATTTTACTTTAGCATTCTGCAGTACATACATTTGATACTATAATATAAATACACAAGCATTAATTCAGTAATTAAGGATATAATTTAGGATTAAATATTAATCAAAATTATTTACTTTGGATTGGTTTGCAAGTTTTTGTTCTATGGTGATGCTAAATTGAGTAACAGTAAGTTTAGCAACAATCTTTGTTATGTTTAGTTTAAAAATATAAATTATTATATGTAAATTAAATAATATATATTTTAATTTCTAAATTTATAAGCTTTTTATTGGAAATTTTGGGATGGGAATCAATTAAAAATTTTGGGAATCAATATTTAAATAACTTACATTATATTTAAAATATAAAATTAACTATAAATATATTTAAAATATTAAATAAACTTATAATATATTTAAAAATTTTTAAAATTAACTTACTGATATTTTGGGAATCAATTGGAAAAATTTAAGTTTTAGCAAAACGACAAAACACCTAATTAAAAAAAAATACGAACTAGAGGGAGGCTATTGTTACTTGCAACTATTGTTGCATTTAAAAAATTATAAAAAAAGTAAAATTTTCATTTTTTAAAGAACGCATGTTGTTTTTTTTTTACCATTAACAATATTTATTTATTTCAAAATAATTTTTTTTTATTTATAAATAAATATATTTTTTTCATAAATAAAAATTATATTATTAAAAATTAGCTCCCCATTTTTTTTATAATTAATTAAACCCTACTGGAAATTGTGCAATAGATACTATTGCAGGTAAAAAATATATTTTTTTAAGCCAAATATTTTTTTATGGTATTAGTCCCTCCTATGATCGAATCAAGCCCTACTGGAAATTATGAGATAGATACAACTCTTGCAGGTAAAAATTTTATTTATTATTATTACATACCTTTTGTAGTAAATGTTAGATATTCGTCATTCTTCATTTTAAAAGAATGGCTAAATAAAAATTACCTGATGATTATATGCTTTCAGGAATTAAAAGAAACATGTGAAAAGGTATGTAACCTAGAATATCTTAAAAAAAAGAATAAATACATTGGAAAACAAAGAGAATATTAATAGTTTACCATCATCTTCTAATTCCTTAGAATTAGTTAAAAATTTAAAAATGCCTGAAAAAATAAATAGAAAAAAGAAAAAAATACAGTATTTTTAACAAAAAAAAAGCTTTAAATAAAGAAATAGATAATGAAATCGATCTTTCTATAATGCAGGATATCACGAATCAAGAAAATCTACAATTATCCAAAGAGAATCTAGACCTACCCAAAGAAAATCTACAATTATATAAAGAGAATATAGAACTACCCATACAGGATCAATTACAATTACCTAAAACCTTGTCATTTCACAAATTGCATTCAAAATTATTATAATTGTATCTATTTTTATTATAATAATATATTTAAATAGTGTAATCATATTTAAAATACAAATGTTATGAAAAAGAAATAAATATTTGCTTAAAAAGAGTCTCAATTTATCCAGTTTATTGTAATGCCTATAGTATAAAAAGAATTAAGATATAATCTATTTATCTAAGTTTTGAGTTGTTTATTTGGTCATTTTCATGGGATTCTTCTGCTATTATCTATTTTTAGTGTAGACTAAATATATATTGTGAAAATTAGATTAAACATGAAAATTTTAATTAATTAGGAAAAAAACATATTTATAGCTTAATAAAAATATTTGCTTATGAAGAGTCTCAATTTATCCAGTTTATTGTAATGCCTATAGTATAAAAAGAATTAAGATATAATCTATTTTGTTTTTTTGGTCATTTTCATGGAATTCTTCTGCTGTTATCTATTATTCGAAATTATAGCTTAAAAAAGAAAATTTAATAAAAAAATATTGACTTTAATTAATTATAAAAAAAAATGGAGAGCTAATTTTTAATAAAATAATTTTTATTTATGAAAAAAAATATATTTATTTATTAATAAAAAAAAAATTATTTTGAAATAAATAAATATCGTTAATGGTAAAAAAAAAAGAACATGCGTTCTTTAAAAAATGAAAATTTTACTTTTTTTATAATTTTTTAAATGCAACAATAGTTGCAAGTAACAATAGCCACTAGAGAGACGATACCTATATTTAAACCGAGCCCAACATTTTTTCACTAAGCATTTTTTAATTCTATTTTGGGATCTAGGAATATCAAATGAAACTTTTAAAACCTCAATGGGTTAATCACAATGGTAATGTTAATTTGTTTATGATATGTAAATATTTATTATTAGGTTGTGCTATTTATTCAATAGATATTCACCCTAATCTCAAACGCTTTGCTACAGGGGGATTAGGTTAATATTTTAATTTATTCCTTATATATATTCATTAGAAAACTGGTAATTCAGTATAATATTATATATATATTCACAGTTTATTTAAATCATGATCAATATTATAAATTTCTGATATAAATAATTAGTCCTTTTTAGAATAGTCTTTATTTTAAAAAATAATATAATAGTCACATTTATTACAATTTTATATATTTTTTGATTTTATTGTGATTTGGGAATAATAAAAAATATAGGATTCAATATTTAATCATTCATACTTTATTTGAATATTTATGTTAAATTAAAATTGGATGCAAAAATTAGCAAAATAAATATTAACATTTTATCCAATGGCTTTTATCATATATCCTCTCAAACCTATTGAATTATTTAACTCCCACATTAGTTCTCATTAAATTTCTACTCAACAAAACACACTGATGAAAATAAACATTTTTTTTGGTATATAATTATCATATTTTAATTCTTGTTTTATTTTATAGATTTTTCTTTTTAATATTTTTAAATTTTATTTAATATCAAAATACTATTATAAATATAATTTATATCATTAAAATAAAATAAAATTTTAAAAATACAACTAAGATATAAATTTATCTTTACAATGAGAATAATTTTGTTTAAAATAAATGAAATTTCTATTGTTTTGATCATACATGTAATTATTTATAATAAAAAATAAATATTGGTATTTTTTTGTTTACAAAGGCAAAAGATTTTCAGATATCAATATTGATATTTTCCTCTATTACTTACAAAAGGACCACAAATCAAATATTGTGGTGTTAAATAGTTTAAAAAATATTTAAATAAACACAAATATTAATTAGATTTGATTAATGAATTAAAAATTAATGATAAACTATTAATCAACAGATTTGAATATCAATAAAATAAAAATATATTATCAAAATGTGATTAAATAAAATACTAATATAGCTAATGATATCAATTTTATTATAAACATTCTAACAATCTACATCACAATTATCTTTAGTAGAGGAAAATATAATTATTCTTCTTAGCAAAAGAAATCTTTTATCCTTATCCTCAAAAAAATAATTTTTTTTAATAATAATTAAAAATAAATTCAAAGCAATAGTAGATCATCCTGGCCTGCTAAATGTGCTAAAAAAAATTTGCATTGGGTAAGGTAACGTTTTTTCAAAAAATTTTTACATAAACAAACTTCAATAACCTAAAAAATAATCTAATTAAACAACAAAGGAATTATAAACTGGCAGCTGAAATCAAATTACGTTTGGTAAACATTACCAAATTATTCTTGCTCACAAAATTTAAGAAATAATAAATGTAGTCTAATTTTATGAATCAAATACAAAACCATATGAGTTATGTTGATATGTTGGCTAAATTAGCCATTCATAAGCATGCAGTTTATTCTCATGATGATTCTAATTCTATCAATGAATTAGATTCTATTGATGAATTAGATTTGAACAAATGAAATGAACAAAAACATATTCAAGATGGGGGGGGGGTGGAAAAGAGAAAAGAATGGAATCAACCATTCAGATTCTGTCTATGAATCAAATAGTGTTAATGACATAGCTCAAAGTAATCCTCAAATTATAAATTCAAATATTAGGTATTAAAATACCTTCAATATATTTATATATGAAATTGTTAATTTTAAGATTAAGAATAATTTAATATAATTTTTATAACTATTTATTTATTCTAACTATTTTTTCTCATATTGAATCCTTAAAGATGATTATTCTGTTATGGAGTAGAGGATGAATATTTAGCCTATTGAAAATATTCTACTTATGAATTTTGATGGCTAACAACTTGATTGTATATCTATTAATATACTATATCATGATCGTTTTTTAACAGAAAAGGATGTGAAAATATTATTACAAGTAATTTATTATAAGGTGGTTATAAACTTTAAACTTGCACAATTTATTTATTGTACAATTATGTTTGCTATATAATAAAATAAGACATGGTAAAGCCTAGAAGTCTGCATTGGGCGGGTTTTTGGACCTTAGGCTCGCCCACCCAATGTTTTAAAAAATTTATATCCCACCCATAGTTTCAAAAAAAAATATACCCGCCCGCCCATTAGTCTAAAATTTTTTAGCCGCCAAATTTTAACCCAAACCCGCTATTATAAAATTTAATTATGGCCATTCTTTCAATTTTTTAAGCATCTAATAAATAAAAATTCAGCATTACACCTCTACAAAAAGCTTTATAATTTAGGAAATTACTATATTAAGCATAAAAAAAATTCAATTTAAATTATGGATGATTTATTTGATCAAATAAAATATTTATGAAAAAAATATAAAATTGATAAATGCAAAAATAATAATGAATCAACATTTTCTGGATCAAATATATTCTTCTTTATTCTAAAGACCTTCCAGCAAAGCTAAATCCTCGTTCAGAAGAAGCACTAGTTGCAGGAATTGCCATTATTTTTCTTGCTAATCTTGATAGCTTTGGCATATCTCTTTTTTGTCGTTTCCACCAAAGTAGTTTTTTATATACAAAAAAGTTTATTTATTTTAAAAAAAAACTTTTTATGATACCAAAAAAGGACATTTTAATTTTTAATATCCCAAAAAGTTCATAAGAACAATTTTTTATTAATATTTACTTAAATGATTTAAAATTTTTTTAACCCGCCCGCACATTGTTTAAATTTCATAACCCGCCCACACAGTAGGTGGGACCCGCCAATATTTTAAAATTTTTTTAACCCGCCCGCCCACCAGCCCGTTGTTAAAAAATTTTTTGCCAATGGGCGGGCCGAAACCTTGCCCAAGGCAGACCTCTGGTAATCAGAATTGGAAAAATTTCATAGTTTTTACAATAATTGTTAACTATTGTAAATGGTTTATATAATATTGTTAAGTTTTTTAGGGTAAAAATGGATAGATAATTATATTATTATCCTTATAAAATATTTGAATACAATACATTTTTTCAGTGAACAAATTCTAAGCCTTCCATCATGCCACAAAAAAAGTTTTAAATTCACCGGTCTTGTATTGACTAGGTTTAGCTTCTTAATTTTTCTATGTGTACTATGACACAAATAGAAAGCATAATTACGGTATGATCCCCCTAATTAAAAAAATTAATAATCATACCAATGATAGTTTTAACCAAGCTCATAGCAGACTTTTCGAAATCCAAGCATGTATAAGAGACCTGTAGGCCAGGGTGCACAGGCCTGGCCGTATTTTAATTTTTTTAGATATACCAGGGCGGAACCTGAAAATTTTTATATTTTTAAAATACCCGGGCTGGACTTTAAATTTTTTTTAAAAAAAAATACCCGGGCCGTGCCATATATTTTAAAACCAAATATTCTAAATCGCCATTATTAGCTATACCTATTTTTTAGCGTTTTTTTTGAGTACACAATAAACAGCTAAAAATAGCGTTTGTGGATACTCGGAATGACATAAGAAATTTTTTTGGAAGCATAGCATAACTTCCATCCATATACCATGCTGTTATATTTACTAATAATTTCAAGATTCATCCATTGCAAACATGATTTGGGCCATTATCTAATAAAAACTTCTGGGGATCACAATTTGCCCAATTTTCATGAAAATATAATGATATCTAAACTAAATACCTTCTATAACTAGGTCTTTTGATATGATTCCTAAGGGTTCTTTTTTATTGACCCCTTCGATAACATGTGTGACTAAACGTTTTTGTCTAATTTTACAACTTTCTCTGCATAAATTTGAACAGGTTTAATACTAAAAAGTCTGCTCGCTTCTTCATGTTAGAAATGGATTTCATTGCTGCTAATCCGTCAATATTGATTGTATATGCGCTTTTTCAAGTATTGGATCTTGATTTTGAAGTGTTGAAGATTATATTGTTCGACATTTAAAAGATGAATACCTGGAATAGCGCCATCTTATATAGTCTAAGCATTTTTTATGGATGGTATATGAGTAACCTTCAAATACGACTTTTCCTGAATTTAGTCTGAAGAATATTAGGTAAAATAGCAAATTATGTTATTTGGTCTGTACCTATCTTATATTATGTGAGAGAATTTCAAAAAGCGTTATTTATATAAGTAATAAACAAGTTAAAGTGTTGAGCAAAGTCATCAAATGTGTTATTTTCTTTAAAAAAATTAGATATGAAAATGTTAATAATAAATTTGGATATGGTATATTTACCAATTCCTTTCACACTGTCAAATTTTCCTGGGGGGGGGGACGTTTCCGGGATTATTTTTCATATACAATAAAAAATAAAGAAAAAGTATTTATGTATTTATAATAGAAAGTAAAAAATAAAGTGTAAATCTAAAAGAGAATAATTATATTTTATATTATTTTTGGCGATCGATTTAGGAAATGAATGTGGGAAAATAGTAATATGGAACATGGATCCGGTCGTTAACGAGGATAAAGAAAAAAATGACGCCATTCCTAAAATTTTATGCCAAATGGATAACCATTTATGTAAATGCTATTATGATTATAATAATTCCTAATCTCTACTAACATACATTTCACGTCAAGCTTGCGTCAATTGCGTTAGATGGTCAAATTCGGGCGAATATTTAGCTTCGGGGAGTGACGACAAATTGATCATCATTTGGAAAATGGCTTACAAAAATATATCCAAGGATATCACTGGGGAATACTGGAAATCTCATTACATGTTAAGGGCCCATGTTGGAGGTTTTATTTTCATGCCGTGTACATGCAAAAATCACTTCTTTCATTTATTTTATATGGTTACTAGAAATTTTATCTGCCAAAATCCCACTTTTATAGGATGTGCTCGTTTTTATTTATTATTTACTTATTATTTTGGCAAAAAATGTATTTTATTTAGTTACCTTTATAATTTATTTAACAGATGTACTGGACGTTTCATGGTCTCCTCACGATGCTTATTTGGCTACCTGTAGTGTCGATAACACTATAATTATCTGGGACGCGCTCAAATTTCCAGGTAAATTTTTTCCACAGGAATATTTTTTATTTAATTTTTATTTTACGCGCAGATATCATTCACGTGATCAAAGGTCATACTGGATTAGTTAAAGGTGCCACTTGGGATCCTACCGGCAAATATCTGGCTACTCAAGTATGAATTTTTTAAAAAAGTATAAAACAGAGTGTGGATAAAAATCTTAGGGTCAATTATATTCTATATAGATAATCTTATATTTTTATAGGTTGCTCTAACAATTTTTATGTTTATTTTAAATTTCATCCTCTATTTTTAGTTTTTATTATATATTTGGATGCTTTATTTGATCTTAAAACTAAATAAATAATGATGTTTGGAGTGAAACTTATAATAGTATTGGATGAATATGTATTTATATTATTATAATTTTAACCATAAGACCTGGCTCAAACAAAGAGAAAAGGTCTTTATTTTGCGAAATGATATTTTGCGATAGATGTGAATTTAATGTATGTTTAATGATGGTTGTGCTGACAAGCGAAATCAAGTCCATTTCTCTTAGTTTGAGCCATAACTAAAGATTTATCTAAACTTAAAGGAGATTAAGATGGCCTTCATCATTTATTATTTCGATTTCATTTTAGTTGCACATAAACTTATTCAACTTTTGATCTTTGACGCGAAAATTTTATAAATTCATGAAGTAATTAATCAAACATTATCATAATTAATGCAGAATTTATTGAAATAGAATTTTATTAATCACCGGTTTTAAGAGAATATATAACTTATCATATTTGTTCACTAGATTCTACCTTTAAAAATCTAGAATATAAAAAAATAGTTTTAAATTAAAAAAATATAAAATATAAAAAAATAGTTTTAAATTAAAAAAAATTTTGAATTTTTATAAAAAAATCATTGACCTAAACACGCCCTGAATATAAATTTTTATTATTTTTTACATAAATTTATCCATTCGACCAGATCATATTGCAATTTTTGTAAAAATATTTAGTCAGAAGACAGAACATTAAGAATATGGCGCACTGCGAACTGGAAACAAGAAGTTCAGATCACAAAACCTTTCAAAGAAGTAATCAATTAAACTAAACAATTATCTTTATATATAAATATATATTATTATTTTATTTAGTTTATGTGGTCATTTAACATGACTGTTTAAAATGTCCAGGGACAAAGATAATATGTCCAATAGATAAAATGTCCCAAGATGCCCAGAAAGATAAAAATATTAATTTTTTTTAAAAGCTTTATACAATCTGAAGAATTAAAAAGTCTGGTATTATATCGTCGATCTAGAATTGGAGTGCTCCACTCACCATTTTCAAAATTTTTGAGTTAGAAGTGGATAGTAACTTATTTATTCCCAATATATATAAAATAAAAACTAGATTAAAAAATATTAATTTTTGCCGAAGTTATAACTGTCAATTTTGCGCTATTTGCATATAACGATGTTAATTTTGCTTCATATGCATGGCCTATCCTATTATCTTATTTAATCACGTATTATATTTCCCTCCATTTTTAATTTTTTTTCCTTAATCGTAAAATATTTTTATTCCATATCTATTCCCAAATTATTTAAAAATTATAATTAAGCATTATTTGCTCATTAAATAAAGATATAGAAATTGAATTTGAAATTAAGTAATTGTATAAAAAATTTATCACAATTTTTTAATAATCTACTTGCTAATAATTTAAAGATTTAAAATTAAATTTATATTTAATTATATAAAATTTTACTATTTTTTTTATTAAGCATTACATGTTCATTAAATAAAGATATAAAAATTGAATTTAAATTTTACATATAAGTACTTAATATTATCCTTAAATATCTAAAAGTAAAGGCATTGAAAGAAAATGAGTAAGAGAAATAGGTGAGGCCTATATTAATATTTAAAAAAAGATATTTGAATAAATATATATTTCAGTGTCATAAAAAAGCTAATGTTGATCAGAGGAAAAAAAATATTCACGAGGCTTTTTGGAGCTTGGCTGATGAAGCTAAGGGATATAGTAAATTTACTGTTAGAACATCGTATAAGGGAAAAAAAGATTCTTTAATTTATAAAAACTATTCATAATTTAATTTTTTTGTATTGGAGAATGTTAAAGTTCGAGTTTGTGGATAATTTTTAATTACAAACACTTGAATAAGTAATAAACATAATATTTGTTTCTTTAAAAATTTATGCCAACTGGAACTGATTTGGCTTCTAGAAAAGTTAATAATACTAAAAAAAAGTTATTTCGGAGATAAAGATTTTATCATTGATCACATAAACACTATTCCAAGAGTCTTTTCACATTACAGGCAAAAAGACTCTTCAAAGGAGTACCTTAAGGGAAGTTTCAATTATAAAATATTTTATGAGTTATATTCTAAAAAATTTGATGAATTATCATAAATTCTTGTTAAAGATCATTATTACATGAGTAAAATAGAAAAAAATTAAGATATAGTGTTAATTTCGATGATTTGAAGTTATTATTTTGAATTTATTTATTAAATTTTATTTTAAAAAATGTAAATGGAGCATTTTGAACATAAAAAAAATCATCATAAAGTGTTATATTTAATTCATTTGCATTTTGATTTTATCAAATAAATTTTATATTTAATTTTTTTTGAATAAAAATTTTTTAAACAGTAAATAACTAATAATATGATAAATTATCTCTGAAATTTTTAATTAAATTGATCAATAAATTTTCCCTATATTTGATTTTAAACTTTAATGTTGATTTTCTCATTTTAATCTTTTGCCCAAGTGGAGTTCCAATTCTATGAGTAATATAATTTTATTAAAAAGGATATAGTTATAAATTAAATTGCAATAATATTTCGTAAATGCCATCATATTTTATATTTGTAATAAATCAGATAAATTATTTACAATATCAAATAATTTTTCATCGTTATGTTTTATAACCTTTTAATTTCTAAAGAAATCTAACCTTCCCGATCGCAATAGTATTCCACTTGCATTTTTTTTAATTTAAAAATTTGATTTGTTGGGTGAGATATTTGAGCGTTTTATTGAAGATTGGCAGAATTCCATAGCAATTATTGAATCTTGGAAATTTTTAACTACTCTAAAAAAAAGGAGATATTTAAACGAAAACGTGAATAATTTATAATTAATAATAATTATATAGATTTTCCTTATTTATAAAATACATCATTATAATAATAAATTTAATTTATAATGCCAACCCAATTTTTAGGGCAATTTCTTATTGTTTTTTCTTTATATAACATGCGATTTTTTGAAATAGAATCATTATATATATTCGCACATAACGAATAATTTACGATTTCCTTACAATTTGATTCATTTTTGAAAAGGCCTATTATAAAGTAAAGTTATTTTAAATAATTTTTTAATCAGATATTCTTACAATATAAAATAATTTGGTTAAGCAAGACCTGCTCAATAATTTAATTATATTTAGTCAAGCTTTTTAATTCAGATTGTAGTATAATCTTAAATTTTTTTAAAAAATGTATATATTTTTCTGGAAATTTTATTCACGAGAGAAAGAATTTTTGTGTTCTGACAATTTATCATAACTTTTTATGTCTCATTATTTTGAAAATATCGAAAATATTTAGAGATAGATTAATAATTTTTTTGCAATAAATGCTTGTTTTTATTAAACCTAAATTTTATCATATTAAACTTCGATATTGGAAGAAAGAGAGAGAAATAATGAATGAATAAGTGAATAAAATGTCTTTGTAAAATAATTCTGCAAAATTTTATTATATAAAATAATATAATAATAATCATCCTTGTATTTTAAAGTGTGCCGGCACTACTCACGTGTTGAGATTGGGATGGTCTCCCGATGGTCATTATATTGTTTCTGCTCACGCCATGAACAATTCTGGCCCTACCGCGCAAATCATCGAAAGAAACGGCTGGAAGGTAAACATGGATTTCGTGGGTCATCGCAAGGCTATCACCTGTGTCGTAAGTTATATAATATATTCCATTATAAATCACCCAAAAATGTCAATTTCTGGCCTAACTCATTCAGATTTTATTTTAAATTTCATATTTTAATAAACCTGGTAAATAATAAAAATCTAAAAAAATTTGTTCTTAACTCTCCCAGACTATGATTGACCTCTATGATCACAAATTTTCTTAAAAATAAAATTTTTAAGTGGCAAAAATTTTTCATGTAATAAAGGTAGAATATTTATTCAAAATACTGATGTTAGTTACCTTAAAATTAGATCTAAATGGAATACAAATTTAAAAATATCTTGAAATTACCATAGATTTTTTTAAACTTTAATAGACCTAAGATTAAAATATATGCTGGAAATTAAGTTTGACATTCAACTAGTTTGGACATGATTGTCCAAAGAGAAAGATGACAAAATTAATCGTAATCAACATCATCTAACCCCTTCTAACCGACCGATGAGAGAATATACGTTAGAGGTCTGCATGGGCTCTCCGTTGGGTCGGGTTCTAACAGCCTTTATTTTCGGGTCGGGTTGTAAGAGTCCGACCCGAAGCCCAATCTGATAAATAAATATAAATATCCTAAATAATCATTTTAATTCATAATTTCGATTAGAATAACATGCCTTTTTTTATCTAACACATTTCATCATTAAGATGTCAATCAGAATAATATCATTTTCAATTATTATTTTACGTAACATCGGTTTAGTAAACTATTTTGTTATTATATTTTTGTGTTATTATTACATACTTTATTTACATCATATTCTATCAGGTTAATTAAAATATTTCTAATATCTATTTAATTAAATAGTCTCAAATTTTCAATATTTAAAAGTCTTATCAAAACGACTCCCAATTTTAGTGTTTTGGTTCTCAAAATCCGGGCTATCCCTGCTTCCTCGGCTAGTAGTGAAAGAGCGCTTTCAATGGCTGGTAGGGCTTTTATAGATAGGAGAACTTGTTTAAAGCCTGACAAACTCCCCTCATTATTATATATCACAATTATTCACTATGTGATACTATTGATAATGATATATCTTTATATGTTTTATTTTTATATAATCGCAATAATTTTTAAATTCGATTGTATTTAAACTGAATAAAAGGTATATTTTTTCAATTTAAATAAAATGCAACTTTATATAAATATTGATTATATTATGGCGGTTAAATAAACTTTTTTAAGGTAATACACATAATTTTTAATTGTTTTTGGATATTATAAGATTCATACTCAAATTTAAAAAAATTAGTCGGGTTTGGATCGGGTTGAAAATAAAATTTGAATTCGGACTCTTAGGCTCAGACAAATTTTTTAAAAATATTTGAGCTCGGGCAGCGAAAAATTCACTTTGCAGACCTCTAATATATTTGCCAAGATTATGCCCCACTATAATGTGCTCAAAAGGGGGGCTCCTTTTTTTTATTTAGAAATTTTTGTGCTAATATGTGAAACCTTTTTTTTGGGCTAATTTTTGATAAACTATTCTTGCTAATTTCGAAAAATAAAGCTAAAAATTTTGCTTAAATTGAGCTCTCGTAAGTTGATAACGGCCTTACTGTATAGTAAATTTTATTAAATGTCCAATATTATATTTACCTTAACCTAGACATTATTTAAAATATTTATCAATAATCTGAAGGTCTGGACCAAAGCAAGGCCCTTTATACTGACTGAACCGTAAATTTTAAAATTATAACCGGGATAAGGTAGGCTGAAAAATGTTTTTTTACACATAGGCTGGGCCGATTTAACAAATTATATGAATTAGTCGAAAACTCATATAATGTTGCGCATTTAATATTCATTTAACTGCTCATTTTTCCATTTTGAAAATTTTGCATACTAAAGCCAAAAATTATTTAAAATAAAGAATTTTATCTATTCCAGGCTTGGCAGTATAATGATCAAAATGTCAAATCCGAGTCAAGCCAAATTTTTTTAATCTCTGCAGGTCTATGATATTTATTTTATTTATAAAAAATGCCTAAAACTGAATTTTTACATTGGATTTTTAGAATTTCTATCTGCAGTATTTATCGAGGGATTCCCTTTCTCTTTTTTTCCATCAGCCTCATAGGAATTTTCCTTATAGGCTAATGGCAAGTCCACTCCTCTCTAACATATTTTCTTAATATTATATTTAACCTTCCAATAAAAAAATATATAATATATAAGCATCTCCAGTTTATTTTATTCAATAATAAATATATAGTTATTTTTCCTTTCTTCATATTATAGAGATTTAACCCCAATATTCTCATGAAAAAAATCAAAAAAGGCACTAATAAAGTATGTTTATTTTTTTCCTTCCTATTTCTATTTTTACATGGCATATTTTTATTATATTAAATTATATATTTTATTTAACAAACAAATCAAATTTCAGCCTCAACAGTACTCAGTATGCGCTCTTGGAAGCAAAGATCGTTCTTTATCAATCTGGGTAAGGAATTATTTAATTTAAAAATAAATAAAAATATATTTTCAATGTACATGACATATTCTTTTAGTTATTGGATTGGAATACTCCCAAAATGGCCTTGAATTCATGATTGCACAATTCCGCATTCCTTAATGTTTCTTTTAGGTCTATTAAAACCAGGTTTCTTGCTACGGGTTCGGGATTCAAAAATTTAGAATTGTTTTATTACTAAAATTTTAATAAAAAATTTAATATTAGCCGATCTTCTAAAGTGTGGCCGAGCCCACCCCGGTCCTAAAATACGCTTGCTTGAGTTGGTCCATAAATTATTCTTGTTTGATCCATGTTCTCAAAATGTCCAACAAAATAATCTCAAATTTCTGAGCTTCCAACCCAGAACCATGGTTAAAACGCATTCATGAATTTTTGCTATGTTACATAACATGACTTTTATTCACACAAAAAGGAAAAGTTTATTTATTTTATATATATATTTTCAAATCTTAGATGACCGCTTTGAAAAGACCATTGGTTGTAATTCACAGTTTATTCATGCAGCCTATCATGGATATATCATGGCAAGTTATTTAATTGTTTTTTTAAAATAATATAATCACTTGATTGTGATAGGGTTCTATCACTCTTGTGAAATTTATCCAAGGGTGTTAGAATTTTATAATAATATTATAGAATCACGATACATTCGACCTTACGTTTTTCTTAAAATGTTTATAATTTTTGGAAATAGGGGAAGTAACGGTAAATATTTGCTGACTTGTTCATTGGATGGAACAGTTGCCTATGTTGAGCTTGATAGCGAAGAAATTGGGGTAGCCTTATCCAAAGAAGAAAAGCTCGTAATGCAAAAGAAGATTTATGGCAGCGAATACGATTTACTAAACCCACTCGAAAAAAATTTCCCCCGACATAAAAAGGATAACGCGAATGTCACTAAGAAACTGTATAAAGATTCTTTTCCCCAAAAATATGAGGTTTTATTTCTATTTTAAAATTAATATTTATGGTTATTTTCAAGAAACCCCTGGATAGACAAATTGAATTACGATTACCTGGCGGAAAAAGGAGGATTACACCTATTTTCATACCAAATTTCGAAGAAACGTAAATTATTATTTTACCCTACCCTTCAAAGCTTATTCACTTTTCTTAAACAATATTAATATATCTGAATGCATTTATTCTTACGAAAAATAAATCAACCGTGGATGTAGTCTTAAAAAATTAATTAAATAGAGGATACACGGGTCGAATGGTACTTCATTTATTTCTTAAATTTAAATAAATACGGGAAATTAAAATTTTCTTTGATAGATAACAGTTTTAAATACATACCAAATGATATTTTTATTTTTTGCTTATGTATATAATCCCTATTGTAGTTTTTCTTTGGTCATTTGACATACATGTTAAGGAGAAGGTTACCTTCATTTAAAAAAAAATGTAAATTGATATTTAATATAAAAAAAGAGTAATTGAATTACTTCTATTAATCTTCTAAACATAATTTAATATGACAATTTACCCTGAAAAATATTATTCTAAACTTGAAATGTATCATTTCGAAACACTTTTTACAAGGTAAAAATATATATAATGTTACTTAGCAGATATTTAACGCCAATTTTTATTTATATTATAGAATTCTGACTTCATTTACATAAAAATTTCATCGATTTTTTTAAGAATCAAATATAAGTTAACATTATTAAATAAAATCTATATTTTTTATAGGGCTGCCTGGACCAATCCATCTTTTTAACCGATATCGATTATTTTTTGATCAGGACTTAAAAAAAATTGATTCAATTTAGATCCGATATCGATTTTTACCTTAATTTATAACTTAAATATTATCCTTATCTTACGTCTCATATATAGTACGTGTTATTTGTTCAAGCGATGCGAAATTAATTACTGCGTTATTTACAAAAGCAAGCTAATAGATATAATTTATAAACACGGATCTAAATGATGAAATCGCCACAGCTGTTGACATATATTTCAAAAAGTATTATAGCTGCAGCAAATCAGCTGTGATTTGCTAGCGATTAATTTTGCATCACTTGAGCATATCGCGCTTACTATAAATACAGCATCACTCATTTTATTTTGTATGGGTAAAGGTCAAGAAATTATAAAATGGTTGTTAAATCATATAATTTTTTTTATAAATCCGAAATATTTGATTTAAAAAAGTTTGAATATATAGTTCATGCAAATCCCATCACAACTCTTTAAATTATATAAAATTAATCTCCATTTTTTGATAATTCTTCATAAATTTTAGTAATCACCAATTTCTGAAAAAAATGAAGGATTTTTAAATATTTTTATCGACCTGGAATTTGATAATTTGGACACAGATGATGTATTAATCTCGCGGAGCATCTTAGACGGATAAAATCATTTATATTTAGATATTATTTACTTTTTTCAGTATTTTTTTCAGGGTCTTGTTGTTTTAAATAATTTTTTGTGTTACCTTTCTCGATGTTTTCGTAGGTTAGTGCTATTAAATTAATTTTTTTTCGTCCAACCTATTAAATAAATTATACATTTCGCAACATTTTCTTTGTAATTGACCATAATCGTCCCAAATTATTTTAATTTTTAATACAAATTAATTAATATTTCAAAATTATTTGATAAATTTAAATGATTATTTATAAAATTGCCAATATATTATATACCTTTTAAAAATATAATAAATTTTTTTTTAAATTTACTCAATATAAATTAATGTTGAAGAAAAAACTTAAGAAATCAGTAATGAAACGGTTGTATAAAAAGATAGGCCGATCAACTTCAAATCGTCATTATCCCTGCCGATCCGATATAGATATTTATATTTTTAAAGGGTTATTTGAACGTTAAGAGGCGAAGTGGACACCTAAGAATACGATCTTGATTCTAGATTAATTTTAACCAAATGGAGTTTTTAAAAAAATTCTATCATAATCAAGCTAGAATAAATAAAAAATATTGAGAAATAGTTTATCAAATGTGTTATAATATGTTACATCTAATAATATATATTTTCGAATAATAACAGACTACTTATATCTAATGGCATAGCACAAATATTCAATACATCTGCAGCCAAAAAGAGCAATATAAAAGTTGAAAAAAGAGCCTCCCTAACGACTAACCTAGATAAACAACAAGTCTAACATTTTTATTTTTCATTTGGTTATAGATATTTTTTAGGACCTGTCCTCTCACACAAACATTTTGGCCAACGTGAAAGAATCGCGTTGCATAACTAAAACAGCAACATTGTATGCCATTTTTACTATTATTTAATTTTATAAAAGTTTATGTGTGAAAGATATTAGGCACCATAATTTCTAAATATTTTTTTTAAAAAAAAGAAATTCATCACATAAACAAGATCAATTCAATTTTAACGTTGATGCCATAAATCAAAAATTCCAGAAACAATTAAATCCAGAACCTAGCAACAGCCCATACAAATATATCGTAAAGGAAAATTATTTAATTACCATTATAATTAATGTTTTTATAAATCCTGACTGCATATTGAAATCGGCCTTAACTGGCCCACTAAGAATTTTGAAAAGCGATTTCGGCTCTTTGTAAAAATTTTTACTCGGACTAGCCTCAAATTTTTTATACAATAATCCAAGCCTTGGATTAACACCTTAATAAAATATAGACCCGGTTTGGCTTGATAAATAATAGTGTTATGTTTGATTCCTATTCTTTGACCATATTGTACGCCAAAAGATCAATATATTTCAATTCAGAGTATCATAATGGATTATTGGATTTTTTTTATAAAGGTTTGTCAATTAATAAATTTAACTTTTTGATGATAAGGACCCCCCCCCCCCCCCCCACACATGTTATTTTTCTAAAATATATGATCTCAATTTCGACATTTTAATATATATAATACTTAATATAAATAACCTTTTTATTATATTTTTTTAGCATAATGTTTCAAATAAAAATTTGATTATTGAAAGTAATACTCAACAGTTATCGATACCTTACCTTCAGAATTCATTTACTCTTCAAGTATGTTTGATCTTTATTAACTTTACATTCAAACATTGGTTTTCTTTTAAGATTTGATTTGCAAGAAGTTTTATATTATTTCTCTACGATAACCTTTAAAATTAGGGCGGCAACTATCCACAATTTTATATTCATTATTTCTTGATGTTTACCTAAACCGGATCGACGCAGAATGTCCAATAATTCATTTCATTGATATCCGCCCACTCTTATTTTTTTTAAGCTTAATGAATTTTTAATTTATAAAATAATTTGAACGCTCAAATTTAGTATCAAAATTTTTTATTATTATAGAATAGAAATTTGTAATGAACAAATATAACCTAAATTAGATTTAAATATTGATAATTAAAATATACATGATTTAAAATATATAACCCTTAGCCTTTATAACTGCAGCTATTCTTTATGGCATTTAACTGATACTGGAACATATTCTATTATATCGATTTCGACATATAAACTAATTTATTTTCTAAATAATTCTTCTAAGGTCCCTTCTTTCTAAGCTCACGTTTTAATACATCCCAAATATTTTGGGAGAAGATGTTGGCCAATCCAATAAATTGGTATTATGATCATTTAACCAGGTTTTATAGATTTAACGGTATGACAGGGAGCTCCATTCTTCTAATAAATAAATTGATGAGATTATGCTTCGCTGAGGATATCTAGATTTTTAATAGAATTTAATATATTTATAAAGAAAACTTATAGTACTTTATCCAATAATATACTATCTGGAAACTTCACTGTTCTTTAAGCATTCAGGATGGAAACTTTCTCCTTGTTTTTTAAAAAAATCTTATTTCTTCTGGGACTAAGACTTGTGTTCTTCCATTGCCTTTTCCCCAATTTACTCTTTTCTTTTAATATTGTTGAAAATTCTTTTATGTTATATAAAAGATGTTACATAATTTCATATCAATTTTTTTTAATCTTACGATCCCATTGAATGAACAAGTTTCTAAGGACACTTTTCATTTAATTATAGAAGTCCATTTAGATTATATTTTTGATATAGACCAACTTTAGTTGATTTTCTATTTTTCTGCCAGAATATATTGTTTATTTAGATATGTTAATCTCAATATGGATATTTGTGGTTTCTATCTTTTTGAAGAAAATAAAACTAAAAAGGGTATAGGATTAAATTGTTATTTTTAAAAAATATGGTAGATAAATTAACATAGGCAAAAATATGGTGATTATAGCATATTGGGCGGATATTTATGCACAAGTGACCATGTTTAAACACTTACATTTTCCTTATTGATAAAAATTAAATTTGAAAATTAATGTAAGCTCAAAAATCAAGGGTGTGCTTATATCAATGAAGTAGGGTGGTGCATATGCCCATTTATCTATTATGTATATCAATATTTCCATTCTAACCCAAATTAAAAATATATCAGAATAAAATATGAGTATTATGTTTTATTATTTAAAAATTTTTACTAATAAAGTAAATTTTTTTAGTAATTCTAAATTATGAACATAAGATAAAGTATCAGATTGGGTTTTAAATATGGCTAATAACGGTCTATCCGATCCAATATTTCATACTGATGTTGCCCTATAAATGTGTACAATATTAGTTATATTATGAGCTATTTTAAACTCAACTATAAATTCTTAACGTATATATTAGATCACAAATAAATCGTTATCACCCATAACATTAGAAATTAAAAATTGTAAATTAAACGACGACCAATATGTAACCACAATCTCGGCTTACTACCTATCTGACCAAAATTCTCATGATAAAGAACTTCAATTACAAAAGTTGAAATGGCGGAATTCTATATCTATATCCCCAGTCAATTTGATAGCGTGCAACGAGTAATAAATACTCTTAGTTTAAATAAAATTTTATACATCATATGTATGTCAAATTATTAATCTTACTTGCTACAATTAGACTAACATATCTAATCTGGTCTCTTAATAATTTATGCACCCTGTGATTTCTATCCCCCCTAAGACAATGACAATTTACTCCCTAATCCCCGCTTGCCAAATCAAAATTATTAAGAAAAAAAATCCAAAATAAAAACAGCCCCCCTGTCCCCTCCAATATAGATGATAGTGTCCATAACTACCTACTTCTTGCTATTTCAATGATGATCACGCATCATTCCTACTCAGGAGTAGATGTCCCTACACGTACCTTTTCCATTTGAACTCTCTTTTTAGGTCTAAGGAACTTTCTGCTAATTTTATTATTAATATTCTAAGATGCCATGATGTATTTTAGACCAATCTTTCTATGAAATTTGGGCATAAAATATATATTATTCATTCATATTAATTATAAAAATATACCTTGTTAAATAGGCATTATATATCTATTGAAAATATTAGAAAAAATTAGGGCTGTGCCGATATTACGGATCGGCACCGATATTTCACGTTTTCCAAAATATAGGATGGGGACGATACCTGTAAAAATTCGATCCGATCTTTTTTTTGTTATTTTATTTTATGTTATGTATATTTATTTTACATTATTAAAATATTTTCTAAATATTTTTTTTAAACAATGCAAATAAATAGATTTATAATATTTAAAAGTTATTTTATAAAAATAGAAAGGAACACCAAAGTTTTATTTATTTTAAATCTTCTTAAAGAATAACGACAATTTTATTATTTATACTTTAAATAAAAGAATTTTTTAAAATATGGTATCTAAATTATGGAAATATTTTACAAAAGACAAAGATAATTTTTCAAAATGCGTTATCTGCAGAATTCTGATTTTACGAGGAGGAATAATGAAAGATTCATTAATTCGATTTTTTGCATAAAAAATATTGATTTAATAATTACATTTAGTTCAAAGGGGGTGGTATCAGTATAAATATCGGATCGGTTTTGAACCAATATAGGAAAATAAATATCGGATCGGATCGGTGAAAATTATGTGGATCGGCACAGCCCTACAAAATTTATTCATTTTTAATTAGTGTGAACTCCATTTTTAAAAAAGGATACTTTCAAGTTGGCGAAGCATCTAAATTTGACGAATTTTCTTATATTTTAATACTTGTATTTGGTCGAATTAATTATTAGTCGGTATCATTTGAACCCTTTTGTTCCTATTTTAAAAATCTATTTTTTACCTAATAGTCTATGAAAATTTCCTATCTGGTTTATGGCCGGGCCGTAATTATTTTTACCTGGACCGTGAAATATACTGCCCGTGATAATTTTTATGAAGAAAAATAACTTAAATTTGCCTTTAAAAAATTTTCAAAACTTCGGCCCGACCCATAAAAATATTTATCACAATTTGTCAGGCCTGGTCCGAAAATCCTTTTACCCAGCCCACAAGCCGTTCTTTGGATCATGTTGCGCCGATCTCAACCAATAAGTCATTAACTCAAGGATCATTTATTGTACTGTTTGCTAAACGATATTTTATTGTCTCTAAATCTCATGAGTTATAATAATGGTTAAAAATATTTTAATATTTAAAAAATAAAAATTTACATTTAAAGACCTGCATTTATTATTAATTCGAATAGTTTGTTATAAATTTAGGTTAACTTGGATTTT
Organism: Gordionus sp. m RMFG-2023; assembly: GCF_954871325.1. Lineage (NCBI taxonomy): Eukaryota > Metazoa > Nematomorpha > Gordioida > Chordodea > Parachordodidae > Gordionus > Gordionus sp. m RMFG-2023. The sequence continues at coordinate 40,189,577 of NC_088777.1, read as the reverse complement.
CGTCAATTTTTTAAAAAAATATTACCTTTTTTATCTATCTTATTGTTATAACCTTAGGGACGTTGTCATTGCGTCATTACACAAATTCCCTGGAATCGTATATTTTTGCCTCAAGTCTGGTCGAAAATTATTGCCTCCGTTGATGCTTTCTTCCCATATTTCATACCTTTTTGCGAAGAACTCTTACGTGCTGGCTATAACATCGAAAGCAAAATTATATTTATGGTTTTGTTTTGCCTTTTATTTTATTTATTTTCTTTCAATTTTATTATAAAAATTTATCTATTTTTTTTTATTTATTATGTGTTGTGTCTTTTAAATAGAAAAATAAGAATATTACTCTTTTAAAAAGAACCTGCTTAGTTATAAATGTTTTTTCCACCCCTGGGGAATTTGCTCAATTAAACATACATTTCATTTTCTTTTTAAAAAATAATATATTTTTGGTTTTTATTGACACATCATCTAGGGAAACATCAAATTCTTATTTCGATTCTGTCAAATGCATAATCAATGATATCACGGCCACACCCATACAAACCGGTAAAGAATATAATTTTTTAATAAAATTAAAACGATAACTATAAGAACTCTAAGATCTGTTTTAGTATAACTATCCAAAAAAATTTAAGATTAATTTTTCCCAACTAGTGTGGTGCGAAATCTGCCAGAGTGGGTTCAGCTCGAAATGTATGGATAATTATTGTTCTTCAAAATATTTTGACTATTTTTAAAAAAAAAATTAATATAATAATGTGCAAACGGCTTATTTTTAATTTATCTGTACTTGTCTTGATTTTGTAAACAGAGATTGATCAACTTGATGACATCGATATAACTTCCCATGGAAATCCAATCTTACATTTTTGCAATGATCACACCTACACTTATGACGATAATTTACGGAGTTGGTGAGCAAATCTTTTTTTATGATAATTTTTTTTTGTGTATTTTAGAAGTGCGATAAATAAGCTTAGGGATGGAAAATTAAGGTTGTTTCATTAAAAATTAATATTGAAATATAAACAATTACCTTAATTAAGTCAATATCATAGAAGAATGCCAAAAAAATACCTTCTATTATATGTCAATATAAAATCAATATCAGCACGTTGGTTTTAGATTAGAACGGTTTCTTATATCCATTTTTTCATAAGATCGAAGGATTTTCAGGCTTATTTATCAACTAACTATGATTTGTTATAAATAATGCAAATATAGTATAAACTTTATATTCTAACTGACATTATTTATCTTATTAAAATACTTTATATATAGGCTATTGATTGATATGAAGGATGATATCTTGGAAAAATATTTTACAAACATGTATATGAACTCGGTAAAAGATGATGATGACCCAATGAATTCCCTTTATTGCCTGAAGAAATATCAAAAGTTTGGTCTCAAGTTTTTATCCCCTCGTCATTTTTATATTTTAAATTAAATTTTTTGCTTTCTCCTTTTTTCTCCAATGGTTAAAATATGAATTCCAATATTTAATATTATTTTTTTACCAATATTATAACTTTTAACATCAATTATTTAAATAATAAAAGAATGATTTTAGATGTAATTATGAATATTAAAAAAATATATAATCATTGGTTATTATACATTTTGTCTGCCTTGGGTTAAGAGATAGGCGATTTTATTTTGGCAGGTAATATATTTTATTAAAAAATTATTGATTTACACATATATATATATAAATAGCACTTCAAATCAAGACAATTTTAACATCGCGTCAATATTACAATCTGATACCTCCGTTGTCAAAATATGCTTAAAAGACACCGAGAATAAGCATTTATCGAGGTTTCTGCAAAATCAAGTTACTACATCGTATCAACTCAAGTCGCAATCTGAATTTTTATTTTGGTTCAGAACTATGGTTAAGCACATCATTAAGACAAGTATATCGTTTTTAAAAAAACTTTGTAAGCTATTTATAAGATTTGCAGAATATATGTAATTTATTATTTGTTTGTTAGGAATCTTGAGGGATAAAATAATCTTTTGTTTAATAACCCTGGCAATTCAAATTAGAGGTCTGCATTGGGCGGATTTTTGGACCAAAAGCCGGCCCATTTAATGTTTAAAAAAAATTTAACCCGCCCCCCAGCCCGCCCAAAGTTTTCAAAAAATATATACCCGCCGCTCCGCCCATTTGTCTAAAATTCCTTACCCGCCCATTATTTATAAAAAATTTTTAACCCAAGCCCGCTTATAAAATTTAATTATGGTCATTCTTTCATTTTTTTAAGCATCTAATAAAAATATTTCAGCATTACACCTCTACAAAAGTTTAATTTAGGAAATTAATATAAGTATAAAATAATCAATGTAAATTATGGACAATTTATTTGATCAAATTGAATATTTATGAAAAAATATAAATGTAAAATTAATATTATATGTAATTATAATGCAAAAATAATAATGAATCGACATTTTCTGGATTCAAACACGTTCTTCTTTGTTCTAAAAATCTTCCATCAATGCTAAATCCGCATTCGTAAGAAGCACTAAAAATTTTTTATTGTGTTTATTACATAATATAGTTAGGTAAATGTTCTTCACTTAAAAAAAACGATTGGTGCAATAAAAAAAGAAATATTGTTATAGATCATTTAAACAATTATTTTTTTTAGTTTGTTTTTGAACAAAAATTTTAAATTTCCTTAACCCGCCCGCCCATTGTTTAAATTTCTTAACCCGCCCAGCCCGCCTCTCAAATTTTTTACCCCCCCCCCCCCCCATCCGCCCGCCCACTTAATAGAGCGTGGGCGGGCGGGCCGAAACCCCGCCCAAGGCAGACCTCTAATTCAAATTTGTTTTCTTACTATTTTCAAAATAGATTCGAAAACTGAATTACACGGACTGATACTTAGCCTTTCCTCTAAGTCATTCGGTGATAAAGTAATAAAATATATTTATAAAATTTTAACATATAATATATTTTTTTATATAGCGTTTGAGGATTATAGTATTCCATATCCATTTTTTTTAGTGAAATTTTCTATTTCTTTAGGGTTAAATTGTTCTATATCAGAAATAAAAAGTTGATAAAAAAAATGTTTAGAATTATTTTTGTTTACATAATTATATTATTCAATGTCCAATTTTTAAATATAATAATTATTATAAATGTTCCATAATCCTTAAAATAATCAATATTCTTAAAATAAGTCGTACGATTTATATAGAGGGCTTGATAAAATTTCTTAAAATCTTAAATAATACATTATATTTTACAAATATTCTGATTTTTTGTTAAAAAATTTTTTTCTTGTTTTAATAGTTAAATTTAAAATATTACTCCATCACACATTTTTTTATAGTATGAAAATATTTCTAGCAAATTTATATTAGTTAGATTAAGATCTATAATAATTTGCCTACCTGTAGCTCTAGGCATATACTAAATAAATTTAAAATTATTTTATAATGTCTATCTATAAAGAAAATACAACAGGTAAATTTTTAAAAAGGTAAAACAAGTTGGAAAAAATGTATATGAAATACTATAATCCTTGGCCGACGATATTATATATATAGATTCTTGAATTTTGAACCCCTTTTTGCGAATCCATGTTTTTCTATTTTGAGATAATATTTGAAAATTAAAATCTAATACTAATTATGAGTTAAAACAAGAGATGCACTAATACTCGGTATCTGTCCGATAACTTTCTCGGTAGTAACTAGCTGATACCAAATTATGCTAAGGTACCAATTTAAAAAAAAATTTGGCACGTCTCCGTCAGAAATTTTTAAAAAAGTAGGGGGCCGGGCATGTCCACTATAACACATATATGTGTTCTTAGCCTTAAAATATATTATAGATGTAATTTGACAACCGATAATCTTGAGAATATTTAAATTATATACAGCTCTATTTTTTTAGAGAATAGGGATAAAATTTTAATAAATATTCTCTTTTTAAAATATACTTCTAATACTCTTGTATGTGAAATTTGAAACCAGTTTTTAAAAGTTGAAAACAAATAAATATTATTTTTTTAGGGAACACTGAACCGAACTATTCTATTTACATAAAACAGAAATATTTATAAAATAAATTAAATTGTATAGCCAATATAAAGTTAACAATATAATATTGATAACAATGGAAACTTAATTTTTAAATAGTTCTTCTATAAAATTACATATGGACATACCTACTAGATTATTTTTTCAGATAGTTATTTATTTATTAATTCTTTTCTCATTGATCATTTAATAAAAAAATTTATTTTGATTATCCATTTGACTGACACCTATCTAAATCCATCAAATGGAAAAGAATTTGTTCATTCAGAAAAAAATATCCTTACAGGTAATGCTGAAATTTTTATAATTTTTATTAAAAGTTAACTAAGGAATTAAATTTAAAAACAAATATTGTTACATATCTCATTTGGCAAAACGTTTAAATATTTTGGACAAGATCCAACCTAAGTATGTTTGAATTGGGAAATTTAAATTTTATTTTGAAGAGTAGAGATTTTTGATCAAATTTAACTAATTTTTCGTGCATAAAAAATTTCAAGATAAATTCAAACTTTTGTGGCAAGTATTTGGGGTTACGATTTAAAAAAATGTGGTATTGGTGCGTCTCTATTTATAACCAGAATTTTTTAGAAATCGCCTTTAGGTCAATATTCTAGCGATCAAATATTTATTTGAATAATTTATTTTCCCCCGTTAAATTTACCATTCAGAATACTATCAATAAAGACCTTTTTCAAATTATTTTTGAAAGTATGGAATCTTCTTCAGAATTTAAGCCGTGGATAGATAAATTTAAAAATATGATTGACTATGATATTAGTTAAAAAAAATATTTGTAAGTATAAAATGATTCTATTTATATTCTACATAGCATTAATTACAATTATACAATACCGCATGGAAATTAGAAAAAAATTATTTTTTTTATAAATAAATCAATATAAATTATATTTTTTAAACAAATACAATAAATAATAAATATTTTAAAAGATTGAATCAAATTGTCATCTCTGAATTTTTATTTGATCTAACTTCAACACTGGTTTCCAGGAAATGAATAATATGATATTCTTATTAATTATTTAGTTTTTCATAGCATCTACTGTTTTATATTCATATCGAATAACGAAAAAAATTGTTTAATTTAAGAAAAAACTAAATTTTATTAGAAATATATATAAAACCGGAAGTTAACTATATACTTCCTTTTAACGATATTTTGGAAAGCTTTACATTGAAACCTAACTTCTACTATAGGTCTGAAATACGCTGTTTTTTAAAAAAGGTCAACTCTCCTATAATCTAATTTTAAAATAATTTATCTTCTGCTTAAAAAATGTTTAAACGCTCTACCGCCCGTTGTTTTAAAATAATATGATCGATTGATTTGGTTTCTTTATTTTATTATATTTTTAGCAATTAAATTTATCAAATTTGGAATATTTTAAAATATTTAATAAAAATTACTCTGCTTATGCTATTCATAAAATATTTAAAACAAACCCACCCCTTTAATTTTTTTACCCTCTTCCCATTGTTTGAATTTTTAATTGTACCCACCCATCTATCATGATCCGTCACAGTTCTCTATTATTTACCCCCAATGAAGATTATCACTACTTGCTTTAAAGCCTACTGGCAAAGGTCATGGTGGTTCAGTGTGGAACCGATTTAAGACTCAACTAAACCTTAAAACACAATGTAAAGATCAAATAGCCATTGAACAGGACTTTGGTCTGGAACGATTTTTATATAGGTTTTAAATACTTATATAATGTAAAATCGAACTTATTTATTTGCGAATATAAACATAATAACGAATATGATAATTAACAACGTAACAAAGAAATTATATATTATAGAATAATAAGATTAACTTATTTAAGATTAGATTAAAAAAATTCTTCGTTAGATATTCAATTTTTTGGATTGGTTATACATCCCCCCCCCTTTATTACTACGTCACCTGTTTCGGAAAATAATTGTTCATAAGGAACTGAAATTGCTTTAAACACTTACTTTAACAGAATCCATAAACATTAACAAATTATTTATTCACTCCCATATTCATATTAACTAGTTCACCTATTATTTTCGTATTTTAAAAATAAGTTAAAAATACGGGATCTCACAAATGATCCAAAGGAATTTTTATATCTTAGACAAGAGATCAAAATCGATTTTTTTATATTGAATTATAGTTCCTTTTTGGGAACTCAATTATAATATATATTTTTTCCTCCTTATATTTTACTATCTTTTATATGGTTTTAAGGTATAATATATAATTGTTGGTCCATATATAACCAAACCGAAGACCGAGCCGCCATGCTTCGGTTTATCGAGAAAACCCGCCCGTTTTTTTACTCACTCCATTTAATTTATTATTTATGGAGGCAACAACTTTGATCACCCGTTCATGTAACCATCATTGATATAACCTGCACCATATTAAATAAAAACACTTTTAAGTAAACCAAATTTGTTAGATTCTGTCAGTAATTTCGTGTTTATTATAAGGTTGACTAAAAAGCAAATTAAATTATTGTTGAGAATAGTTAGTACTATATATCAAATCTACCTCATGTTCTGGCCAATTGGCTTTTATAATATACGTGTTTCTCGTTTTTTTATTATATAATTGAATAATAAATAAAAGATTAGTATAACCTTGTGTGAATCTGAAAAAAATGAGTTTGTAATTGTTTAAGAATAAAATTACGAATAGAAAGAAAACTTGGATGTTTGATCGGAAAACTCGGCTAAAATTATTTAATTAGGCGCTGCGTCCAAAATATTCATGAATTTTAAAAGTTTAAGTAAATAATATCTTAAGCTTTACAAACTTTTAAAAAACCTTTAATTGATAGAAAAATAGCGCATTTGTTAATTACCAATAAAGTTTAACAAACATGTATATTTCCGATTTTGAATTTGTTCAGCCCCCCCCCTCTTTCATTGGAAGAGGGCGTGCGTGCTCTCCTCCTCCAAAAAAATGTATTTTAGCCCCCAAACTTAGCTTAAAAATTTAACTAATAGTTTATAAAAATATTAGCCCTCAAATAAACTTTGCCCTACCTCCCCCCCCTTCTCTCAACTGAAGTTTCCTGGTTACAGGCCTGCATAAAATGCTTAACTCGTTAATTCTTTTAAAAAGTAACATCTAACCACAGAATGGAACGCCGTTACTAAAGATATAACTTTGTGTCAGAAAATAATAAGCAAATCAAATTCATGTAATGCTTCTATCTATTGTTTATAATAACTAGGGGTGTACCGATACCACCTTTTGGAGGCCGATCCGATATTCCAGATATTAAATTGATATCGGCCGATAACAGATCCGATATCATATCTAATTTTGTAAAAGATACTGGTTTTAATTTTTAATATACTTTTTATTAGTACAACATCTATAACTATACCATAACATATGTCATTTAAATATATTATAATGATCAGTTATAGTTTATATTCAATTAAATTGCTATTATTTATATAATAAGTATTAACATTAATCTATTTACATAATTAGTAATAAACAAATATATTATGAAATTTGAAATTAATATTTAAAATGAATATATCGAAGATTTCTTTTGAGAAATATTAAAATTTCCAATTTATCAGAGATTGGTCTGCGGTGATGGGGACTGTTAATATCACTAGCATCACTAAAAACAGATTCTGAAGAGATTAATGAACACTTTTTTAAACAGAATGCGAAAAAAAATGTTTTTTAGATATAACTTTTTTAAAATTTTGTTAAAAGCGCCATTTTATATCGGAACATCCCTTATAATAACTGTTAAAAGGTTTCTGATTCATAGGCATAATTAGTGGGGATTCCCCCACCCCCATTTGGAAATTAGCCTGTTCTCGTAAATATTATTTTAAGCTAATAAAAATTCTCACCCCCTCTCATTTACAATTGGATACAATATATCATTATAAAAAAGAATTTGAAAGAAAAAAAGTTAATAACTTTTTAAATTATGAATAAAATTTTTAGCAGAAAAGCATTTTTTTAAAAAAATAAATGTGAATAATTACTAATATTAATCATTTAATATAATACATAATATCATAAATGGCATAAACAAGGTGAGGGGAAGCGGGAACTCCCACGCAAATTTGTTAATCTTCGAAAATATGATAGCTAATAAAAAATCTCTAAATATTCCTGCCTCCTCCGTTCCCCGAAATTAATGAAATGTCATGATAAATTTTATATTTAAAAAAATAAGTAAAAAATTTAATAATTTTTTAAAATAATGACTAAAAATAGAAATTTTTAAATGAAAAACCAAAATTTTATTTTAGAAAAAATGTAATCCGATTAAAGGTCTTCAAGGAAAAACCTAAAAATACTCAATAAAATTTGCAGCAAAGAAAATTCACGAAAATGTCTCCTCTACTCTTCTCTCACCATCACCTAGGTCAAAGCTTCGAACTGAACCGCGAAACCTGAACTATATAATATTCTGAATTGTTATAAAGAAAATATAAAAAGAAACTGAACTGTTATAAATATTATTTTAAACCGGTTCATAACGGTTTTTAAAAATATTTATTTTAAAATTATTAACCTAAATTTTAATTTTCCTTGGGGGCAATTTAAATTCGTGATTTCTTTTTAAATTAAAATTTTCTTACAATAACGCCATTATCTTCATATCAATTATTACCAAGTTTATTGTTTTTACTTTATATACTCAATTTAATAGAGGTCAGGCAAATCATTAGTTAATTAAATAAGAAATAATCTTCATGGTTATAAATTAAATAAGGAATTATAAAAATATATATTAAAAAGATTTTTCTCCAATATATGGTTTATGATTATTTATTTTTAAAAAATAAAATTTATAAAAACCGGAACAAACCTAAAAGAACCGTAATAAATACTAAACCGAACCTATATAAATTCCTTCAAAAGAAACCTAAATGGAACAAAACCGTCATAAAATTTTTAACTAAAAACCGAACTGCTATATTTAACGGTTCGAAGTAAAGATCTGCAAAAGTCCTAATATTTTTTAAAACAATTCGGGTCGAGCCTTAATTTTTTTTTAAAATATATCTAGATTTATCAATTTTATGTTGAATTTTTTATTTAAAATAAAGATATGTGATTTTATTTATAGAAAGTAGACGCCATATAACATATATCGTTTGTTTTGAGTAATTATAAGAATTAATTTCTATATTTAAATAAATTCGGGCCGGGCCTGCAAAATTTTTTAAAAAAAAATTCGGGTTCGGGCCAGGCCGGGCAAAACTTTATAAAAAAAATTTTGGGCCGGGCCGGGCTTGAAAAATTAGGCCCGATGCAGATCACTAGTTCGAAGCTCTGCTTATGGTCTCATTTATTATAAATTCAGAGTATTTATTATATATATTTTTAATGTTTACGGTTTGGCAGCAAAGGATATCAAATGCCACCCTAATCGAATAAAAAAAATTCTAACGTATTATAAATGTCAAAATAAATTCTTTTTTAAAGTAGAGGACTAACTTTTAAACCAGGCCCGGGTTTTTAAATTTTTTCCATTTTCGAGCCTAGATTTTTAAAATTTCGTCATTTGAAATAATTTTAACTCTATTTTCTAAATTGAAGGTATTGAAAATGTGAAATGATCCATTATGATTTTTAACTATTGATAATTCGATATAATTTAAATTCATTTTATAAAATTCAGCCCGGCTTGTTTAAGAAAAAATAATATTTTTTAGGCCTAGCCCGAGTGCCAAGCCCGGATCACAAAATTATTTCTGTGCCTGCTAGTCTATGAAAGAAAATAATAAGCTAAAATCGGAACTCATATTATAAATCTATATTTCAAGTAGTAAGATATAGTTTTACTTTGATTCTACAAATTTAAAATTAAATCAGGGTGAAAAGTGAAAAATTAGGTGCCGCTACGACTAACGATATAAAAATTTATAATTAAAAAAAACACTTGGAATATTTTACGATGAATAAAATAGTTTATCGATTCATCAATAAAATATTTTAATATGATGATTGTCCGCATCATCATAGAAAATATATTAAAAATTTGAATTTTAACCCCCACAGCGGTATTTTAAAATAATATTATAACAAATAGATAATTGAAGGTATTGGCCTTTGCGTTTTAAATAAAACTAATATTACTATAAGTTTCATTTTTTAATATATTATAAGTTCAAGAAAATTTTTTTAACAGTATAATTCCTTTCCATCATTTTTAAATTTGGCTCAACTATGTCTCACAACTTTTAACTGATATTTATAAATTATCTCAATCATGACCACATATAAACATTTGTATTATACCTTAGTAATTATCTTTTCATTGCACAGATGCCTCGGAAACGTTGATTCCTTTATATACAGTAAAATTAATATTTTCGATTTTTTCGAAATTTGATAGTAAGCTTTAATAACATCTTATTTCACACACGGCTTATTCAAACACTAAACATTTTTCCTCTATTAATCTTGTAACTTTAATATATCATTTTATTCTTAGGTGTTCCAATTTTAGTTTAAGTCTTCCTAATATATATATTTAAAAAAAACTAGTATCTGATATTTTCTTCATTTTTTAAAAATATTTATTAGAATTGTTAAACAGATACAATACCGAGGCGTTAAAACAAAAACAGATGATATCTGCAATTAGCTGGGATTATACTATCCATATAAATAGAGAAAATGAAGAAAAACTACGAAACGCTTCGACCCACAAAAAGTTATTCGATAATAATTGGAAGATAAAGTTTTACAATTATGAAAAGGATCACTACAAATCAATAGATCCTAAAGCCTTGAAATTGATATCTATGATTCCATATAATCCTTCATTTCAAAATGTCGCATCACTAAAGTCAGTCCCTATAATTTTTTAATTTATGGCAAAATTGTTTACAACTCTTAGTAAGCAGTTGGTTTTTGAAATATTGCACGATTGGCATAGAAATATAAAGATATTATCTATGCACCCATCCCAAATATCCCCAATGACCGGTACTTTATTTTTTATTTTTTGCTTATACCAAATTATCCAATTCTCCAAATGTTTTTAGTTGAATGACTTTTCAAGAAAAAAAAATTTGCAATAAAAGAAACTATTACATTTTCTTGCAAATGTATTATAATTATTTTTATAATTTATCATAAAAATTGTTTTTTAGACTTTTTTTATTCGATAAAATAGCCAGTTATTTTGTTTATGTTTTTGTTCAAATTCAAGCTATATTATCGAAAAAATGTATGGATGTTGAGATCATCTTTCTTATCGAAAAATTAGGGTATAGAGCTAAGACCTGTGCGGTGATGGAAAAATTATCGACTGCATTTCACTTTAAAGCTCTCGGCGGCGGTTTGTGGCTCGCCGAGTTTTACCTTAAAAAACTATATATTTGTTTTAACAAATCAGATACTTTCATTGAAAAATAATTAATAAAATAACATTTCCATAAATTTTAATATTAAATATATAAGTACACGTTCAAAATGTAAATAACTAAATCGATATTTTTTGTTTCGGAATTTTGGTTTAAAAATTCTTGACCTTAGTCAACTGCTTTTATTTAAATATTTAAGTTCTATTATTTTTTGTAAGTTACTATTACTTTGGAATAGATGCCTAAAACTTTTAAATATACATATTTAAAAAAGTTTTCAAATGAAATAATTCAATAGGCAAGAATTTAGAGGGGGTGACCAGACAACCCCTATGGCCACTTATCCCCGGTTTCCCTTAAATATTATATTATGCACATGATTGCATAAATAACTCGAATATAAAGAATGCGAACTATACTGTAATTATTACTAATAATTTCCTTATTAATTTGAAATTTATCTATAAAAAATTAACACTCTTATAGGGATTATCAAGAAGCAAAGAATAATCTCCTAAAATCCTACTCAAAAATACGGTTTATGAGAAAAAAATATAAATGTTCAAATAACGTTTCGTACATTCGTCCATATTATATTTCCCAATTTGAACGGCTAACTTGTAGTTGGAGACAACATAGAATCGGTCCAGATGCTGAATTAAAAAAATATTATACCAAAATGGCAAATTCTTACAGAAAATGCTGCTTATCACATGATGAAAGTAAACGTTCGGAAAATTTTTTTAAACTTAAATTTATAAATATCCAGCGATAGTTTTAATATAAAACAGGGACCCCGAGTCAACCGAACCTTTATAATTTTCTGAACCGTAACCGAATCTTTATACCTAATCACTAAAAGAAACAAACAAAAACTAAGTAATTTTTCAGAACTGGTTTAATACCGTTATAATTTTATATAAATTGTAATTTAAGACCATATATTTGATCAATAATAGTTTTCCTGGTAATTTATATTATTTTTATAATGGTATTATAAACACATTATTCACTTCATTTATCTATTTTTCTATTTATATGATTGAATTTTGTTTTTTAAACAAGATAGTTATTTAAATTTTAATGATATTACTTTTTCTAATCTTAATTTTATATTGCAAATAAAAAATTAATTAATCCAATCAAATCAAATTGAACCCAATTTTATGATCAATAATAGGTTCAAAGGCTTCAATTCTAATGAAATGACTTTCTTATAAATTATTTTTTAGTCTTTGCACACTCATTTTATCAAATATTATATCCAAGTATAACCTGTTTTTCTATATTTTTATTTAAAAAAAAATTTGATATAAATAATTACAAGAATTTCAAAACCCGATTAAAATAATTTTCGAAAACATTAACCCTTTGAGTTTTAAGCATCCGAACCGAGCCGGAAATGTAGTTTATTTATTTTTTTACATTTCTAATTCTTAGTTATTCTACTAATTAATGCGAATATTTAAATTATTCAATCATAAAAAAATTATGAATATTAACTTCATAGGAGTTAGCTTGTTTTTGGGGAGACCTATAAAATAATGAAATTATTTTTTGTATAAATTTTTCTAAAGAATAAGTGTTATTCAAGGTTGGATTATTCATTCCACCCATTCCTTATTATTTTATTTCGTGCTAACCCTTAATTTAAAACAGTATTTTTATCATTTAAACAGCAACATAACCTAAAATATTTTATATGAGCCAAGGTGTTTTTTTTTGATAAGTCGTAGTACTTTTTAAAAGCCTAAATAGAAAGCATCTTTTATTTTTAGATTAAAAATTTAATACCAAATTATATTATATAAATATTGCTATAACCTCAAAATCTGTTTAGAAAACATACCTCCATTCGCTTCGAGTTATATAAATGATTCAATGGCAAAAATAACCCCATTTTATCAATTGATCCATGGTTACGCGCGTTATAAACTCAAGAATTATTACCATTTAAATGACGAGAATTTTATTAATGGACTAATTCCTACTCAGCTCACAGGTAATATAATTATATATGTACAATTTATGATCGCTATTATATACGTATAAATAGAAAATGCTTGGGGTCAAAATTGGGAGAGTATATCCAGCAAAATATTTCCTATAACATCGAATCCATTCAAAGAAATTATAAACAATGTCTTAAAGACCCAAAATCTGTCCCTTAAAAATCTAGTTAATTTGTCGGAGAAATATTTCAAGTCACTCGCATTTCCAAAACTATCTCAAGAATTTTGGGATAATTCAATTATAATAAAGCCATCCAATAATAATCTGACCACCTGTTACCCCTCAGCTTGGAATATGTTCAAAGGGGATGATTTTAGGTGAGAAAAATATATGGCCCTGTCCTAATTTTATATTTTTCAGTTGAGGCTGGGTTTCAAAAAAATTAATTATAAGACCCAAGCCTGCTGCCCTCTAAAAATATATTATACACCATGATCATTAATGACTATTTTTTTTTGCAGGATAATGTTTTGCCAAAAAACCAATTACGCCTCGTGGATGAATTTATATCACGAACTTGGACACATTTATTACTATATGGCATACCAAAATTTATCCATACTATACAGAATGTCACCTAACCTTGCCTTCCACGAATCGATTGGTGATACTATAGCCTTATCCGCGTTGTCACCGTGGGGTCTCAATTTTTATGGCTGGGATATCACAGTTAATCCCGAACAAGGTAAATTAATGTGTTTAAAACTTATGCATTATCAAAATATATATTACAGAAATGGAGTTTCTATTTAGTCAAGCGTTGCGGAAGATCCCCTTATTTATGTTCGCATATTCGCTCGAAGATTGGCGATATAACACCTTGATTGGAAATATAAAACCAGAGAATTACAATAGCAAATGGTGGGAAATAGTAGGTAAATATCAAGGGCTCTCTCCACCTATCAAAAGAAACGAAAATAATTTCGATCCGGCTTTCAAGTTTCACATCATAAAAAATCAAAATTTTTTGGAATATCTACAAGCCACCGTTTTACAGTTTCAATTATTCAAAGTGTTATGCGAAAAGGCGAACGGAGAAAATGCAAATATACCATTACACAGGTGTAACCTTCATGGATCAAAAGTCGCTGGAAAAGTTCTATGGTAATAAACAAGTATTCTAATTTAATAATAATTAATAAACATCCTCATTCTTAGTTAAATGTCATCTTAAAGCAATTAACTCATTTAAAATAATTTTTCGAGTGTTAGTAATATAATATACTTTTTAAATATATATATATTTTTGTTTATGGTGGGTTTCCATTTCATTTTAAAGCGACTCTTCTTCCTATCCTTGATATCAAGTTATGACACTATATTCCCAATTTAAAACTGTTATATTATTAATAATTATTAAAGTATTTCAATATTATTTTTAAATATTATAATTCTTATGTTTTAAAAAACCCCCATTTTGTTTACCAAATCTGTAAAAAACCGATCCGATCTTTTTACTTTTCTTTTTTTTGTTATTTTATGTAAATTTATTTTAAATTAATAATATTTTCTAGATAATTTTTTTTTAAACAATGCAAATGCATAACATCCCTTAAATTTTATTTATTTTTTCAAATAGATTTATAGTATTTTAAATTTATTTTTATAAAAATTGAAAGGAACACCCAAAGTATTATTTATTTTAAATAATAACGCCTATTTTATTATTTAATCCGTAAACTTTTTTTAATTATTGTAGAAATAAAAAAATTAAATTATATATATAATTCGATATTTTGCATAACAAATTTGGTTCAAAAGAGGGTGGTGAAAAATCAATATAAATATCGGATCGGTATCGGCTTTAAACTTATATCGGATAGAATCGGTGAAAAATATGTGGATCGGCACAACCCTACTTTTAAATACTATTTTAAGCTGATTTATCATTAATACAACATACTATATAGGAATTTAATGCGACTAGGCAATCAAATATCTTGGCGTCAAATGCTATTAGCCCTGACCGGGAAACCAGATTATGATATTCAGCCATTATTAGAGTATTTCCGACCTCTCATACAGTTTATAAAAGAAGAAGTTATCAAAAATAATATTAAAATAGGATGGATAATATAAACTATTCTATAAATTTTTAAAACTATTATATATTCTTTTATTTTAATTATAAAATCTTTTTGTATATAGGAATATTTTTTATAAAAATTTTATAAAGATTATACATTTTTTTAAAGAATATACAAATAAATTGGTATAAATAAAATGATAAAAACGATAAATAAATCATGTTCGACGTTAATTTTTTCAAATCATTTCATGACTTTTTATTTAAATTAATAAATCCACTCTTCTGAGAAAAGTATTTGGCGGATGAATCATCCATCATCTTTTCAGCTGCGAGTGGGTTAACTATTTCAAGTCCCTTTTATTAAGAAAAAAATGAGTAAACATAATAAATGTTTTATATATATATTTATTTAAAAATATATTAAATTGTTAAAAGATTCATTAATATTTAAATTGCTATAACTATGCCATGATTGGGTTTTTTCCTTTTAAAAATTTTAAATAGCTGTTCCGATTTTTTGATTTAAAAAATGGAAATAAGCATATTTGGCGTACTTTAAAGCTATCAACTTATGTCGAAATCTATATTTTAAAAAAAAACTAAATGGTGTCTAAGTAGCTTTTTTAGATAGAATTCAGAATAAAAATTAAGTCTCTAGAATAGGATGCGGCATAAGAAGTGAAGCCCAGCGCTGTCCTAATTTATTAGTTTAATTTCACCAAAATAGATAGTTAAGTTTATATTAAAAACCGGGGATTTCGATAACCTTTTATTTTAACCAATTTAGGCAGCTGAGTCATAAACCTTTTAATTCTTCACCCCTGAAAAAAAGAGTTATAATTCTAAAAAACATTGAAATTGTAGATTATAATAAACCTTTTTCAAGTTGTTTATTTTATTTGAATAAAAAATTGATTACTTGCAAAGGAGTGAAAGCTATACTAGAAGCCGTACCACACACAGTTGAATTAGTCTTAACGGATGAACCATGTCGAATAGTAGTTCTACCACCCGATAGTGAGGGGGTCTGAGACGCTCCCGATTTCCAATGGGCATTTTGTTTATGAATGTGTTTTTGAAGGGTCTTCGATATTTTGACTTGCGTTTTATTGTCGACCTAATAAAAAAATATATATTCTATGAAACGAAATTAATAAAAGATTTGCAAATGATTCATGCTGAAATATTTTTTTACTTGAGAGAAATTTTAATAATTAAATATAAAGTATTTTCAAAAAATACCAAATAACACCATAGTTGTTCAAAATTATATTTTATACATTGAACGATTATTTTCGACTGATTGGCTAATGGTATTAAGCATATGATTATAAACTAAATGCGCATGAGTTTTAGAGATCAGTTTATGATTGAATG
Organism: Gordionus sp. m RMFG-2023; assembly: GCF_954871325.1. Lineage (NCBI taxonomy): Eukaryota > Metazoa > Nematomorpha > Gordioida > Chordodea > Parachordodidae > Gordionus > Gordionus sp. m RMFG-2023. The sequence goes on along the minus strand of NC_088777.1, from coordinate 40,172,746 downwards.
ATTGGGATTATACTTGGGCGGCCCTTATTTTTCCCGTGCTCTGGCTAGCCAAATTTCCGAGAGAAAATCCTAGATCCTCTTGATAAGCGTCGTCTTCGATATGGGCGAACGTCATTCGATTAGCTTGCTTTCTCATTTCCGTCAACCCGAACCTTTCCTTCATTTTTCGGTACCTGTACATTAAAAGTAATTTAAAATAATCATATGGACCACACTTTTAAAAACCTTAATCTTTTTACACAAAGTAGTAGTTTACAAAAAATTCTTTCACTTTTGATTTATAAGAGATCTGGGGCTGTTTGGACAATAAAAAAATTGACACATCCAAGCCTGATTTGTTAAAATAAAGGAAATAATTACTTTCGACCTCCTCTTCTTTTCTTAGGGCCCTCGGTGGGCGCTGGTAATGGTTTTATTTGTTTTACCGCAGGCGGTTCTTGTAATTTGTCTAAATAACGTTTGATCAAGTCTACGTATTGCTGACCTATAAGTCCGTTTCTATTTTGGTGAAAACTGTCTACCCTGGAAGCTAAAGCGCATTTATTTCCGACCAACCTGCATAATTTTCTCCTGAGATCCTAAAATAAATATGTTTAAATTTGTAAATAATATTTCGATATTTGAATCAAAAATATTGCGTTAAATTATCGATTTTTTTTTATTTAACTGCTCCAATAATCTTATTTTTTCGAGTGAGTTTTTAATTTATATTGAATTGACTCAAAAATCAATTGCATTCAAAAGCTACAATATTATTGCATGAAAATCATGAAGACATTTTTTATAGTAGGATTCCCTTTAAATAAAAAAAACAAATAAATAGCCCTCCAAAATGAAGATGTGTGTGGAAATGATGGTATATCACTTCCAGATATCTCCAAAAGTATAAGAGCTATGAAAGGTGCGTAGCCAAGGGGAGGGGGAGATTAGTCTCTCTCCCCATCACCACCCTCTCCACAAAGAATGCATACAATATATCACTATAAGGAAGAATGAAATATAATAATAATAAAGTTAATAACTTTTTAAAATAACGACTATAATTCCTAATTTTAGAAAAAATAAGTGAAAACCAAAAATTATTTTTAAAAAAATATAAGATAGCCAAAGACCTATAATAGGTCAACCTAAGACTTCCAATAAAATTCACGGCGGAAAACATCGCCTAATAGTGTTTCCCCTCTATAGAAAAATCCTGTATATGTCTATGAGCTATGAATCAAAAATTTTGCCAAATAAAAGCTACATGAAATTTAGTTTGTATATAAAATTAAGTAAAAATTAAAAAGGGTCGGGGAATCGTGATCGATCTGACATGGATTTTCCCATTTATTGGCTCGATTCCCATAACCTTATAATCTTTCATCACCTCCAGATTGATGTATACCCATCTAATAAAAATATCAATTCAAATATCAGCAGTTTGCAGATAGCTCTTGTTACATTGGACAAGTTTATAAAATTCAAATAAGCCTTCAAAAGCTTAGGCAAGAAGGCAAGCGAAATTGGATTCTATCAATTTCAACTCTTTTATATTGTAAATAAATTATATTGGGTCTAATAAACAATTTATCATGATTATTCGTGATTATGAAATTTATCATGGTATTTAATTTAAAATATCAAAGCTTAACACATAAGCTCATATAAATAATATTTATAGTTAGAAAACAAAAATAAGTTTTAGATAAGGCAAAAAAATAGGAAATACTGCTTCAATACCAAATAGCTCATTGGCCCGATTTCAATGAAAATATAGGGTGCATGACCAGATATAGAAATATTGCCAGAATAAGGTGCATGGGCTGTATTTTTTACCACTTTAAATTTCAAGATTTTTATATAAAATAGTTTGATAGACGGAGAAATATTGTAGTTTTTAAATTTTTTTGTACCATTATAATCATTATTTAATTTATAATATGAATAAGTGCAAATAAATAAAAAGCATATAACTGGGTAAATAAATTATTGCAGAAGTAATCAAAAAAAATCTTATGATTGCTTAGGTATGTAAAGTAGATGCCGGTATGAGTAAGATTTTGTATAAGTTGCCCAGCCCAGCCAGAGAATTTTTTATGAATGAAAAAAAGACAAATTCGCATAATTTAGATTTTAAAAATTTAAAACATTAGGCCTGGCCCATAAAAATATTTTGTACAAGTTGTTTGGCCCAAAAATCTTTTTGTGGGCTGAGCTTTTAGGACAGGCATGTCAAACTATAATTTTATTTTTCTTCTTTTATTATGCATCCAAAACAAGGTTTTTACACGTATTTTTAATTTTCTATTAAAGAAGACTTATTAAAGTATTTGAATTAAATTTTTTGCTGTTTTGGATGCAGAATAAACAAAAAAAAAGTTTAAAAAAATAGATTACAGGTGGCGCAGACTGTACGATAGGACTCATGAATATGTAACCCAGGTGAGGGTTTAAGGCGGTGCTAGAAAATCCTGACAATATCTTTTTTTGAGCCCCAATAACCATGAAATTTGCGGAAGGGATCTTAGAAAGTTTCGATAAACCACCGGCACCTCCTATTATTGTTTTTTACAACAAAAAATTATAGAAAAATTGCGATATTTATTTAAATAAAATTTCAATCATATTATAAAGTCAAATGATCAAATTTAAAATTATAAAAGTGCTTTAAAATATAAAGATTTATTTATAAATTAAATATATAATACTGATAATTATAATATATAAAAGATGTTTTATATATCCTATCACAAGTCTAAAACAAAAATAAACAATTTAGTAGGGGATCATTAAATATAGGATCAGGAAGATCATTCAGTGAATTTTGACCAATTCTATATTATCAAAATAGCAATTTTTAAAAACCTTATGACACAATGTTATTAATACTAGATCAGAGAAACATTTCTAAAAAAATGTGCCATAATTATTTACTTTTAAAAATTGTAAAAATATCCAATCTAAATTATCTGCATATAAATTTTATCGATACATTTTTGGTTTGTTGTAAACATTCTTCTTATAAATTTATTATTAAAATGGGATCAGTTTGATATAACTAAAATCGGATCGAACACCAAAAAAGATGTATATGTTCTGCTCTAATAATAGCAATTAATAAATTATTATTTATAAAATATAATACAAATCGATATAACCCATAATTCACACACTCGTTTATGAAAAAATAAGAATCATTTTTAATTTTATGTAAATTACCCATTAATTTAGCGGCACAAGTTGAACCAACTATGAAAGTCAGATTAGGAGCTATGAACATCATACGCGATTCAACAAAATGTAAAATTTTCATCTTAGCATCGTTCAAATTTATAGCCTAATATTAGTATAGAATCTAAATTAATTAAAAAAATTTAATAAATTAATTTAAACCAAATCACATGCATCATCAACTTGTTTGAATTCATTGTCTTCTAGTAAAGTCCTAATATGTCATTTATATATTATTATATATAGGATATAATTTTCTTTAAATATAAAGAAACTATCAGAAAATTGAATATAACAATAAGTCATTCTTAACATAAGCACAAATGTTTCAACATGAACATTATAATTAATTTAAATATAATAAATTACAAAATGGATATGTAATTATGATTATGACTGACAAAACCAAAATTACAAATAATACCAAAAATTAAAATTTATAAAATGTTCTATAGCTAATTTTGTAAAAACCCTTGTGTAGTAGATGCAGTTACACTGACAACCATGATAGTGGCATGTGTCAATATTTTTTGCAGTTCTGAGCTCGATTTTGATTTTTCCAAATCATTGCCCAATTCCTATTTACAATTAATTTTTTTTATAAAAATGATTTAAATATAGAAAAATAAAGAATTGTAAATTTTATAAGAATCTTTCAAAATAAATGCATAAATTTAAAATTTTATTAAAGGAAATATTTTTTAAAATATTATATTAGTTGGTATCGGCAGTATGATATGTGTTATTTTACCTTAACGGTCAATATGTACTCTAATGGGGTAGGTATCAATGATTCTAGCTCTGGAAACCGTTTTGTATAGACGTCTCTGATATATTTATGGATGACATCTAGGTTTATAGAAATAAAATTTACATATCATTAAAAAAAATACATATTTGTATGAATCAAAAATATGCTTTCGTATGGGGACAGGCTTGTGTACACTTTGCTTTATTTCAATAGAAAGGGTATAATTTAAACAATTGATCTAGATGCCATTCCTTCCTCTTCCTAAACTTGACGAAAAATTGTGAACAAACTGATCTCAAATTTGTTCGTCTATTATCTCGTTTTCCTTAAACTCGCATTTTAACGTGAATAATTTAACTATCTTGAATTCAATAATACCCTCCTGTAATTAGACCGTTTAAATTCAAGTTTTTCACATAATGGGAATATTATATGAAATCAAAGAATGAGGCAGACAAATTAAAATAATATAATAAATAATCTTATAACAAAAATCATCTTGTGAAATCTGTTTAATTCTGAAAGATTAATAGAATTCATATTGGAAACCTAAAAATCTTCCGATAATGAAAGAATAACTAATTTTCAAAGATATATAGTGTGAGAACGATGTATATGTGCAGTTTTTTCAAAAAATCTTTTTCAATTTTTGGTCAAAGTGTAAGATATAATCTTAAGCATGGATAAACATATTATTTTTACTTTATAAAATAATTATGGTGTTTAATCATAAATAAGGGCCACTCTTTCTTTCTGATGAAGACTAAGAATGTTTGGAATGTCTAGAAAAATTAAAACTATCAAGGGCAAAGGATAAGGCCTTATTTATGGAGCCATGCAATTATCATCACTTTATAGTAGCAATCTATTTACCAATTTATTTTGTTAGCAATGCGATCGAGCTATTATCGCGGTTACTATAAATAAGGCTTGAATTATTTAAAAACGCAAAACTATGCTTAACAAGATAGGTGGGACCCCACATTAAATCCCCCTCAAATTCAAATAACCACAGGCTTCCCTAGAATAGGGATAGCGGAGATTATATTAGTAATTACAGTTGCTGCCCAGTAAGATATTTGCCCTCATGGAAGAACATACCCTAAAAAGGCTGTTATTATAGTTAAAAGAAGTAAAATTACCCCCGAGGATCACACTATATAATTTATAACAAATGATCCATAGAATAGACTACGAAAGATGTGCAAATAAATAAAAATGAACATAAAAGATGCTCCTATAGAATGAAGGTTGCGTAATAAAAATCCCTCCCAAATATTATTTTCAATAGATACCACTATAAAAAATGATTTATTAATGTCTGAAATGTAGTGTATAGAAAGAAAGAATCCGGTAATAAATTGGGATATAAAAAATAATCCTGTAATTGATCCTATATTTCATCAATAATTAATATTAGGGGGGGTTGGGAGATCAATAATGAATTTATTAATTTCATTAAATATTTCAGATTTTCGGATAGATTTATTTATCATTTAAGTTACCCCAATAACCAAGGTAAACAAGGAGGAAGGTGCATCAAAATGATATAGGAGTATAACTTATTGGGGTGTATCATTCCTCGCTGTAGTAATTTGAAGTATACATTACATATGTAAGCTTTCATTATATAATGAAAGCAGGATTGGCACCCATACATAATTGGTTTGTCTCAAGATCAAAAATAAGAGGCTGGCAGTTCTTTGTACCAATGTCTACACTGCAAAAGTTAATTCCGGTTTATTATTGTACTATTTGGTACAAAGAACTGCCAGCCTCTTATTTTTGATCTTGAGACAAACCAATTATGGTTTGTCTAGGGTTAAGAGCACTAATCAGATCACTAGCGCCAATTTATATGAGAAGTTTTATAATAATTATAGTGTACTCTTCAATTGGGATATCAGTATGGATAGTTTTACTGGTGAGAAGAGGAGTATTTTATTTTTTATTATTTAGAGGAATGTACATCCTTCTAATTTTTAGAGTAAAAAATTTGGGAATAATAGTTTTAAGGGTGATTAATGTGAAAGCTAATTATTTGTTGATGTATAAAGTAATAGGAATTAGTTTACTAATAATTTTGTTGTTTTCTGTGTCGGGGTTTCCACCCTCTAATATTTTTTTAATGAAGTTAGTCGGGGTTATTAGCCTTATCAATAATCATGCGATAATAGTAGTAATACTTTTATTGCTATCGGGGGTTGGATACTACTACTATTATCGCATGATTATAGTTTGATCTATTTATTTAATATTAAATATTATACCCAAAATCTTTAATAAAAAGGTAAAGGGGATATATGATAGAAAGGTTAGAATACTTCTTTTTATTTTATCTTATTATTTACTAGTATTATACTAAAGTAAAAGGATTTTAGGTTAAAATTTAAACCGTAGGTCTTCAAAACCTATAATAATTTATTAAAATTAAATCTTATTAATATTTTGGATAAAATTCTTAGCTGCTTCAAAGCTATGCTTTAAGTGATATAAGCTATAACCAAATATCTAATTACAGTAAATTTCAAGTTATTGTCAGTATTAATATGATGACAAATAAGATAGAAATCCTGAAATCCCTATTTCCCAACCTCATAGGATTTTCCATCCTATGTTTATCATTCTTTTCTCCCTCGACAAATATTGCAGATAGAAATCCTGAAATCACAGGAGCAAAAAGGACAAAATAGCTGGATATCGGATTTCACATAAATATCTCCCAAGAAGAAGAGAAAATGTTAATAAGATTAAATATAATAATTCTTCCTACCCCCAAAATTATTAAAGGGATTGATAAGTTCCAGTTATAATGAGTGTTTATAAATTTTGAGGTTGATACTTAATAACTTAATACCTTCCAATTCTAAAAACCTTTTAAAATTTTAAAATGAAGGGCCATATTATATCATCAGGAAAAAAAACATGATTTAAAGACAACTTTCGATTTTTACTAAATTTAGTATATAAAGGCAAACTAAAATTTGTATCCTATCCGTAATACCATTAGAGATACCAGGATTAGACACATAAAAAAAATTAGCCTTTTTATGAGTGTCGGTATTCAATTAATGAGTGATTAAAAACTATATGCTAATAAATAATAAATTTAGTGTTAAAATTTTTTTAAAAAAAAATTAATAATTTTTGGGGATCTTTTGTTCAAAACAAAATCTAAAAACCTTATAGAAAAATAGATCACTTCAATTTTAATATAAAAAATTATAGATAAGCCTATATGATATCATAGGTAAAATCTATGAAAACTAGTATAAAATGAGCAATATCATTTTCACTAAGATGATGTATTTTATTTTCTTCCCCTAAATGATTAATAATATTTATATACTTTTTTAAATAAGAAATTATCTAAAAGTTTTTATCACATAATTTTCAATGTCTGTCATTGTACCATGCAGATCTGATTTAATATAAAAATATGGTGGAGGTTTTTTTGATTGATTTCCCTCTATTATCAATCAATGAAAATATTTATACAGTATTTTAAATGTTAGAGATTTGAAAAGCTCAGCCCAAAAGCTGGGTTGGTCTAAAAATTTCATGGGCCAGCCATTTGCAGAATATGAATATAAAATTTAAATTTAGAAAGAATTAAAATTTTCTTTAAAAATATTTAGACGATAACCTTTGTAAAATCTTAATGGGCTACTCCAGATTGAGCAAATGTATAAATTACATAGCTCATTTATAGGATTTTTTAAAAATATTTTTAAAATTCAATTACATTTAAAAATTTATTTTATGGCATGAAGTGCTTTAAAATAAATTTATTAATTTTTTTTTACTTTTTATTTTTTACCTGGTTTAACACTTAAATTTTACAAGCCCTCAGATAATATACTTTTCATATTAATTCATAAATTAAAACAGGAAAAGGGAGCAATAGTTGAGATAATAGAGGAAAAAAATCAACTTATGGGGATATAAGATAATAGTTCTATTTATTGATGCCACATATAAACTCAATAATAAAATAATAATTACATTGCAGTTATCCAAATATATTCAAATTATAAATATTTTATATATAAATATAGGAAAGTCAATAAAACCAAATTTTTTTTTTATTTATTGAAATCATAACAATTGAAACAGACTAATATCTAAATTTCTAAATGAAAATATAAGTATAGCTAAAATAAATTTTATTGTAAATGTTAAATTATTAATTTTCATTTATTTATTTTTTATTTTGTTTTAATAATGGTTCAATCAGAAAATTATTCTTATAAGAATGACACTATTTATTCTATTAATAAAAATGTCATAAAATAATATAATGTATCATAAAGATACCAATCTTGAATGGCGAGACAGTCTCACTGTAGTAGGGCACCTCAGAATTTACTATAGCTTGCATGGATATTAAAAAATTATTTAAAATTTCGTGATAATCTGTGATTCATTGCTTCAGTTCGATTATTTGTGGCATTAAAAAAATGGGGTAGATGCATGAAATGGGATCACCCATTATTTTCTGATATAATGCCAATTTGTTTCATAATATTTAGTAACTGTTGGAGGGTTCTAACTAAGCATGCTCGTATATAGAGATTGTCATATTCAGCTTCAGAATGCACATATAATATTGGTAGCATATCCAGAAATAATGTAACATCCTCTCCTGTTAGTTATATTTCTCTGTGGTGGTAATTTCTCCATTAAAGCTGCACATAATATAAAAAGACGTGTCAGCTATAGTAAATTCTATGGCCTTTATTTTGACATTTTTACTTCAGACTCTTCAATTGTCCAAGATAATGAGGTGTCCTACTTTAAGGCTTTCTTGCCATCTGCTATCTTAATGATATATTATATTTTTCCTTGATATTTTTCTTCAAACTCTCCAAAGGATAATTAGGTGCCCTACACTGAGGCTGTCTCGTCATCCGAGATTGGTATTTTTATGATATATTATATCATTTTATGACATTTTTACTTCATATCCTCACAATGTTCATGATATACAAATATCGTTAATTATTAAAAATAATAGCAATTTCTATATTCAAATATATATATATTTAAGCTATCATTAGATCTAGACATGATTAGTGAAAGAGATAAACAACAAAGAAGAAAGTAGCAGTTTTTTAAAAAAATCTGATTAACTCAACTCAACTTATGTTATATTATATTGTTTTTTAAATAATTAGAAAAAGATAATATGGAGATGAAAAATATCAAATTGCTAGCACGGATGAAAAGACAAGGCAGATATAAAAAATCAGACCTTATGGTAATAGGATTATCAAGAAAGGAGAAGAAAAAAATAATAGTTATAAAAAGTATGGAGTGTAAAATGATATATATTTATATAACATTATTTTAACTATTTTATTTAATATCAGAACTACAAAATTCCCACAAAAAATTTATTAATTATTTTAATAAAGGATAAAATAAATTCAGGTTTTTATATTGATTTTTTATACACTATATTTTTATATAGATAATTGAATTTTACAATTGTTCTCATAAAAAAAACACCAGCTAATAATATTGGTAGAAATTTTAAAAACATTTATATATTTTTACCAGAAATGAAGCCTAAAGCTTATATCTCATTCACAGAAAGAAAAAAATAATGTGGATTTTAAGCAAAGTTTGTGAATTAATAACAATCGAGAAAATAGGGAACAATGTATTAGTTAGCTGTAATGATATACTAGATATGACAACAATCGATATGCGACTCTTAAAAAAGCATAATGCAGATATCGGTCTCATTATCTTAAACATTAGAAGCTTGGGAACAACTTAAATCTATAAAGAAAAATTCGGCAGAGCCACGGCTATATCATGGTATATTTACAAAGATGATTTATCAATGAGATATGTGCCCTGATACTGCCAACAAATATTAAAAACTTAAATGTATTATTAAGATTTACATAAATATATTTTGCATATTAAAAAAGTTCATTAATTATATACTCGTCAAATTATTTAGAGTAATCTTATTAGTAAGTAATTTAGTCATGGGCCAATACATATGAGGGAAAATTTAATAAAAATATCAATATATTTCCAAGTTTCACCAGAAAATATAAGGATTTATCTTTTTATTTAATACTATATGTAAATATACAGATATTTTTATTAAGATGGTAATAATCCTTACTGCTGTTTAACATAATTAGATTTTAAGATATTTCAAATTATACCTATATAAAGGAATTCAATATTCGATTCACAATTTACGAATATGAATATAAAAAATTTATTGTCAGTCCAATAATTTTTTTTATCTATTATATGGAATTATCTGTATAATTATTATTCAAAATAATTTGTGGACATTTAAAAATATTTAAATTTATTAACATGTTCCTTGTGAAACATTTTATTTTAAAACTTTTTTCGGCATCTATAAATCAATTTAAAATTTAATAATAAATTTTTGAAAGTATTTTTAAAAGATTTAATTCCGAATCAAATAATGATGGCGAAATATACAATTATTTGATCGAAAATACAAATTGAATATGAATAACAAATATTCAATATGTATTTTTGTAAGTATATTCCAAAAATTATTCATAAACTTGTCAAAAAATTCTTAATAGTTAAGAAAATTTGTCATAGGCCAATTTGCATGAGAGAAAATTTAATACACAAAATATGTACTATAAAATATTTATACATTTCAAAGATAAGGATTTATCTGTTATTCAATACTATTTGCAAAATGGGGTATAATAGCTATTTTTAAAATGATAGTACTTTTAAATTTTATAAACTTGATCTTGAATGTAACTAGAATTTATAATATCACAAATAAAATATCAAATTTGTCAAAAAATTTAGGGTAAAAATCCAAATTATCTTTATTAGTTATACATTTAAATCAAAAAATATGGATTGAAAATAGAGAAGGTCATGGTCCGGTCTTTGGTCTGGACCAATACCCTCAGATGGACCAGACCATGCTCCTTAAGAAAAAGATTGATCCAGACTGTGGTTCTAAATAAAAAGACTGGTCCTGGACTATACTATAATTGGTGCTAATTTTTGTAATAGAACCATAAATGGGGTATATAGTTATCCTAATTCCCCCATAATGAGGTTTAGTCTTTCTATTTGCACCATATAAGGCACACCCTCATAACCTATGCTATGGAGGTCTCTAATGCTACAAATATGGTATAAATACTTTTATTGATTAATAATAGCAAGAAATTAATCAATAAATGAATATATTATATTTGATGTTAGTATTCTGCTCAGTTCAGTCTTCACCTAAAAACCTGGTGCATTCAGGCATTGATGTTTTGACAGGAACTTTTTAGATCATATAATTATTTTAAAAAAATATTAATTATAATATGTCCCATGAGGTCATAAAGGTATACCTCATATTTTTGTATTCATATATAATGAAGTAATATTTGTTTTAAATTTTATTAAATTTGGAGCAAACTATTTTTTTGTATGAGTTTTTAAATATATTTCTAGACAAATGATGCCCAAAAATTTTGAAAATATTTATCATAAATCATAATTATATTTTTAAATTACTTATTTCATTTTCAATTTCAACAGCCAAATTATTTGCCTCAACAATGAGTTGGTATTCATGATGATTTTCAATTATCCCTTCAAAACTTTGTGCACTCATTTCAAATCCCATATCTTCTTGTTGCTTAATTTTTTCTTCAATTTGGATCATGACAGATTTCAACTTAAATTCTGATTTAAAATATTATATTATATATTATTATAATACTTGATCACTATCCCATAATTTTGCAATATTAAAAACAGAATCCTTATACTGTTTTTTATTAGATTCTTCGTCAATATCATCTACATCCTCAATATCCTTATCCATATTGACATCATAAATATCCTGCTCCTCTTCCCCTTCTTCTAAATCAGCTAATAGTTCATCGGCAAGTGACATTAGATTTTAAAATTTTTAAATCGAATATGAAGTAGAAAGATCGAAAGTCAGTCATAAATAAAGTACTTCATTATCATGGGTACGGCTGATTAAGCACATTTTAATTTTAAAAACGACTAATTCACTATTTCAACCAATAAATATTACACAAATCTGGAGATTTTGTTCATAGATAACTGAAAGATATGGATATCTATTAGCGAAATTTCAAGACTTATTTTAAGTAATATTATTTTAGATAAAATTTTAATGAATCGTTTTTAAAAAATTGGCTAAATCAACCCTTTCAACAACACTACTCATGGATAATTTCATAGCCTATGAAAGAGTTGTAGTTTGCCTCATGTATTTTAGCTAACATATATATCCTCAACTTTTATTATTCATAGTAATGAACAGTTGTGTATTGCTTAAAATTTTGGAATAGGGGGGGGGGGGTCTTGGATTTTTTTAAAAATATTATTAAATATAATAATATATGTATATGTTATCAAATTTTTTTATTACGAATATAAATAAATTATTATTTATAATATTATAATTTAAAAATAAGATCGCAAAATATTAGTATTTGGAATAGGGGGGGGGGGGGGGGTCTTGGATTTTTTTAAAAATATTATTAAATATAATAATATATATATAAGTTATCAAATTTTTTTATTACGAATATAAATAAATTATTATTTATAATATTATAATTTAAAAATAAGATCGCAAAATATTAGTGTCGGCCCGATTAAGATTTTAGCTAAAATAATATTGTGTAATGTAAGCCTCAAGATTTGGTGGGTAGAAAAACGTTTCTGCCATCTATGAACAAAATTATCAGGCTTACATAATATTATTTTGGTTATAATCTTAATCTGGCTGTTTTTGACAATCGACCCGAATCGGGCTTTTTAACAACACTACAAAAAACCACCGATATCTATAGAAATTAAAATATATAAATATGAATTTAAAAAATTTTCATAAATCTCTCATCTTCGTTTACTTCGGTCTTTATTTTTCTTTGAAAGAATTTCATTCGTCCATGAGGATTACTTTTCCATATTTTGATACATCGATCTGGAATCAATTCCGATATCGAAACTTCTTTAATATTTATGAACTTTACATTTGACAAATTATTTACTCTCAAACTCACTTGATTATCTACCTTGATCAAAATCATAAGATGAAAGTGTCGTATTTGTAAATACGTGAACGTTTTATATTTTTTTTTTACGCGAAATGCCAATCAACCAATTAAAATAAGGTTGATTGGATAGAAAGATTAGGTGTAATATATTATATGTGGATTATTATTATATTATTAATTAATTTTTTTTTTATAAAAAATTACGGATTTTGATCATTGTTAAAAAAATTAATTTTTTTTATATATAAATTTATTTTTTTTGAGAAATGAAATTTTCTTTTGAATAAAATTTTTGGATTTATATTGTAGTTTTATTTGTCTTTGGATTTGATAATTTCATATAATTCTTGACGATTCGTTTTTTTAGAAAGTTTGATTAAGTTTCTAGGATTTGGTTGGGGTAGATTTTAGATAGGTTTTAGTTTGTGTTTGTAGTTTTTTTTTAGTGGTGTCTTGTGACGCTGATAGTTTCCTAGGAGTTATTCGGTTTAGAAGGTAAAACAAAAAATTTTTAATTATATAATCTTTTTAAGAATTTTTGACTGCGCATTTGTACTAACCATTATACGATTCTGATAGAGAAGTTTTTATTTAAGGTGCTGTATTAATATTTTCTACAAATATTTAAATTTTTGTAATTGATTATTAGTATTAATTAAAAAATTTATGAGCAAATGGTTTATTTTTTTAGGCCTAGTGGGGAGCATAGTTTTGGGGATAAGGTTCTCTTTTATAAGGATTTGGGTTATAAAGTTATGTATAAGAACTTTAATGAATTGGATTTAGGTAAACAGTTGATTACTGTGGGAATATTATTAATGATGTATTTATTGATTATTATATTGAAATTGTTGGTAAAAAGGGGTACTGCGGTACTGGCAGGCATGTATTGCAATTGGAAGAAGGACACTGCGGTGTCAGATGTTTATAAAAAGAAAATGGAGGAAACGTATTTTAATTTAATATCGGATATTTATGGGAAGAAAATAGCAGACTTGGAAAGTAATCTAAAAGATGTTTTAGAGGAAATCAAGGCTGGAAATGTTGGGGAGAGGTCAGATAGGATCCTCCTGGAAATGAAAGAAATGAAAGAAGCCATCAATGCGTTGATGAAGGAGAGCAAAGGTCCGGTTAAGAGCCAGGTGGGTGATATAAATATGAATAAGAAATTTAATGATTACGAGGAAAATAAAGGAGTGTCAGGAAATAAAAGATTTGTTGAAATGATCATTTGCCATCGTTGCGGATGGCGAGGACATAAAAGGGATACCTGCATAGTCCCAGAGCAAAGGTTTAAAGATGGATTTCCGTTAAAGAGACCTGAAATAGGAAATGCTAATGTAAAAATGGTTAGTTTAAATGGGGCCAGATTATGTTTTAAATGTAAAAGACCGGGACATGTAGCAGTGGACTGCATGGAAGTATCACGAAATTCGTGTTGACTATATGATTGCAGAGTGAATCATATAGGAGTCGGGGCTCTGAGAGTTCGGAAAAATTTGTATAATAAAACATTTAATATTATTAGTCGAAATGAGGGAAATGATAGAATTAAAATAAGAAATCATTCTCGTAATTTCCCTGAGAGGGAGGTTAGTCGATTTAGGTGGGAACAATATCCGAGGAATATTGTCCGTTATTCTCTTAGAAGGGATGTTAAGAATTTTATTTGGGAAAGATGTCCCACAAATCTTGGTAAGAGAAATGTAATTGTCAGTAATAAAAATTTGAATTCCGAGTTGAATTTAAGGGGCAATGAGAATGCCAATGAAATTATTATTTTAGATAAAATAAACGCTGATTCTCCGATTAAAACATATGATATTTTAATGACGGAAAAATTAGATGGACCATGTTTGTGTCCGAGGGTTAGTTTGAAGGTTGATCATAGGAATATAGAAATGCTATTTGACACCGGGGCTAGTATTTCTCTAATGTCGCAGGAGAATTTTTATAAGTATTGGCCTGGGGGTAAACTGGAAAAAGAGGCTATGTGTGTCAGGCAGTTTGATGGGTCGGAAGTCGCTGTGTTGGGAAAGGCTAAATTGGGGGTTAATCTTAATGATACTATATTTTTCCTTGATTTATGGGTAGTAAAGGAAAATGTTGAGACTGTTATGGGGTGGGATTGGATTACCAAGCTTGGTCCTCCCAATAATTATTGGAATATTTTTAATACTAGTGATAATGTAATAGTGGATGTTGGAGAGAGTGAAAATTTGGATAATACCAATAATAAAATTTGAAATTTCGGAGATGATGGAGAAATCGAGCAAGTTGGATTTTAATGATGAGGGGAATGAGAAGCAAATTGTGGCCGGGGGAAAAGAGGAATGGAATAAGGTTAATCAAGCTATTCCTATTCTAGTAAGGCAGTATGGCATTATTTTTGATGAAAAATTAGGTTGTTTAAATGATTATCAAGTTGATGTTCAACTGAGGGAGGGTTTTTCACCGATCTTTTTGGCTTGTCGGCGAGTTCCTTTCGAATGGAGGAAGGAGATCGATGAGGAATTAGATAGATGGGTGAAGGACGGCATTATTATTCCTGTGGGATATAGAGATTGGGCAACTCCGTTAGTGCCTGTTAAAAAGGCAAATGGTAAATTGAGACTTTGTGCGGATTTCAGGGTCACGGTAAATCGATGGGTGGTGGAGGTTAAATATCCATTGCCTAGGATTGAGGAGATTTTGGCTCAGTTGAAGGGTGCGAAATATTTTTCCAAGGTGGATTTTTCGTCGGCGTATTTGCAGTTACCTTTGAGAAAGGAAATCCGTAAATTATTGACGATAACGACTCCAAAGGGGTTGTTTGCGTTTTGTAGATTACCATTTGGATTGAGCGTATCTGCTCCCATTTTTCAACGGACCATGGCGTCAGTTTTTCAAGGATTGGAAGGAGTATTTTATTATATGGATGATGTGTTAATTACTGGAGTGACGCCGGAGCAGCATAATCAACGTTTGGAGGAAGTGTTTAGGAGAATTTGTGTTAAAGGCTTGAGAGCTAGTAAGGAGAAAAGTGTTCTGGGGGTAATGGAGGTTGAATATTTGGGTCATCGGATTAATGGAATTGAAGTGAAACCTTTGGATAAAAATTTGAAGAATATATCGAACATGAAACGGCCTGACACTAAGGCTGAGTTGCAGTCTTTTTTGGGTATGGTCAATTATTACCATAGGTTCGTGGAAGATTTTGCAAAGGTGGCGGCGCCGTTATATGATTTATTGAAAAAAGGAATTCATTATGAGTGGAAGGATGTACAGCAGATTGCTTTTGAAATTTTAAAGGAAAAAATTGGAAAAGAGCCAGTTTTGGTGTCTTTTGATAATGACTTGGAAATTGTTTTGGCGGTAGATGCCTCAAATAAAGGAGTTGGTGGTGCGTTATTACAGGTTAGAGGGCTTGGAGAGACCCGTATTGTTTTTCTCGCGTGTTTTTCGTGAGGTGGAAACCAGGTATTCTGTGATTGAACAGCAGGCCCTGGCTGTGATTTTCGGGTTGACAAAATGTCGTGAATATTTGATTGGTAAAAAATTTGTAATTTTTACTGATCACAAACCGTTAATTCACTTATTTCGGAAAAACAATCGGGAGTTAATGATGTCTCCCCGGTTACAACGTTGGTTGTTGTTGGTGGGCAGCTTTAATGTGGAGATCCGATATCGTTGCGGTAAAGAGAATTGTTTGCCTGATAGTTTGTCCCGATTAGGATTAAATGAAGGAAATGATGAAGGGAACAAGGATAAGGTTCGAAACAGTGAAAAAGCCCTGGTTTGTTTGCTTTCGCATATGCTCAAAGGGGGTCCTACCAATTGGGAGGATCTTAAGTTGAGTACATTGAGAGATAGAGAAATGACTAGGATAAAGTTATGTGTAATGGGGAAAAAGACTTGGGAGGAGGATTGTAAAGTTTTTAAAAAGGTGAAGGAGGAGTTGTCTGTGGTAGATGATTGTTTAATGAGGGGTAATCATGCCGTAATTCCGTTCAAATTAAGGGGTAAAATTTTAAATTTGTTACATGCTGGACATCAAGGTCAAGGGAAGATGAAATCGTGGGCCCGTGAATATGTTTGGTGGCCGGGTATGGGAAAAGATATTGAAAATATCACAAGGACATGTGAGCCGTGTAATTCGTGCGCGGCGATGCCCCGAAAGGAGGTGGGTCAGATATGGCCCAGGTCGAGAAAACCGCGGGAACGCTTACATGTTGATTTTTTCGATTTAGATAAAAGGTCGTATTTTTTAGTAGTAGATTCGTATTCGAAATGGATAGAGTACGAGGAGGTACATGGATATACCACGAAAATTGTTGTAAGGAAATTGAGGGCATTAATGGCCAGGTTCGGATTGCCGGATACCATTGTATCTGATGGAGGACCTGCCTTTGTTAGCGAAAATTTCAAGCAGTTTTGTAAAGAGTCTAGGATTCGACACATTTTGACCCCGCCCTATCATCCCAGCTCAAATGGTCAAGCTGAGAGGATGGTAGCAATTGTTAAGAATTGGATAAGAAAGGCCGGCAATCAGGGGAATGGGGTGTATTTGGCCCAGTTGTATTACCTCAATTCTAGGAATAAGGAGGGAGTGACACCTGCTGAATTGTTTTTGGGTCGGAGGACTAGGGTTCCCCTAGATTTTCTAAGGGCCGAGAGTCACGAGAAGGGAGTTTTGGAGGACCGAAAGATTAGGTTTGAAGTTGGAGAAAAAGTATGGACTCGTTTGTTTGACGGGAGGGGCAAGAAATGGGCCAAGGGTATTGTTGGGGTAAACAGAGGTTCAAAGTTGAATTTGATTCAATTAGAAATGGGCGGCACAGTTATGCGCCACAATGATCATATACGACCGCGGGAGTAAATCTGAGGTACCTCATATGATGATATAAATATGAGATTATATATATAAATAAAATGAAGGTGCATCCCGAAGAATTAGACTCGTTTCCGAGCAAATATATAATGTGTAAATGAAGGTTTGTAACATATTGAATGTGGGAATGGGAAGTTAAAGGATCAAATAGGAGAGGGCTCATCTTAAAGTGGTGAATATATATATTTACGCAAAGTTAAAGCATGAAGGAGTAAAATGTACGTGAACGGTCGGTAACCTTTGTGTTTGAGTTTATGTATTATTATATGATGGTATTAGAATTTATTGATAGATGTTTATGTAAAAAAGTGAAATTGAATAAGGAGGTTATCTCGGTAATATTACGAGAAATTGAAGTATATGTATGTATATTTAATGTTAAGTTAAACTGGTTTAATGTTCCGGCTGTCGGTAATAAACAAGGAAAAAAGATTGAAATTGTGGTAATATATGTATTGTAAATGAATAAAAGTGTAAAAAAATAAAAGGAATAGGAAAGTTGTAATTCATTTTGTGAATACATTTTTGTTCATAGCCTTATAGGATTTTTGTTCATAGCCTTATAGGATTTTTGTTCATAGCCTTATAGGATAAATCACGGTTGTTGAACATTGAATGGATCATTCACATTGAAATTAGCTATTTTTTTGAAATATTCAAGGTAATCATGATATTATTGAATTAATTATATAAAATTGAAGGACTTTATAAAATTTTATAAATTTGTTATAGCAATTTGATTGATCATGCAACACCGTTATATATCGATTATTTTTTTAACAAAAATATATATATGCCGACATGCCATGAGCCCATAAAGGGGTGGCATGTCGTATTTGTAAATACGTGAACGTTTTATATTTTTTTTTTACGCGAAATGCCAATCAACCAATTAAAATAAGGTTGATTGGATAGAAAGATTAGATGTAATATATTATATGTGGATTATTATTATATTATTAATTAATTTTTTTTTATAAAAAATTACGGATTTTGAACATTATTAAAAAAATTAATTTTTTTTATATATAAATTTATTTTTTTTGAGAAATGAAATTTTCTTTTGAATAAAATTTTTGGATTTATATTGTAGTTTTATTTGTCTTTGGATTTGATAATTTCATATAATTCTTGACGATTCGTTTTTTTAGAAAGTTTGATTAAGTTTCTAGGATTTGGTTGGGGTAGATTTTAGATAGGTTTTAGTTTTAGTTTGTGTTTGTAGTTTTTTTTAGAAAGCACCTTTCGCAGTCGACAGTACTGCGGGATAAACTATCCACAGAGTTAAGGATTTATTAAAATTTTGATTAGGAATTTATCAATATATTGTTGAAGCCTGGCAATCATTTTATATTGATTTATTTTGAATCTTTGGCAGGTCATTTCATTTGATTTTTGTCAAATTGTGCATTTAGATTTTTAGACCATTCTTTCTGAATAAAGAATATATAGGAAAGAATTTCTAACATAAAAAATTATTATTTCAAATTAATTCGAATCTTTTTACACGTGTTTTAAAGATATCCATTAGGCGGTACTGGAATAATTATATATTTTTAATCTTACTAGTTTTGGATTTTTTTAAATAGTATATTTTAAATAAAAATGTAATTTCTGAATCGAGCGACCTTTAAATATTTCTACATAGAGCTTCTACATTAGTAATGGGAGGGATTTAGCTCCAATTTTTTTGAAGAGGAGTGGGGTCAGGGTTGCCATGTTAAAATTATCAAATTGCGGGAGAAATTTAGTATTTTGCCGGAGAAATATGGAAATTGCTGTAGAAATATAAAAATTGCTAAAAAAAATTTTTGCGGCCTGCTGGCCTTCACCCGGAATATTGAATTGACTTAATTATCCGCCTATTATTTTTTATAATTAATTTATATAAATACAATGGTGATAACTATTTTTCAAAATAAAATAAAATCTTGATTTATTAAAATATATTAATTTATAAAAAAACCAACGATTCTTTTTAAATATAAAAGAATGATAACAAGATAAAATTTTATAAAAAACAAACGATTTTAATTTTACAATGTAAAAAATATATTTTATGCGAATGTCCCGCAAAACATCCTCAATTGGTAATCTACCTTGTGTGTGTATAACATTATAGGGATAGGCGTTTAATTATCAGGTATCACGTTTAAATACATAATTGTACTCATTTCAATGATAATTATTTTATTTTATTTATTATTGTTCAATCACATTATTATAATCAGTGCAGGAGAGTGTATCTACATCCATTGCAAAACAAAAATATTCTCCAAAAATAAGAAATAATACAGATGCAACTACAGTTGCGGCAATTGTAATCACTTATCTTGTAGTACAACATTCACAGAGCTACTAATCATTACAATGTGCCTAGAATCTTTCCCCATAATATTTAACGACTCCAAGATAAATGAAAACTTTACTTGTAGAACAAAAATGAACAAGGATATCATCAATGTTAAACTTTACTTGTAGAACAAAAATGAGCAAGGATATCATCAATGTTTTAGAATAAGGAGAAGACATACTCGCATATTTTTTCCAAGCATGGGGATTTATTGTTATTACGAAAGAATTCAACCCATTTCTCCTTTATATTTAGACCATCTAGCCTTAAGTATTCTGGCTAATCATAAAAAATAGAGTGAATTACAATCTCCTCAAACAAGACATCAATGTTTTTCATTATTTTTAATATATTTATTAAATTACAAAAACCCTCAATTGATGGATTATGTTGGTTATAATATTTATCCATTTGTAAATAGTGTTATTAAAATTAAATTTTAATTGTAAATATTCTAAAATTGTCTTAATAAAAATATCTGCTTCATTTAAAAATATATTATTTAGACTATTATTTGAACATTTTAATATAATATTTTCAGCAATCGCGCCATAAAATTTATTATCAATTTTTAACTGTAGAGTTGAACAGAGCTGTAGCATGATTTTATTAATAAAGAATATTCTGATTACAACTGAATATTAACTGCATGAAGTAGATTTTTTACATGTGAAACTAATCCCAAATATGCTTCTGCCATTTCATAACCCAATTTTTCAAAATTTTAGGACAGCTTTTAAAATCTTGGTTTGTAAAATTTTAAAATTCTATCGATGACAGGTATTAATGTTAACCACCTGATAGGTACTTATCGCAACAACTCACACCACTCCAAATCAGATCACTCTACCAACTCTTTTAGTTGATGAACTAAATTCGTTAAAACATTTCATCACAATTATTTCGACATCCACAGATAGTACATTCATTGCCTTCTTACAAGAATCATGATATACATGGCATATACAGCCAATTGTTATTAATACATAATTGTGCTGCCTCAATTAGGTAAATACACTTTGGTTCCGCCAAAATTTACAGAGGCATTATCTGCGCAGATAGCTGACATGCAATTCATTGATAACCCTGAATCAGCTATATTTACATTATGTGGTTAGCTACATCGTTGGATTTTTCACTATCCGAGGAAAAATTTTTTAACAGTTTTATTGAAATGTTCTTGGGAAATGTTTTAATATTTCTCTTGTTAGATGCATCTGTTACAATTGCATATGTATGCCCATCTTTCAAATCGTCTAGAATTGACCTCTAGGATTCAGTTACTAAAACCAAATAAGGTTTGCACTTATACTGGAGTCATTAAATATCATAGGAAAAAGATTCTACCGACATTGTGATGATATAGCTCTGTGAATGTTGAACTACATGATAGGTTTATATTTCCGCAGCTGTAGTTGAATCTGTATTATTTATTATTTTTGGAGAATATTTTTGTATTGCAATCGTTGTTGATATACGATATACTCCCCTGTACTGACTTATATGAATGAAATTATGTTGATTTATTATTGGATGAAAATACAACAGGATAAAAAGAAATTTACAAAGTAGACATGTTTTTCGAAATATTTAAAATTTATTTTAAAAATATAAAAATAATCAATTACTGTCTCTCAAAATTATTATTTATATATTAAAAACGTTAAAATACTTTTTAAAAAAATTGCGGGAGAAATTAAAAAATTGTGGTAGATTTTTGCGGGAGATTTCCAATTGCGGTAGTTTTGCAGGAGATAGATGTCTTCGTGTAAACCAAAAAATTGCGGAAGTCTCCTGCTGATAGGGGGAGACATGGCAACCCTGGGTGGGGTATGGATCTATAAGTAATTCTTTTCAAAATATGGACATTAGATAATAATTAGAATAATCCTCATTAATAAAATTCAATTACACATATATATAGGTAGATTAAAATGAATATAAATACCGGCAATATAAAGTTTATAAGTATCAATTATATATTTCTAACTGTAATAAGATGCAGTAACTAGTTACATGTGTTGTAATTGTAGAAATATATGTATATATTTATATGTATATTAACACATTAATTATTAGAAATGTCAATCATAGGAAAATATATAAATAATATATCTGATTAATTGAAGAATTATTTTTTCTTTGTGCTTAATTTTTTTCCTTGTGAAAACATTTAATAAAGAAATTTGAAAATTGAAATTTTATGATTATTTTATTTTAGTTATTTTGACAGTTATATTATTTATATATATATATACATATATTTCTAAGATAACAATGTACTTCGTGAATCGTGATACTTTCAAGTTCTGCATTTTAATTTATATTAAAAAGCTCATAATAGAACAACTCTACCAAAATTCAATATAAGTCAATATGCAAATATATTTATTTATATATAATTAATAATAAGAGAAGAGTTTTTGCAATTTTTTTTATATAAAAAATGGATATATATTTTTAAATTTTATAATTGGTTAATTATATTTTTTATCGTGGTCTGAAAATAGGAAATATTAACATATATCCCGGGTTTATTAACTTCCCCGCATTCGTAACCATATGATACAATTCCAATTAGTATCCACTGCCTATTTTTAAAGGCACTTACATTTCTATTTTTATATGGGCATAGAAATGGCCCACCACTATCGCCGGTACACGTATCTTTTCCACCTTTTTGATAGTTTCCTGCACAAAATTGTGTAGGTGCCAGTCGTCGTTGACCACTATAATTAATTGTGAAGTTTAATAGAAGACTATTGCACAAAGAGCGATTAATTATTGGCATGCACACTTGATTTAAGCTAAGAGTGTATTTTATAAAATATTTTAGGGTTGATCCCATTCCTAATACATGACATTTTTTAAGATCAATATCTTTTTTTGACAAGCTTGGTGCTGGGAGACATATAGGTTTTATAGAAATATTATATTCTAAAGGTTTTGCTAATCTCATAAGTGCGACATCATATGATATATCATGATAAAAGTATGGATGAATCCATACCATATTTACTCTGAGCATATTAATGCTAGAATTTCTAGAATTTAACCTTTTAAAACCAACATATATTTCATAATTATCTTTGTCATATAATTTGGAGTCATCTATCTTATCGTTAACGGTAATGTTAAACATACAATGAGCGGCTGTTAAAATCCATTTATTATTTAAAATGGTTCCTCCACATTTATACCCAGTTTCATGTCTTAAATGAATGGCAACAAACCAGGGCCACGAATGGGGCTTTGCGCGACGACCTCCAGTTTCCTTTCCACAATCAAAAATGATAGGTCTATATATGTCGTTGGATATACCACATTCCAAATTTATTTCATCGAATAGGTTAAGAATAATTAAACCAACTCTTTTAAATATAGAAAAATATTATTATTTGGATAAAATAAAATTAAAATTAACATCAATGAATATTGGCGTATATAGTGGATTAACATAGGGCATGTTCCTTGGTATACCATGAAAAATTAGAGAGGTCTTTTCGAATTTTTATAACGTTGAAACTTAAAAATATAAACAGAAATGCTATACTTCAAAAAAAATTGAAAAATATCTACAAATATAATAACAATTGAGAAACATTTCCTGTTTACTAACACACTAAACAATAATATTTACCCCTAACCCCTACCAAATCAAAATTATAAAAAAATAAGAAAAGTAAACAAAAAAAATAAAATTGGCATATTCCCCTACCCACTTTACGATCATTCATTCTTTCCACTTTTATTCTAATTATGGAGTCTCGAAACTCACAATCCCTTTAATTATCATGTGTCTTTTTCTCCACTACGGTAAAAGTGCTTGAATAGACCAAACATCACCAAGACTGCCTAAATAAAGCAGTCATGAGTGTGTTATTCAAATGGTTGTTAAGTATACCTTCTATAACTTCAGCATTTTATTGAGTTTTATTTTCCTAAACTTTGGCAGGGCCCTGCACATAAAAAATTATGATAAAGCAAATATGTAACATATTAAATATCTTAATATCATCTCCGTTAAAGTTGGTCAAACAATTGGAAACACTAATTCTATAATATATACCATTGGTTTGTGCTTTATTAGTAGTTTAGGTTTAATCAGCATAATTATTTTTACATTATGAACCCAATTTTGGTTTACCTAAATAGCGTTTGCATGAAAGGATATTAACGGGATGCCAACCTTCCTCAAAAACATATACCTACCTCTCTAAATTTCCACATTTTTAATTATGCCTTTTTAATTATAATGGTATTCCCTTCTTAAATTTTAATAAGAATTACTTAATTTATTAATGCTCTACCACCAACTATCAAAATAATGCAAATAAGAGTTATATTATGAATTTTGTAATAAATCATATAAAATATTATTTATAGATATTATATTAAAAATAGAATGGAACATTAGAATTAATTAATATAAAAATTTGATGTGATTATTTTTAAATAAAAAATAACTAATAAGTCGTAGTCGTATTATTACAAATATAAAATTAAAAAACCCCTGATGTAATGAATGCATTAATATACTATATTGTTTGGCATAAATATGAGTTTAGTGATAGAATGTCTGACCCTTTTGAATGTAGCAGAAAATAATCTATAAATGATTTATTTAGTAAATAAATATAATTGTTTGCTATATTTCAATTTGGTCGATGTTTAGCAATATCATTGTATTATAATATGTCCTATTTCATCTAAATATTAAATAGATAACTCCATAATAAATTTATTCTACCCCAGCTAATTCCCTTTAAATCCCTACCATCCTCAAAAATATTGAATGCAAAATCACCTCCCCCTCCCTCCGCTCACATAGACGCTAAACCTAACGATCAAAAGTGAATGAATGCATTTATTCTAAAAATTTTATCAATGTTTGATGATTAATTGTATGCCTCATGTTTGGTTGACAATATAAATAAATTCAAAAAACAATGCCAAGAATAGAAAATTAAAAAAATATATATATAGTTTGTGCTTATATTTTGGAGTCTCATATTCCGATGCAGTCAGGGCCGTAGCCCCGGGGGGGGGAAGAAAAAGGGGGCAGATACTCCCCCCCCCCCAAAAAAAAAATCTTCGGCCCCCATAAATTTTTCCGGCCCCCTAAATTGAAAAAATTTTTTTTGATTATTTTTATATTTTTAAAATAAATTTTAAATATTAATTCAAAAACATGTCTTATTTGTAAATTTCTTCCTATCCTGTTTTATTTTTATCCAATAATAAATCATCATTCATTCATATTTTATCATTTTCTTGTGTGTTTGTTTGTGTATAACATTATATAGGCGCTTAATTATAACGTTTAAATTGTACTTATTTCAATGATAATTATTTTATTTATTATGGTTCAATCACAATATTATTATCTTTTGAAGGTTGATATAGATATGGGTGCAAATCATAAAAAACCGGGATTTTCTGAAGCTAATCAAGTGGTTACTCAAGGATATTATATCAAATATAAGGAAACAGATTGATACCGATCCGTAAATATTTATTTAAAAAAGGTTTTTATTAAATTTTTATAAAATTTGGTAATTATTGTGCAGTGTTGCTAAATAGCTCGATTTGGGCCGATTTTTAAAAATGGGCTGATTATGATCTTAGACAAAATAATATTATCTAAGCCCGATATAACCAGTTATTTAAAACAGAGGTGAATATTTTAACATTATAAAGAAAATAGTGAGATAACAACAATTTTGGTAAGCCACCAAATTAATCGTACTTTACGATCTTAAATCAAGATTTCATGATATTTCTTAACATACAGGAGCTACCTTTTCGTGGGACTGGTTCAACAAAAATTACGGATGCTGCAAATGTAGAAAACATAATTTATTATTTCTGAACTTTTTATAGCAATGTTTTCATACACCATCCAAAAAGATCCAGAATTAGATAAAATTACGAAATTTATATACAAAAATACGCGATATACATCACCCGATTTAAAACGAAGTAATCTATTATGGTAGATACGATGCTTGATTATATTTCAGATAAATATAATAAAAGTGAGATGCCTTTTATTTTGTCTTAAGCCTGATGTGACAAAAGATGCATCAAGTTTTGAAAACCTGAGCATAATTATATATATTTTTTCTGAATAAGTCCAAGAAAATTTAATAGGGAGTATTAATTTACAGTGTCTTTCTGCTGAAAGCATTACTAATTGCATTTTAAAGAAACTTAATGAGTTAAATATTAATTCAACGAATATGATAAACCAGACATATGATGGTGCAAACGTTATGTCTGGCCGAAATGAAGGAGTGCATACCCTACTTCAAAAAAAATTAATAAAAAAGTTCCTTTTATACATTGCTACAACCACATGTTGCATCTTGTAGTTCAAAATTGGTATAATAATATTGTTATCACATCTAATTTTTTTAATTTATTCAATGCATTGCATAATTTTTTAGGCGGTTTATCGTATCCTGTAAATATGCAGGCCATACTCTTAGAGACCTTTAGAGTGGACTGGTCATTTAGAAACATCTCGCATCATTTATGTTAATTTTGAGGCGGTGAAGTATTAGTTTACTTTTCTAATAGTACTTTTAATTCAGAGGTTAGCACTCATGATTCTGTCAAAGCTTATTGTCTTTTATCTCAATACGTTAATATAAATTACATTATATTAGCCATTATTTATGAGATATTAATAACAATAGATCCACTATGTATCTACAGTCAGTAGGTACTTATCAAGTGGATGTAAAAATTGTATTGATTCCACTATCAATATATTTAAAAAATATAAGAAACAATAATTCTATTGATTTGATTAGAATAAAGGCTGAAAAACTTTTAACAAAATTTAATCTTACTCCCCAAAAATCATCAAGCGTACGTAAAACGCCTATAAATTTCCAAGATTTATTAGTTGAAACCAAATTACAATTTGATTACGAAAACGACTCCAATTGGAGTTCTTTAAAATAGAATTAGTATTAAATTATTGATTACTTTGTTGATAATTTTTTAGATAAGGTGATTATAATCATCTATCAAGTTTTAATGCATTGTCCCCCTTTGATAGTGAATATTTTATATCGTACAAAATGGCCCGATTAGAATATTTATTAAACTCAAATGAAAACTTTACATCATGAAATAAAAATTGGCTAATAGATTATTAGCTGCAGAAGTTAAGCAAAAACATAATTTTGAAAATATCCTAAATATTATGTATAAAAAAATATCATCAGGCATTTAAAGAATTGTATAAATGCTACTCAGCATTGGAGTAACAACGGCTTCTTGTGTGGCTTCTTTCTCAATAATAAAGAGAGTTCTATCGAGCACTAGAGGGTCAATGAAAGATCAAAGTAAGCAAAATTTAGTATTGATGGCTTATGAAAAAATTTAACACGAAATTTATCCTTTAATTCATTTATGTTAAAATTTAAAAATAAAAATCATCGTATTATATTATAGTATTATTTTTGTATGTTCATATTATAATATTATTTTGTATTCATAAAACATTAATAATTTTTTAATAAAAATAGCAAAAAATTTCTATGAATGCTTAATTATTTGTTTTATTTTTTTTTAAATAGTGGCCCTCCTAAGTAAGCAGCTGACCTTCCTAACGGAAAATTCCTGGCTACGGCCCTGGATGCAGTCCTAAGCATATAATTGATAGAACTCTTAAAAGAACCAATTCTAAAGCTTATGCCAATATTTAATTTAACCAGTATACATTTTAGTTTATGTTTCAATCCGTTTAGTAAACAGTATAAAATAAAAAAAATTATTAGCAAAATAATAATCAAAAATTGGTATCAAGATTTAATATAGAACAAATAATATAGCGCTAAAGCATTTATAAATAAAATTAAATAAATAAAAAATAAACTTAAAAATAACTATTATCATTATGAAATTAGGTCTTTAAGTCCACATATTACAGGTCATTGGCTATCATTTTTTAAAGAATAATTTTGGCTTTAGCCTAATATGCTTTTCTTTAAAAATTTAAAATTATAGCCATTATTTTAAAAAACTATTGACTCACTTATTTTTCTTTCAAATTATTGTTTATTTATTGTGATATATTATATTCATTTTTAGAGGTAAAGGAAGTGGGGGGGGGGGGTTTATATTAGCTAATGATATTCATGAGAACAGGCAATTTCTGAAGGGTGATACCCTTGTCCTTCCCCCTTGCATACACCTACCCTATGGATAGATCTATTAGACTTCAAACTATAGACACTATTATTTGCATATCAAAGGCGAGTATACCGTCAATCCTTGAATCTATGGATATAAACAAAGGTGAAAACAAATGTCTCGATGTAATAATTCCCATTCCCTGGGATATGGGCCAATCCCTTGCCGGTAACTATACATGCATTAATGCATTTGCCAAATGAAACAAAAACATTTCCATCGAAGTTATCAAAATATATTTTCTTCACTTACTATATATTCCACTAGTTACCATAACTTTGAGTATCTATCAGGAATATTCCTAAAATTGCAGATTTTTTTAACAATTATAAGATTAATCTATCGCTGATAAAATCGGTTTTGCAAAAAATCCTAAAAAATGACCGATTAAATAAGTAAAGCAAAGTAATGTAAAAGTAATCGCTTTTCATACTTAGACTTTAGTTGTGTCTATTAACTATTGGACCATGAGGCAGGTTAACTAAGAGAGTCGGCATTTGGGAGCTCGGGCTTTTTCCACAAAACCTTTGCACCCCTTTCCCCCCTCCATCTACCAAATATTGCAGATTAACATGTATGAATATTTTCATATATAGAATGTAAATCGTAATAAAAAAATATATCACATAAATTAAACTTAATATTGCAAAATTTTTTACTAATACTAAATATATGACACTTAATATTTCATAAATTATGTTTAATATTACATCATTAATTTATTTAATAATAATTATATTTTTCTTTAGATATTTATTTATTACCTATTTCATATTCTAATCTACTTATTCACCATAAAAATTAAACATGATCGAAATATGAAATATTTGGTCGAATCCTCGATATATGCAATAATTACAGTTGTTTAATTAATATTATTGGTTAAAGATTCATCTACAAGGATTCCATTTTAACATTAGACTGTTTATTCTTAATTTTTTAGCAATGCTTTAAATATGTTCGAAGTAAAATGTAGAAAATATAAAATACAGCCCATATCTAGCCATATTTTTTGTATAATTTTATAAGTGACTTAAATTTATTAATAGATGTTATTTTAAGAAATAGACTGGTTATCTGTTTAAGGGAAATATTCAATTGTACATATTTTTATAGACTTGTTTATATCTGTAACCCCCCTTCCCTCAACATCCCAATTTTCAAAGCCGTAAAAGTTCCTTAAAACTTTACAGATTTAAATTATTTTTACATAGCTAGCTTTCATGAATTATCGTAAACTCCTACATTGAGTTTTATGTTAATTTTGACTTAAATCGGAAAAAATATTTCTGGAACATAATTTCTGGGATAGGCCAATTGCCCTCCTCCATATATGCTAGTTAAGTGATATTTATAAAGTAGTATATACTGTTAAAATTAAAAATATTAGCATTCAGTATATTACTTTGATAATAGTCCAATTGTGTGAATCAAATGCTCTGGAAGCATTTACAATAATAATTAAATGTTAAAAATAGTGAATTAGTTGAAATTTAATCAAATCATTAATTTAACGTATCTTTTATCTTAAAACGTGATATACACGATTATGATTTAAGTCATGATAATATTTTTATAAGTATTATTTTTAAAAAAAACTATATTATAAATATACTAGCTGATAGCCCGTTAAAAGAATAACGGGGAATCTGAATTTTCTCCTTAATTTGATGAAGGATGAATCAGAAATTTTCTCTTTATTTGATGATACAAAAATCAGCTTATCTTATGGGGTGTGAATTAGAGTTTTACCTTTATTTTGATGAGAGTTGATTCCGAAATTTTAATTATATTTATAAAATATGTTAATGAAGAATATATTTTTATTTATTATCTTCGATATAAATAAATAATCGGAACATGTGGATATACTTTTTCTTTATATTAATTTCATAACTGAAAAAAATAATATTTATCTCAATAAAAAATATTTCGGAATGCATTTCTATACATTTGTATTTGTAATTTTAAAAATTTAAATTTCTAGATGAGGTAACTTAAACCTGTTCTGCGGACGGGCTGAAAGATTTTAAATATTGCTTGGTAAGTAGGAGGCTTGAAAAATATTTTTAAAACAATAACCCTAAATTAATAGTTAGCGCGAATAATGCGAGGTATACAAAATATACTATATTTTTGTATTTAGTCGCGAATTCGCACTAACTGAGAATTCAGGGTAGGGTTACCTGACGTCCTTTTTTAAGAGATCATGCCTTTTTTGAGATGTCTGAAAGTATGTCCGGTATCGTCTAGTGATACTTTATCATTCGACGCTTTATCATAAACACTTTATCATTAAGATACTTTATCATGACAACACTTTATCAAATCGACATTTTATCACAATGATACTTTATCAAATCGACACTTTATCACTATCAAAACCCAATATTTTATATGATCCTATTTAAATTATATTTATATATTTATATACCCATTGTCGCCTATATTTTTATTAATTCTATAATATAATATTAATAATCAAGCAAAGACAATTAAAATTCCTATTTTCCTAATAGAAAATATATTTTAAAACATCCATAAATGTCAATTACAAATCGACGGATACAAAAATCACAACGACATTTTAACGACCTTTATCATAACGACATTTTATCATAATGACACTTTATCACAATGACACGTTATCACAACGAAACTTTATCACAACGACACTTTATCACAACGACATTTTATCACAACGACACTTTATCACTCAGGCATTTAATAACTCGACACTTTATCATCGACGCTTTATCACGCGACATTTTACCATGCGATTTTGACTTATTTATCTTTTTTTCAAAAAATATATTTCATTTTTTTTAAAATTTTTTCTCTAAATTATTTTTTAAATTAAAGAGAAATATATAAAAGGTATAATTATTTAAAATAGCATATGCAAAAACTGAAATTATAAATATAAAAAATTAAGAAATATATAATTAAAAATCTATTGCATATAAATAAAAAAAAATTGAAAAAAGTAAAAATATTTTAGATACATAAATCCGAGAATGGATGTGCAATTGGATATTTCTCTAAAATGTTAGGGAGAAGTTACCTAGAAATGTAAAATTCGAAATTTCTTTGCATGATTGATAAGATTTGTTGATTTGATTAAACGAATGAGTTATATGACATATTATATATTTTATTAGATAAAATTCAAATTTTAAGAGGTAAACCAATTATCACCAGCTGCACCGAGGAATTTATTGGTAAATTTTGAACAGGTACTGATAAATGCAATTTCTAACTAAAATAAAGCGTTAATATATAAATAAATGATTTGGGACTAAAAGAGGTCTATGAGTCTGATTACTTCTGACAGGTGTTTATCGGCCCTTGATATGTACCAAAAGATAATCTGGAAATGTAATTGAAACCTTAGCGGAAATATTTGTAGAAATTCACACTTATAAAAAAAAATTATTTAGTAAAAATATTGATAAATTTTCACATACAAAAGTATAAAAATATTGGTCATCATATCTTTTCTTTTGCTTAGTTAAAGATATTTTATGTAGAATAATTTTAAAAAATAATACAAATATTCATCTTAGTTATTAAATCTTAGTAATCTTTTATTTTTGAATTTAATTTTTTTTTTACACTTTATTTTATCATTATTTGAGATATAAATTTAATTATTAAATTAAATTCATATATTACATAAACATTATTCCTAATAATTGCACTAAAACTTGAATATTGATGTAATATATAGAATATGAAATATTTAAATGGTAGTTCATAGTCATATAAAATTACATGGTAAGTAGTAGAGGTCTGTATTGGGCGAGTTTTTGGACTATAAGCCCGCCCATCCAATGTTTTAAATAAATTTAACCCGCCTACATAGCCCGCCCATAGTATTCAAAAAATATACCCGCCCGCCCATTAGGCTAAAATTCTTCACCCCCCCCCCCCGCTAAATTTAACTGATCCGTAGTCCAACATCTCTTTCCAGCATAGAATCGCGTTATTATCATATAGCTCACAGCCAACCCATTCGATTTTGGACTATAAGGGGCCGATTTAAAATGTTTTACGTTGTTTTTAAAAAGATACGTTTTGAATTCATTAAGTAAAACTGAATACCGTTATCTCAAACAATTAGGGAAGTAACCCATGTTTCAAAGATTATTTATTACAATCGCAGAATTAATATATGTTACAATTGCAACTTCAATCCATTTAGTGAAGGAGTCTACGCAAATTAACCAATACTTTTCAGATATTGGGCTGGTCAAATCAACGTGTATTTGATCCTAAGGTTGAGTAAGAATGTTCCAATTGTATAGCGACACTTCTCTGAGTCTTTTTTCCTGGCAACTCTAACGAAATCTTCAACATCAGATTTGTCCAATAAACATAATATCGACTACATTATTTTATTTCCACTTTAATACCATTCAGAACCTACTTTTTTAGATTATCAAGGACAATAATTTTATCATTATAAAATAAGAATCCTTCTTCGAACGAAATATTATCTTTCATTAAAATAAATTTTTTTAAAACTCTGAATAATTTTTTATATTATCAATATACTACTGATTCTTAATTAATTTAATAATCTCTTACCGATTGACATCATTGCCCGCTTTACTTACGACTTTACCGCGAGTGAATACTATATTTTCTATTAAACTAATTTTTTATTCTCTGTATTCTTCTTCGATTTTTTTTATAACTTCATTGGTTTTTGCCTTCTTTACCCCCAAACGGGATTGAGCGTTGGCACATTTGTTTTGATTTCCAGGTTTCTGAATTATCTCATAGTGGTCATTTAATAACTGCATCGCCCACTAGATTAAATGGTTATAGCGATTTTATTTAGGTCTCTTTTATCACCTAAAAAATATATTAAGGGTTTGTGACCCGTAACCAAAATAAAATGTTTTCCATAAATATATTGGTAGAACTTCTCGATAGCGAAAATGCGCCATAGCCTTCAGATCAATGGTAGCATAATTCGTTTCAGCCACCGAAAGTGTCTTGATGCTTACGTAATCGGTTTCTTCTGGTCAGTAAGAATTCGGTCTGAAATAACAGCTACCAGACCATCTTTGGGAAAGCGTCACATAGAAATCATGACAGAAATATCGGCTGAATAAGGTATTATTGTATCCTTTTTTGATAATACATTTTTAACTTTATTAAATATTTTATTTTCTTGAGCTGACCTTACTCGTTAGTTGGTGAAAAGACGCGGAAACAGAATGTAGATTTTATAATTCACCATCCCAAGAAACTAACGTAATTATTTAACATTTTACGGTGATTTACAATTTTTTATGGCAATAATCTTATCTTCTGTATAGTGATTTCCGAATTCGTCAATACCATGACCCAAATAAGTAACGGACATTTCTTAAATTTTAATTTTATCGGTCATCGTTGTCAGTAGAACTTTTCTTCTTAATACTTCTTCTAAATTCACTACATGATCAAGAGTATTCTCGCCCGCAATTATAAAGTCGTCTAAAAATACAACCATAAGAATTCCCTTAAATAGGTTTTGCATAAAACGCTGAGATATTATGAGAGCGCTAGTCAACTCAAAAGGGATCCTCAGATCAATAATAACCGACATGAGTTAAAATGGCTAAAAGGTCCCTAACTCCGAATTGTAAAAATGCATCTCTTGAATCTAGGCAAATATTAACCGTTGGTGTAGCGCAAGTGATTGGAGTTGTTGTTGAATCCACCATTTCGATAATTTCTCGGTTTAAATCTGTCCAAATCAGCTTCAACGGTTCCACGCAGCGGAAATGAAACTCTTCTTACTGGTAAAGCTATCGGTAATGCGGTATGCGGATAACTGCTTGTTAAAGTTTTATTTCTCCAATTTTTTTTTTTAAATTTGAGGAATTTTGATGCAATAATATTCAAAGTGGGAACATTTATATTTATATTATTTATCCGAACTTCTTCCGAAAGCTTGATATCAAATTCTCTAAAGGAAAGGCATTTTAAAAATAAGGAAATTCTCTCCTTTAACTACCCAAATAGGCAAAAAAATTAGAAATGTTATTTATCTCGACTTTCATTGCACATTTATCCAACATTTCTATTTTCATACTGTTAGCACTAGTTCATACCCAGGCGATAATAATGGACTTCCAAAACGTCTCCTGGCAACTTCATCTAACATACTACATGCAGCTGTACCGAATTCCATTGTAAAGTGCAAATTTATTAGGAGACGAAAGGCGAGGTGGCCGTGGTCAATCGTCTGTATGGCATGCACGGTTTGTTATATGGTTTGCCTTGCCCCAACAAAATAGGATGACTTTTTTTGTATGAAATGAAGTTTATAACCAGGGGCGTCGCTAGCTTTTACAATCTCAGGGGGCTCAACTAAAAAAAATTATGGGGGGCTTCGCCCCCCCCATTCCCCCCAATTTGCGGGGCAGGGTTTCATATTAATATATTATACTTTTTTTAAATTTGTTAACCCTGAAAAATATTCTGAATTTTAATTTTCTCATTTATTATATTATGCATACAAAATAAACTGGCATATAAATAATTAGAATAATACAAGACATTTCTTAAAATAAAATTTTTTAATACAAAATCGATTTATTACAGTATAAAATATTTTCGATTGCTGATATAAAAAAAATTTGCGTCTAAATAATTACAATTGATGAAAAAGATTAATTAATTCATACATATGCCTCAATTGATAATAGTTTTAGAAACCAGATAATGCAATAATATAATTTTTAGCAACTTACATTGACAAAAGGTTATCAAACTAATATAACTCTCTGTTACCATTTTTCACATTTATAGCATGGACTAATAAGGAAAAATTTATAGGCCTAATCGAAATCAACAATTCTTGAAGAAGAGAGTATAAAAGATCAATCAAAATCATAAAACTATTAAGTGGTTAGAGCTTCCTTTTAGATGACATGATGGTAGCTAGATAAGTAATCGAGAAAATTATTGTGAGATATTAAATTTCTAAAAGATTATCATCCATTTTAAATTATATATAATATATAATATATAGACTACACAGTTGACCATTATTGTTTATCTAAAATATGCTATTATATGCTCTCAGCCGTTGTAGTAATAATTTTAAATTACATAGCAACACAAATAATAGATGCTGGTTAATTTGCAGTAATAGCCATGACACTCACGATGTAAACTAGTATCAGAATTTATTATGTTGGATAAATTGATAAAATAAAAACACTAATGTGCAAATATATTGAAGCCTTGAGTTATTTACACGGCAAGGATGCCATATTAGAAGTGAAACATTTTGGAACTATAAAATAAGGACCAGAATGATATGATTAAACAATTAAGATTTTATATATTGTCGCACCACCTCTAGTTGGTATATTATAAATAATAGTAGTTTGTAAAAATATCAAAAATATACTTGTATTAAAAATTTAACTCAAAACTGTTATTTGAAAAAGAAAAAAATAGCTTTCCTAACGTAAAAAAGAAGAGAAAAAATATCAAATTTATTACATCTATTGTAAAATGAATAATAAAATGTTTTATTTTTAACTAAATAGATGGCGTTCAATACTTAAAAGCTTGTTACTATATTTATAATCAAAAACATTTATTAGTAAAATTCATTATAATATTAGCTGCAATACATTATAACTGTCAAATAGGTCTATAAAAGTGGCATTTTATCTAATATTTTATAAACAACTGTATATAATAGAGGATTATAGACTATATGTCTACTTACTTACTTTCTATTATACTTATTTGGACCTTGAAAATATTTTTAGGAATAGGTATGATAATAAAATTTAAAAATAAATATACAGTTGATTAGTCATTTTGAACTCTGCTAATTACAATATTAAATTTTTTAGTTTTCAATTAATAAACGATTATATTTATTTAATTAGGGTTATAAAATAATTTAAATAATAATGGTCAATTAAGCTCCAACTGTTAATGCTAAATTAATATTTAGTGAGTTAGCTGACACAGTGAAAATATAATTTATATGTATTAATTTAACCTAATTTTAAATTAGTATTAATTTAATAAATATTTAGATAGTCTTATTAATTTTTAAATAATAAAATTAAATCTATATTTTACTTAATAGAATTATAAAAGAAATCTTTCAGAAGGCAATCAAAAAAATTTATTTTTAGTTCAAAGAGTTAAGATTGCATTAAAAAAATTATTTTTGCTTCAGGGGGCTATTCAAATTTTCCAGGTGGCTCGAGCCCCTGCTTGCCCCCACCTAGCGACGCCACTGTTTATAACTAGATTTATAATTATTTGGAATATAATTATTATGATTGAATTTATTAGCATTATAACTAATATTACTATTAAATTTATCACTGTTATTATAACTATTATTCCTAAAATACGTGTGTTTGGTATCTTGCATCGGCTTATGTTTAATAATTTAACTTCTACCTTGGTTTCCTTTTCCAAGGAAGAGAGTGACCGAAGCTCTTTATCCAACTCTGATAGCCCTATTCCTAAGATAAAAATGTCTCTTAAAAGTTTATTAACAGGTGATTTACATAGTGAGCAAATACCTTTAAGTTGATAGAAAAATATATAATAGTTTTTCCATCTCTTTTTAAGGTATAAAATTTATTTTGATTTAAGAAAATACTAGAGATATCCTTAAATATTTTCTCCAAACTATCAAATAAAGTTATGTAATTAATGCTCTTTAAATTAATTTGGTAATGGAAATTTTTTATTTTAATTAAGTTATCCATATTTATACGCTAGTAACAAATCTCTTTTTTTATTTTAATATATTTTACTTAAAGATGAGTTCTAAATTAGATACATAGTCCTGAATATTAACTTTTGATTTAAAGAATTCTGCAATATGGAATACTAGATGTTGATGCTTCTTTTTCCTATAACTCACTTTCGGTTAATTTTTTTAATATTCGGTTTTATAAATATCCACAATTGTGGCAATAAATATCTGTCCGAATTAGAAAAAGATTGCTCCATTTTTATATTTTGGCAAAATGCTGTAATCTTTTTATTTTGCTTATAACTCAAGAACGGTTAATTGTTCCGGTGTCTGGTTTGAAGATCATTAAGGCACAAATTATGCACTATATGTTGGGATAAGTTGTGGAATTTTTACCTCACCTTCTACAGGTCTTTCTGCCAACTTCATGCTTTTAAAATCCTTATAACTCGGTAATATTTTGTTCTATCGATATCCGGTGGAGAATGTGAAAGCACAAATTAAGCAGTAAATAATGGTACAAGTTTCGAAATATCATCTAAAACGGTTAATTCTGCAGATCATTTAGGCCTAAATTTTGCACTATATGTTGGCATAAGTTTTGAAATTTTTGCCAAAAGTCGTTATGCCAACAGCATATTTTCCTTATAATTTACTAACTATTGATTCTTCCGATGTCTGGTTTGAAGATCCTTTAGGTACAAATTAAACACTAAATATTGACATAAGCTTTGGAATTTGTGAAGTCGTTATGCCAACTTCACGGACCAATAAATATTACATTTTTAAGATGATCAGGAAAATTAAAGATAAATTATCATAGTGAAATGGGATATAATAATGAACATATTGTCATTTTTAATCTTTAAATTATGTAATAACAAATTTTTTTTAAAAAAAATGTCACATTATTTATAAATTTTTACATATAATAAAAGTTATCATCATAACTTTTCCTACAATTAAGAATATTTTTTGTAGAATTTAAAAAAAATAATTTTAAAATATTCATCTTAGTCAAAATAGTTTATTATTGGTCATTTTAAAAATTTAATTTATTTATTTTATCATGAGCTTTTGAAAACGAAATAATTGTTATTGATGCACCTCATTTTCATATAAGTTAGGAAGAATATAAATTTTAAAAAATATGATTATATTGTTAAATCAATATATTAATCATATAATGCATTTAAATCAGGATTTATTAGTTACTTAAAAAAATAAGTGTGATATTTAATGCATTGTTCAAATTTAACATATTAGTCAATAATATTCAGATTAATCTTAGGTTAAGTCATAGAAAATATGGTAAATAGAGGACAAGGATATTAGAGCTGTTAAAATGATTTTACAATTTAAAAATAAACCTGGCAACAAAACTTCTATTAATGCTGGTGTTTCAATAGCCTTTTCATAATATATTATTTCTGTTAACTTAGGATATATAAAAAACAATACTTTTTAATAGAAAATATTTGTAAAATTTTATCACTAGGTTTCCTTAAAGTTTTAAAATAAAGAGGTTGCAAATTTCATGTAGTAAAAGAATTATGATAATTTATTATGTTCATTAGATATATAAAAGATTTTATGAGCAATTGATAAGAAAGTTTCAGATTAAGTATTTTACAAAACATTTGGTTTATAAATAGAGCTAAATCTAAAAAATATACAAATACTTTATAAAAATCATACTGTATTATATATTAGTAAAAAATACAATTTTTTTTTTATGTATATAATATAAATAATCAAAGTATTCATATAATAAATTGAAAATATCATCTTTATTTCAATTCTTTAACTTGCAGGCCTATAAAAATAAATAAATGTATCATAAATAAATAATTTAAATATCAGAAATAATTGTATTTCATTAATTCAATTGAGGTGACAGTTATCATCATGCACATAGAAAAAATACCTGGTGGCAAACTCTGTTTTAATTTATCTGCTTTTTCTGAGTCAACAACTTTTAATGTATAAAGGTAGCGACTGCATCTGACTTTAAACTTTACTTCATTTCCATTTTTCTTAATTTTCACGGCTACAAAAAAAACATATATTAATGCTTTGGTGGTTTTTGCTTTATAAAATAAAAACAAAAATGGATATGATTAAATTCTAATATACGAAAATAATTAGCATTCATTAAAAAACTAGTTTAACGAATGACTCTTTTTCGAAATGGAGTCTAATATAATATAAACCTTTGGCATCTTTTCTTCTTGCTTTAATAAGAAAATCCTTAATTTCTTTAATCTCTTTAGGCTTGTTAAAAATTATAATTCATATAAAAAAACTAATTTTACCATATCGGAAATTATACAAAATGAACGAATGCTAATTTATTATGAATTGTTTTTAAATAAATTATAAAATTAGTTTTATAAATAAGCGACTTTTATTTAAATATTGATTTCCAGAAATAATTGTCTACAATAATCCAAAAGTATGAATATTAAAAATTAGTAATTATAAAGAAGATTAAAAATAAAGGCCTGTTGTATGCCTGAAAATTATATTATTCCATATCCACTTTTTTCAAAAATGGCTTTTTTTTACATAAATCAATTTGTTCTAGATAAAAAAAAATCTAAAATGTTTATAAAAAAAATATAAGACAAATGATTGCCAGTATAAGGTTACCCATCCTATTCAATAAAACGGAGATGAAAAATCTAATTCAATTTGTCTAATTCTCTTGATAATTCGAGCATCTCCCTAATATAATCAAAATTTTGAGCCCCTAAATCCCTAGTCTTAAAAAATTGGCAAACTATCTAAATTGAGCAAAAATCCAGGTTCTAATGGTACCTAAATTGGACTAGGTATTACCGTTATATGGAAATGATGGATTAAATAAAATGGCTAACAATATATAAAACTTTATGTTGATAATTATCCCATAAGTAGAAGCTTTTCTCAAAAAGTAGAAATCTCCGGTGTCATCAAATGTTAATAAGAGAAAATGACTCCTACCAGAATATACCTATCAAAAATGGGAAATAATTATTTCCATGCCCGTTTCCTAAACCAGAATCCAATTTTGTTTTAGAAAGCTAATCTGGAGACAGTATGGATTAAAGGATGATTCAAATGATTACACTATGTATGTAAGCTGTATCGTGAATAAGAAACCGAATAAATATTACATCCTGTGGGGTTAAGGAATGGTAAAAAAGGCTAATTTAATGTCAATTTTGCAGCGAATCTATTTTTTTCTATATTAGCTGCATCAGGGGGTCTTAACAAGAATGAATAATTTAAGAAGTTGTTTATAACATATGAGAAATCACTGATGACTTTGGGGGGATTCATCTACTTTGTGAAAGATGTATAGGTGAGAGCGCAGAATTCACCTAGCTGAGATTGCTCGATAACGTTGGCTTGTATCAGAACACGTTATGACAAATTTGTTTGCCAGTCCTTTGTTGACTGAGTGTCGGGAGTATCTGCCCTCATTGTTTTGTATCCTAAGAGCGTCTAGGTGAGGCCTAAATCCTCTTTTTGTAACGGCCCTTTAAAACATAGCTGGGTGGCTTCTACACTTAGTAAATGGATCATTCATGTTATGTGTGTCGTTTTCATTTGTGTAATATCTATTCATTGTTATAATTTTTTTTGTTTAAAGTCTTTATTTTTCAATTATTAATTTGTATTTTTATGATAATAGAAGATTATTAATTCAATATATTTTATTTTAGGGTTCCACGTCAATTCGGCGCGGAAAATTCGGCGCGAAAAATTCGGTGCGGCGACAATTCAGCGGAGCGACAATTCGGCGCGTATCTATTACAGTTGCTTATTATAAAATTTATTTTTACAAAAATCTCAATTTTATTTACTAAATGTTTAATATAGAAAAAAAATAGCTAATATTTATACCTATTTCTTTAATTCACCAATTTACCGCATTATAAGGTATGTAGTAGCCAATATTCTGTAAGCCTGGAGATTTTGCGCATAGAAGGAAGAGAGAAAAAGACAGATTTGACCTCTATCTCTAATCTTATATGTTATTTTGGCTACAATCTTATTAAAAATAGACCCAATATACCCCCCTGATAAGTATTATAATGTTAAATCTTAAATCCCCCTTTCACTCCTAATTTTAGATAATAAAAAAAATAAATAAAATTATAAAAGTTTAAAAAAATAATATACCCCTCTGATAAGTAATATAAGAATAACGAAAATTATGTTAAATCTTAAATCCCCTTTTCACGCCTAACTTTAGACAATAAATAAAAAAAAAATTATAAAAGTTTAAAAAAATAATATACCCACCTGATAAGTAATATAAGAATAACGAAAATTATGTTAAATCTTAAATCCCCTTTTCACGCCTACTTTTAGACAACAAAAAAATAAATATTATTATATTTTATTTTGGGATTTTCTCTTTTTGTTCAACAATTTTAAAGAATTCAATCATTATTTTTCTCAAA
This sequence comes from Gordionus sp. m RMFG-2023, assembly GCF_954871325.1. Taxonomy (NCBI): domain Eukaryota; kingdom Metazoa; phylum Nematomorpha; class Gordioida; order Chordodea; family Parachordodidae; genus Gordionus; species Gordionus sp. m RMFG-2023. The sequence goes on along the minus strand of NC_088777.1, from coordinate 40,131,086 downwards.
TAAAAATAAAAGTTTACATTCTAAAAAACATAAAATCTAAATCTCCTTATCTTTAGTTTTTCCGCCTAACTATTGACAAAAAATTAATAAAAGAAATATATTTTATCTTGAAATTTTGTCCTTTCTTCCATTTTAAACAGTTAGTAAAAAAACTTTATTTTTTTTCTTTTTCTTTTCTTTTCCTTTCATAATTTAATCTTTATAATTTCTTTCCATAATTTAATCATTATAAATTAAAAATTCCTGATAAAGGTAAATATTAATATTATCTCTGTATATGATTTATAATTTTTATACATTTATTTTTAAGAATGCCTTTAAAATATGTTATAAGTGATGAACGTGGGTCAAAACAACTTGTTCATGATCAATACATATTCAGGAAAGAGAGAACTATAAATCAAAAAATAATATGGAAATGTGTTGAGTCGTACAAATTATTGGAAGGTAGACCTACCCATTGCAAAGGGCGGTGCCAGTGCCATACATTAAATGAACAAGTAATTCTTCATATAGATAATCATAATCATGTGTTAGATGGTAGTGAGATATTAAAAACCGAATGTTTAAATAATATTAAAAGACGTGCCATTGAGATGACTGATACACCTCAAAAAATTATAAGCATTGCAATAGCAGGGGGTTCCCATTCCTTTATGCTGCCATTCCATCCATCGCGTCAATAAAGCGGACCATTCAGCTGGCTAGATCGCTTACAGTTTTCTCCATTACCTAACTCGACGAACAGTTATGATCTTGATTTACCCGATATCTATAGAATAACATGTTCAGGGTTGCCATTCCGACAGCAAGTATTTGCAACCGGAACTGCCAAGAATTTTGATATTCACCACCGCCCAAAACCTTACATTATGGCGGAAAGCAGTCACTGGTATGCAGATGGCACATTTAAGACAACCCCCTTAATTTTTCACCAACTTTGGACTCTTCATGTCCTATATCATAAAAACATTTAAGACAACCCCCTTAATTTTTCACCAACTTTGGACCCTCCATGTCCTATATCATAAAACGATTGTACCCACAATTTTTGCGTTATTACCAAATAAAACCCAGATCACATATATAAAGGTTTTGGATGAGATAAAAAGATTAAAAAATAATCTAAATCCTATATCGGTAATGATCGATTTTGAGCAGGCAGAAATAAATGCCATTACACATTCATTTCCATCAATAACTGTAAGAGGGTGTTTTTTCACATGACCCAAGCGATTCGGAGACATATACAAAGTGAGAGCGAGTTGCTAGCATATTATTTAGATGGAGATACAGGAAACGAATGGTCAATAAAAATTAGACAAATCATCTCTCTTGTATTTGTTCCCATGGAAGACGTATTTGATGCCTTTTATGGACTTTTACAAACACCCTTTTATCAAGATAATGAAAGAGTCTTAGATAACCTTATTACATACTAATACTATGAAGCGAATTGGATTGGTAAAATTCTTCGTGAGATAGAGAAGCACCAAGGTTTCCAATTCCCCTTTGGAATCAATATGTTGCTACATTGAAGGGAATCCCAAAAACAAATAATGCAGTTGAAGGTAATTTAAAAAAAATTTATTATTTTTTGATCATTAATACACATCATTTTTTATTACTTTGCAATTATTTTTTAAATGTTGGCACAGAACATTCTCATTTCTGCTATCATCGCACCATCCCTCTATTTGGAAATTTTTAGATGCTTTACGCTTAGAACATTCGTCAACCCAAAAATAACAATTTATTTTTGACACGCAACCCCCGAGATTAAGAAAGGTGTATCGGAATACAGCTAAAAATATTATATTAATTGTATCTGATTATTTAAACCGCCAGATTAATGATTATTTAAGGGGGATCGCTTATAATTTTAATTTACAAATATAATGTTTTTTAATAGCATGTTTTGTATAGTATATTTATGTTTTCTATGTTCATTTTATAAATAAATTAAAAAATTGAGCGTTAATTCATTTTTGATTTATATAATATAAAAAATTAGCCTAAGCATAATATTTTTTTAAAAAGGATTAATAGAATTTAAGGATTTTTAATAAATCTAAAAAATGAGTCAGTCCTAATTTGATTTTTTTTGGATCATGGCTGGGTATTCTAGCCAAAATAATATGTAAGATTTGAGATAGAGATTCGAACCTTTCTTTTTCCTTCTTTCTTATATGCCCATAATCTCGGCTTACATCGACTACTAATCAACATACCTTATGTGGTAAATTGGTCAACCAAAGAAATATGTATAAATATTGGTTGTTAATTTTTTTTGATATTACATATTTAGTAAATAAAATTGAGATTTTTGTAAAAATAAATATGAAGAAATAATTAATAGGACCAACATTCAAAATGATTTCTGTTTAATCATCCTTATTTTTTTACACTAAGTAATATATAATAAATTGCAACTGTAATAGATACGCGCCGAATTGACGCTGAGCTGAATTGTCGCCGCGCCAAATTAACGCTGCGCTGAATTGTCGCCGCCCGAATTGTCGTGCGCCGAATTTTCCGCGCCGAATTGACGTGATACCAATAAAATTACATTATAATATATTTAAAAAATAAAAATTTTAATTCAATTTTTTTTATTTATTCTTTGATATAATTTGCGGTTTTAATTTAATTATATTAATTTTTAAATTTAATTTTTAATTAAATTATATTTGGTTTGATTTTATATGAATACACTTTTAAAAAAATGGAAATTTTAAAATTATATTTTTATTCTATTTAAGTTTTTTACAAAAATAAATTGATAGTAAGTATAAATATATTGTAAGTACTGGATTATGAAGTAATTGACAAATATAAATTTTATGATATATTTTTTTTACGTTTCCGGTTAGAAAAATTTTTGTTTGTCGCGAAAACATTCAGAGGGAATAACAACATCTTAAAACGTAATTTCAAATATTATTAACGAGTTCGAAAAATATTTTTTTTGTCGCAAAAACATTCAGGGGAAAAGACTAACATCTTAATCGTAATTTCAAATATTATTGTATCATTGTACTCAGAATTAAATTTCCTATCTAAAAACTTAGATGTATTTTTTGCGATTTCCATAATATTTGAAATTGCGATTAAGATGTTAGCCTTTCCCTTCTGAATATTTTCACGACAAAAATGTTTTCGAACCGGAAAGGTAAAAAAATAATTTTGTCTTTCGTATCATGTAGCCTTTCGACTTATAGACCTTGCGCTTTCGACTTATAGACCTTACGAAAAAATACTATAAGATAAAAAACCTTTAACGATCTTTAAAATATATCTAACAAAATCTATAAATTATAAAATTAAATTTATAAATAAAAAATTAAATCAAATAAATAATAAATCTTTTAATTTTTAAAATAGAATACATTGCCTGATTTAACCAGGCAATGTGCATATTGCCGAAATAACTTATTCACCCTGCCTACCACTATAACACATTGCCGAAAAATCAGGCGATGTACACATTGCCGAAAATAACATATTGAAGCTAACATATACATTATATTAAACAATCTTTAAAATAATTAATAATAGATAATAAGAAAATAAAGTAACAAAAAAGATTTCGCAATATGGAGTATTTTTAAAAACTTTAAGGGACAAAATGACCAACAATGTAGGGAGGTTGTGAACACGGACACCTTAATATATTCAACAAGGAGACCCTTTGGGCCCTCTGATCTTTAGTTTAGGTATACATAACCTAGTTCATTGTCTAAAATCCTCATTTAATTTAGATTTAAACATATGGTATCTAGATGATGGTACCATTTGCGGACCTTCTAAAAATATTCTTGCAGCGATAGATTATATAGAGAAAAATTCTCTAAACATAGGCCTTACTCTAAATAAAGCTAAATCGGAAATATGCTTTTTAAATTCAAATACTCTCAAAGTCCAAGGGTTTAAAATCATCAAAAAAAGTGAAATTAATCTTCTAGGTTCACCTTTAAGCAGTTTTTCCAACTGTGAGGTGTTCGTGGAAAAATTTTTCGAAGGCTTATCAGGACTCGAAACTATTTTAAACGAAATTCCTTCACACCAGAGCTTTTTTCTTTTAAAAAATTATTTATTTTTACCAAAGATAGTACATATTTTTAGATCTTCTTCCTTTTTTTTAAATAATGAAATTATTAATCGTGTTCATGAATTTTTTAGAAGTTTATTAGAAAATATTTTAAATATTAAATTGGAAGATTTTAATTGGGGTTTCTCACAATTACCCTCGAAAATGGGTGGTTTAGATTTATATCCTTTAAACCTTCTATCTCTTTCCTCATTTTTGGCATCGCGTTTGATGAATAACGCCATGATATCTTCTTTTATCTCTCCTAAAGATAACCTTTTAAACTCAGCCTTGACAGCCTGGACATCTTTAGCTCCACCTGAAGCTGTCTTACCCACGATCTTAACACACCAATCTCTTTTCGAACCTTTAATTAAAAATTTTTTTAAAATAATCTCATCAAACCCCCCTTTGGAGTATATTCAACTATTACAGAATGCTGACTGTACTAGTGGCTATGAATGGTTGGAAGCATTACCAAGTCGTAACCTAGGTAACCTCTTATCAGATGAACAATTAAGAGTTGCCATAGGCCATCGACTTGGATGTAACATTGTTCAACCACATACATGCATCAAATGTAAAACATTAGTTGACTCCAAAGGGAAACATGGTCTAAATTGTATATATAGTCAAGGCAGGCATGCAAGGCATGCAGAAATTAATTTAGCTATTAGCCGTTCTCTTACCAGGGCTCGAATACCAAACATCCTGGAGCCTACAAATTTATCGTTAGATGATGGCTTAAGACCAGATGGTTTAACTTCCGTGCCTTGGTCTTTAGGGAAATCCTTAATTTGGGACTTCACATGCGTATCTTCTTTCCCAAAAAATTTAAATTCTAATCCGGTTGATATAGCCGAGAAAAAAAAAACAATGAAATATTCCAAATTCACAAATTATATTTTTACACCGATTGTCATCTCTTCCCTTGGACATATGCCAAGTGGAACTTTAAAGTTTTTAAAAAATATAGGGGATAAGATAAGAGCCCTTACATCAGAACCTAAAGAATCTTATTTCTTAAAACAAAACCTCCAAATCATAATTTTAAAATATAACTACACATGTTTTTTGGGAACTTGTAGTCCCACCTCGGTTTTTATATAATATTTTATTTTATTTATTTTATATTATTTTAATTTAGTATGATATATATGTAGTTATTATTGATATAATGGAAATAAAATGATAGTTGTATCTAAAAAAAAAAAAAAAAAAATTTGTATATTTTTATATAACAAAAAGGATGGTTAAATTTACAACAGAATATGAAAGTGTTCAGCAAAAATAACGATGTTTATATATTTTTTATTTTTACTAATATTTAAATTTTAAAATTTTTTTAAACCTTTCACAATTTTTAATAAGTTAAATCTGAATTACAATATATAATATCATGAGTAAAAATACAATTCTATAATTTTAATTAACATTATTATTTTTTAACTTACATATTTTTTACTATTAATTTGCAGATATAATCATAATATCTCTGATTTTTTGTTTTTCTATTATTTTCATTCTTGACTATTTTATTATAAGAATTGGATATGGCTTTGAATCAAAATAATAATTTTTTTCCAATTAACACTAAAGTTCTTTTTAATAAGTGGTCGTGTTGTTAAAAAGCCCGATTTTTCAGAATGCCGGAATAAGATTTTAGCTAAAATAATATTAGGTAATTATAGAGATTTGGTAAATAGATGTCTAAGTACTTCTCTAGACTTGCATAATGTTATTTTGGTTATAATCTTAATCGGGCCGTTTTTTAAAATCGACATGAATCGATTTTTTAACAACACTAGTAAGTGGACCTATTAAATTAAAAGAGAATTTAAAACCAATCAAATACTTGTTTCTGCAGTGCACATTTTTCAAAAGAATCTTTATATCTAACATCTACAAATTATAATAATCTTGGTAATTTTAATTTATCAATTAAATAAATGTGAATTTTATGTAAGCCTGGAGATTTTGCGCATAGGTGGCAAAAAGGTGACCTCTATCTCTAATCTTACATATATTTTGGCCAAAATCTTAATCGGATGATCCAAAAAAATCAAATTACTTCTTAGAATTATTGGTAAGTGATTAACAAAAGGGAAGTCTCATGCTAGATTTGACATTTTCCTATCAATATTATTTGAAAATAATTATTGTCCTAAAAATATTTTTTCCTTTAGACTTATTTTACAAATTTATTAAAAATCCTTAAAATATTTATATTGTTAAAAGATACATATTATGTTTAAATCAGGGTTTCGAACCTAACCGCGAACGGAACGAACCGTTATAATTTAATGAGCCGTAAAAGAATCGTTATAAAGAAAATATAAAGAGTGAACCGAACTGTTATAAATATTAATTTAAACCGGTTCATGATGGTTTTTTAAAAAATTAATTTTAAATTATTAACATAAATTGAATTTTTTTTGGGTACAATTTAAATTCGTGATTTATTTTCAAATTAAAATTTTTTTTATACTTAAATTATATTTAATTAAATACCAAGTTTATTATTTTTATTTTATATATTCAATTTAATAGCTAATAGTTAAATTGAATTATATAAATTAAAAAAAATTTTCTCTAAAACCTAATCAAATTTATAAAAACCGGGTCTAACCGAAAAGACCCGTTATAAATTCTAGACCGAACCGATATAAATTTCTACAACAAAATTGAAATGGAACAAAACCTTTATAAGATTTTTTTAAAACCGAAACGAATCGAACCGCTATACTTAACGGTTCGAAACCCTGGTTTAAATAATTTGATATTTTTGGATCAATAAATCTTATAACATGGTAAATTGATCCACCAAAAATCTGGGAATAAATATTTGTTTATTAAATTAATTTTTTTTAATATTAAATATTTTATTGATATTACACAATTAGTAAATAAAATTGAGATTTTTATTTAAAAAAATGAAAAATATATTAATAAAACGAATCCTCACATGACTTCTATTTAATAATTTGTTTTATACTAATAAATTGCAACTGTATTGGTTCATTAGTAAATATGTTGATTTTTGAAGTCAAGTTTTAAAATTTGTATATAAAGGGAGAAAAATGTTAGTTTTTTAATAATACGATTGAATTAAACATGTAGTTTGATAATTTTAAATATTTTTCTTGTTTTGGAGGTTAGTAAAATTAGAATTTTCATTTGATGGGAAAGAGTGGACATAAGTGAAGTCCCAAATAATAGATTTGCGTGATTCTCAAGGGATTGTTGACCTTGCTGATCTCAGAATATCTCTGATGATAAATTGGTAGGTTCAAGAGTGTTTGTGATGTGAAATTTTTAGGCTCCAACTTATTAGACTAATTGAGATATGGCGTTGTTGTAGACCTTGACTATGTAAACAATTAAGTCCATGCTTCCCCTTAGAGATGACCAATGTGTTGCAATCAATACATTTGTGTGATTAGACGTAGTAAATCTATAGCGACTCTCAATTGTTCATTTGAAAACAGATTCTCAGGAGTTTACCGAACCTATGATGGGATTTGATAGTATGTCGTCAGGAAGGTCATTTACAAGGGTGAAAATTTTTTATCGTCAATATAAGGAGTGTTTACCAGAATACTTACTTGCCATGGATAAATTACAGTATAATATGATATCATGGTATTTGTTATTTTTAATTAAATTTCAGCTATAAAAATAATTTGCAGTTTATCGAACATTCTCACCCAACCCTAAATTTATATTTTAGCCCATTTGCTTCATAAATTTAAAAACTTTTAAAATAACGATTATGACAATTGTCACTTTTATATGGTACATCTTCATTGATATTTTATTTTAACATGTTAGCAATTTCTATTTTTGCCCATTTGCTTCAAAAAAATTTAAAAATAACAATTGTCACTTATCTAGAGTACATCTTCACTGAAGTTTTATTTAAACATGTTAGCAATTTATTTTTTTGCCCATTTGCGTCAAAAAAATTAAAAATGATTATGACAATTGTCACTTATCTTGTGTACATTTTCACTGAAGTTTTATTTTAGCATATTTTGGCCAATATACGTCAAAAAAGTATAAAAATAACTATTATTACAATAACTTTTCTGTGGTACATCTTCATGAAATTTTAATTTAACAAGTTTACAATCTATATTTATACCCATTTGCATCAAAAAACTTAAAATAAGGATTATGACAATTATCACTTATCTAGGGTACCTCTTCACTGATGTTTTATTAATACATGTTAACAATACTAATTTAACCGATTTACGTCAAAAAAATTTAAAAATAACGATTATGATAATTGTCACTTTTATATGGTGCATCTTAATTAAAATTACATGTTAAAAATACATATTTTACCGTAAAAAAATCTAATATGTTTAAAAATACCGATTATGATAATTGTCATTTTTCCAAGGAACATCTTCAATAACGAATATAAAAATTGTCAGATTAAATTATTATCCTTATAAAGATAATAAATAAAAATATTTTTAAAAAATATTATTTAGAAAACCCACCTCTTTTAATATACTTAAAAAATAGATAATTTTACAAAAATGATAAAGAAAACTATAAAAGATTTCACCTAGAAGATTGTTTATTTATTATAAAATTCACAAAAGAATTCCTCAAAAAAGATTTAAAATTTTTATCAAAATATGTTTAAAAATCTTTTTGAACTTCAAAAAATATTTTTTGCTTAAAATTTTGGGCCTGTGAAAATCACTAATAAATTGTAACAAAAATAATATTACAATAGTAGCATTTCATTTTTTTTATTAAAAAGATATCAAATAAAAGAAATCCATTTTTCATTTCATAATAATATAAATAAAAAATGGTAACAGATTAAATCATGGGGAAATTTTCATATATTATTTTTTTTATATTTATTTTTAATAATTTTTTTTTATTTATTTTAGATTGTCTGGATTTTGGTAGAAATTTTTGAATGTTACCATTTTCTTTCAATTGGCATATTTTTAGATTTTTTTTTTGATAAATAAATATCGTGTGGATTTTGAAGGAAATTTTTTGATACAATATCAAAGTTTTTTAAATTTAACATTTTACCTCTTTATGGATAACATAGAACTATTTTTGTTTTTCCTTAAAAATATATATATCTATATTATCATTGTATATATGTTATGTTTATTCAAATAAATTGATTAATTATTTAGTATACCTATTTTTATTAAATTCTTAAATATACTTTTTTTTCTAAATTCTTAAATATACTCTTTTTTTCTAAATTCTTAAATATACTCTTTTTTTCTAAATTCTTAAATATACTCTTTTTCTAAATTCTTAAATATACTTAAGATTTTTTTTAAATTTAAAAAAAATAATAAATAAAAAAATATATTTTAAAAAAAATAATCTTCGCGATATTGACTTTGCTATAAAATTTTCGCTCTAATGTATTCGCTTTAAAGGTTTTGCGATATTTCGCTATAAAAAATTCGCGATATTGTTTTCGCGGAAAAATACTCGCTAATGTGGATTCGCGATAAAAGTTTTGCTATAAAATTCATTCGCGATAAAAGTGTTTCGCGATAAAAGTTTCACTGAATTGTCATGGAACCGCAAAACACATTTCATAAAAATCTGGGCTATCATTAAAAACAATTATAAACCCAAAACAATCTTAAAAAGAATACATTTAAAAGATTCTTATTTTTTTAAAAATTTCTTATTTAAAATAGTTTTAAATGATCATATTCTAAAAATGGAATTCTAGATTTATAAATGATCAAAACTTTAAAAATATAGACTGGACCTAAAAAAAATCAACTTCTTCAAGTTTTCTACCTTTCTGAAATAGGAATTTCTGTCAATTATTTAGACTTTTAAACCTTGCAACTATTTTTTAAAAATATGATTTTATAAAACAATATTTATCCGGAAGATGGCGCTTTATAAAAATACATTTTTCTTTTTAATGATATATAAAATTATAGAAGATATGGAAATGAAATATATTTAAAAAAACAAATTTTCAATTTTAAATGATAACATGGTTTAAAAATATATATTAAAAATTATATGTAAAATATAATTCTAGGGAAAAAAACATTAAAAAGATTATACATCTAGTATTATAATAATAAAAAAAAGGAAGTATATAATTTGGAGAATATGTTTGTGACGGTGTTATAAAAAGTATTGAGGTTAAGATGGATCATCTTGTGGAATGAGACTGCCTATGAAGTTAATATAATTAGCCTTGTGTATTGCGATGGCGAACCTTTGCCTTAAGAAGATGCCCTTGCAGGGTTCATCGGTTAGTTGACGGATGAGCCGAGTTCCTTGAAAAAGGATAAGGCATATTTCCCAAAAGTAGTAAGGGTAGTGGAAATGATGGGGATGAAAATATATTCTTGAGAGATTTCAGAATATTTCGCTATTTTGAGTGACTCCCTTTTCTCAAGTATATTAAGTGTTTGATTTGATGGAGCGAGTAGATCAATGCAAGAGTAGTCCCAGACCAGGAATTGACCGCGCTTCCAAGGAATTTGCGATATTCCGTCAGGCCGTTTCCCATCAGATCTGAAAAGACCAGAAGGTTCAAGAGTGGAGGGGATTTGAGCGGATCTAAGAGCTCTAATGATGATAGAATTGCATAGATTATGTCTTACAATTCGACCTTTACATGAGCGACAATGAAGACTATGTCTACCATTGCCCAAAACTGCAGAACCGCAACCTGAACATATGTGGAGTTGGGTAATAAGATAATTTAATCGAATACAAATCGCGTGAGTATAAAATTATTTATTTAAAAATAAACTAAATAAGATGGAGGGTGTAATCAGCAAACCCCCCCCCCCCTCCAGGTAAATATAAAATATAATTAATAGAGGCCAGAAAGGGATAGCAGGTCGTTCCAAATAAAATAAGTGCCAAAATTATTTTTACTTCTGAAAGGTTTAATTACAGCATAAGCAAACTCAATATAATTGTCCTGGTAAATATTTATTTAATATTATCAATTCCATTTTACTCCATATTAATTAAAATGGAGCCTGTATTACATTATAAACACTAATGTCGTCTTATATATACCATTTTATTTATAAATTATTCGACTGAACGTTATTAAAAATGAGATAAATTTTATGTATATCGTTATTGATAAAATAATATTTCGTTATAAATGGTTCATATAGTATTAAATATGTATAGATATATTAAAATAACATAGGTGTCTTTAATTTTCAATCGTTATCACTTTCATTGTTTTCTTCGATCTTTGGTGCCAAGAAATATCTAACATAACCGATGTCCTCAATATCATATTGAACAACTAAAATTTATGATTATAAAAAAAAATTTGAAATCATTTAGAATGAATGACCTTTTAAAATAGTATATAAAAACTTAATTATTTTTCAAGGGGAGGCAGATAACTTATTTAGCTTATCCGATTAGAGTATAAGTCGCCCCGAAATCGAGCTCAAAAAATATAAAATAATATTTTTGCTTTTTTAATTATAGATAAAATGATAATTAGAATTTCTAATAGATTAGGACAAAGCAATTTAATGATTTATTATTTTATTTTATAAAAATGCGTTAAATTTATATTTTTTAAATTAAAAAATAAATTTGTTGTTATCTTTTTCCTTTCATAAAAAATTATAGGGGGGCTGGCCCATTTAAATTGTGCAAGATTATTTTAAATCGAGTCGAAAAACATTTTCGTCAACTAATTTTAAAAATTCCAATTTTTTTTGCTAACGAACAATACTTCAATTCATTTAAAAATTCAGTTGTACGAATAATAAAATTTACTATTTGTTTTTTTGATTTGAATTATAAATTTTTAAAACTTATGAAATAATTCGTAAAATACGAAAATATGTTGACAGAATTTTTTAAATATTTATCTTGTTGCACATCTAATTTTAAACAAAAAATTCGTATTCGATCAAATCATTTTTTTATTCGAATACTTAGGATGTATATCGTCATAGTTGTGGTTAAAGATAATGTTTTATGATACGAACCGGTATCTGACTTAGCAAGTTAATTAAATATTTTAGGATCCGGTACATCTCTTTGTTCAAAAAACGTTAAGGACAAAAATAATATTTTTTTGTTAGTTACTTTAAAAAATAGAGGCCAATTGATATCATATCTGATTTTGTATTCTGTAAACAAGTAATCGTTTAAATTTTTAATGATACATCTAGTGTTGCAAAATCGTTCTATTTGAGTTGAATTTTAAAAACGGTTAACTCACTATTCTATTCAGAAAAATATTATGCAAGCCTGAAGATTTTGTTTATAGTTAACACAAAGGTTTGGACATCTATTAGTGAAATCTTGAAACTTCGGTAATATTTTCTTCGCTAAAATATTGAGTTAGCGATTTTGCATCACTAATTCTACTCATCTCATATATTTTTAATAGTATAACATCTATAATTTAATTATACCATAATATAAGTCATTTAAATATATTATGATCAGTTAAAGCTTATATTCATGAATCTAAAAATATATAAAATATTTTTATTGATATAATAATATTTATCTATTTACATAATAATTAACAAACAAATATATTATGGAATTTGAAATAAATTTTTTAAAATTAAAACGCCATTTTATCGGATCTGAAAGATTTATAATATTGCCGATAACCGATATTTTTAAAAAAATGAAATATCAGCCCTATCTGTACATCCCCTCTTATAACTAACTAACTCAACGATTTTTATGTAAGTTATTAGTTGGTTTTTTACATTCGAAAAAAAACAAGCAGTTTTTTGTTGTTAACAATTGAGTATATTATATATAACCCAATTATAATAATTCTCTCACTTTTAATTTTGCGCCCAAGAAATCTTAATTAACATTTTAAATTTATAACACATTGAAAAATTTTATTTAAGTGTGTAATAATAAAAATTGGACTTCACAAACCTAATGGGACGTCCTTAGAGAGACATAATTTAACGATCGGAGAAAGTGTAGATGCTCTGGAGAAATAATTCAAATATTTCAAAGCAAAGGTTAGTTTAACGGCGTCAGTTAATTCTATTGTTAAATTGTCTGCTTCATTTTCATCTGATGTGGATTGTAGTAATGTAATCTTTCCTGAAATAATTATATATTTAGAAAATTATTAATCAAATAAATAATACATAAAAATGATTTTGCATACAAATCAGATCGATTCAGAAGAAAGGCTAATGTAACTACGAAAGAGCAAAAATTTTAGTCTTATCATTGATATTTTTGGAGATATTCGGGGTCAAATTGATATAAATGAGTATTTTTACCACATAGGCCTTCATTCAATTAATCATATTTAAAAACTACATAATTTAAAATAAAAAAAAATTCTTTAGATTTTTCAATTTCAGTCCATTTTATTTAATATAACGTTGTTAAAAACGATTTTTTGGAAATAATAGTACTCTTACTTTTTATAAAAAATTTAATAGATATTACTAAAGTCCGATTTAATATCTATAAAAAAAATTGGTCTCCCATAATTGTTAAAAATGATTTATAAGTGTATAGTATAATATTTTCCAGAAAAGATGTGTCTTTGTTAAAGTACCATGTTAATAAGTTTTTTTATACTTGATATAATTTAAAGGATTATTCATTTAGGTTAAAATAACATTCAATCAATAAAAGTGTTATATTTCGATGGTTATTGCTAGATATAGAATGAAAATGTTTTATTTATAATTCCATGTATTTATTATAATTCAGGGGACGAGAGGTTGAACCTGACATTCTATTGTTTAAAATTATGTTTATTTATAAAAAGATATATTTTTTATTAACCTACAGGTTTGGGCCATATAATTTTTGTTTAAAATAAACCCAGGCCGGGCTTAAATTTAAAAAAAAATATTTGGGGCTGGCCTGACCGATTTATTTTCTTCTATAAATTAATCATTATCTAATAAAATAAATAGAAAAAAAATATTTTAAAATTTTTGTAAGAGTGAATAATATTTCACATTCATTCACTTCCCATATTTCCTAAATTATTTCAAAACCATATTATCAAAAATTTTTTTATATACCTGAGATGAGTTGAATATTTTTTTAAAAAAATGCGAGCTAAACCAAAATCTTTTTAAAAAATAACTGGGCAATTGGTATCTGCAGGTCTCTGATATTTTTTGTTTTCAAAGATTTTTACTGAGAAAGATATAAAAATTGTGAATTAATTAAGTGATTCACCATTATAGGTGATAAATTTATATTTTTTAAATTATTCTGCCCATAATAACTATTGGAATCAAGATTTTATAACTTTGAAAAAGGAAATTCAATTTATTACTAATTCATTATATTATAAGATTATTTGCCCATATAGCATATTTAATGAATATTAATAAAAAATATTGCTGTCCCAATATTTTCATTGTTTTTAGCTATTTTATGATTGTATATTAAAAAATTATATTATATAAATAATTTCACAATATTAAATTAATGATAGGGACTAAAATAAAGTTTATTTATTTTAATGTTTAAAAAAATAGTTAATAAATTTTATTTACTCTTCTTTGTTATAATTATGCAATAAATAAAGAGTTTTAAAATATTTAACAAGTCTCATTCAACTAGTGTTGTTAAACGACCCTATTTAGCCAATTTTTTTTGACCAATTGTAAATTAACTCAAGCCTATTTTTGCCCATTAATGGCTGAAGGTTGGACTTCTATTGTGCTTAGGTAATACCTTTTAAAAAATTAGTTAAATGGAGCTTTTTAACAACACTACATTTACCCAAAACATTGCAAAGAGATTATTAACTTTTGGAGAATAAAAAAATAAAATACACTTAATCATTCATGAAAGTTAGTTGACTTTTTTTTAGCCTTAATAAAAATATGTTCGAAATCTCATTTTTCTTGCTCATTTAACATGGAATGACCATTTTATGAAAATTTATGCCATATTATTAATAAATCGATTAGTGTCTTAGAATGTTTATAATAAAAGCGCTTTTTAATGAATGTATAAGACACTTACACAAATATCCAATTCATACATAGCTAAAATAGCTCACAAACATCCTTTACTAAGCAATGACTCATTGGAAATTTAGAGCAAGAATGCTATTTTTTACTAGATTAAACAGAACAGGCTGCACTACTTTTTGAGAAAAAAAGTATTCAACTATGAAAATATTTGGTGTACCTGCAACTATTGCACCTAGCAAAATGATATAAATGCATGTGATCACTGTTGGATTATGCAAAGTATATTTATGGAACAAAGATAATTTAAATGATGGATTTTATTTTATGCAAAACAAATTTTACTTTTTTTTTATAGTTTATGTAACAAGATTAATTTAAATGATGGATTTTATTTTATGCAAAACAAATTTTACATTTTTTTTATAGTTTATGTAACAAGATTAATTTAAATGATGGATTTTATTTTATGTATTTTTTCTTCCAAAAATTATAATTTTACTATATAAATAGCAATTGTTTTTTACACAAGATTAATCGGATGATATTTTGAAAATAAAATTAATAAAAAAGGAAAGAGTTAATAAAGAAAAGGTAAATATACAATTTGATAAATTAGAATTATTGAGAGGAATTATATTATATATTTTAGGTACTCAAGGGTAAGTAATTAAACATCATTATTATTAGAATTAATCTTTTATTTTAATAAAGAAAGATTTAACAACCCTTGGATTCTTAATTGCTCTCCCAATACTGATTAAACACCCTGAGTTAAGTTCGGATTTATAACAATTTGGTGCCGAAACCCGGGACCTGTTAGATATTCACGTAGGAATTCAAAGGTAAAAACAAATCTATTTTATGTTATGTAAATTATTATTACTTTTATTTATTATAGTAGTAATTTTATATTTATACAATTTTTTAAAATTATTTTAATCAAGTGGTTATTGAGTACACTTTAATGTATATTACGCAAATAAATTTATTAAGTTTAATACTTGAAAATATAAGTATAATTATATTTTTGGTGCTAATTTTAAGTTTCACGTTAGGTTTAATTATAGGAAGAAATACGACTTACGTTAAGATAGAGATTAAAGAGTTAGAAAATATTAAGAATATATTAAGAGAGGAAGATAAGAAAAGAAATATAAACAACTTCATACGAACGGATAATTACAGACAGATAATTTGCTATAGTTGTGGTCAGCCGGGCTACATGTCGCGCCAGTGTGAGATAACGAAGAATCTAAGATGCGCGAGGTGTGGCAAGAATGGCCATGTGGCTATAAGTTGCAGAGTAAACAATTCAATTGTAAGGTGCAATAATTGTGCCCAAGAAGGACACACACAAGAAAATTGCAATAAATGACTAAGAGAGAAATATTTTAATTTTAATGATAAATTTTGTAATGATAATAATTTTTCTAATGTTAATAGTTTTAATTCAGGTAAGAATAAATATTTTAATTTTAATGATAAATTTTGTAATGATAATAATTTTTCTAATGTTGATAATTTTAATTCAGGTAAGAATAAATATTTTAATTTTAATGATAAATTTTGTAATGATAATAATTTTTCTAAGGTTGATAATTCTAGTTCAGGTAAGAATAAATATTTTAATTATAATGATAAATTTGGTAATGATAATAATTTTTTTAACGTTGATAATTTAGTAGAAAATAAGAATAAAGATTTTAATTTTAATAATGATAATTTGGATAATGTTGATAATGCTAGTGCAAGTAAGAATAATTATGGTAATAAGAACGAGAAATTTTGCGATGATAAAAAGTGCTTTAACGTTGATAATTATAATTCAAGCGATATTAATAGAAGTGATATAAAGATAAAAAGTAGAGATTTTGAAATATATAGAATTAAAAAGGCAACTAGGGTAGACGTACTAAAGATGGAATTAGAGAATTTTTTAATGAAAAATAGATGCCCTAGAGTAAAGATAAACATGGAGGAAGCAGAAATTTGTTTTTTATTAGATACAGGAGCAGAAATTAGTTTAATAAGTATAAAGGATTTTATGAGATTTTGGCCAGAGAAAGAGTTTGTTACTAAAAAGATAAGAGCCAAACAATTGGATGGTAGCATGGTGAAAATTTTAGGGTATTATAGGGTAAGGTTACCAAGAGTTAATAAAAGTATAAATTTGTGGATAACGACGTTGAAGATTGAACCGATTTTAGGATGGGATGATATAAGAACGTTAGGTCCAGTTTATAATTGGTGGAAATTTTTCGATACTATCCCTGTAAGTAATGATGAAAATAGTGAAAGGATAGATTTCGATAGATTTAAGTTACCTATTATAGAGGATAAACAAGAATTAGTTCTCGATAAACTTAGAAATCGAACACCAGAATTTTTGATTAAATATAGAAGCAACTTAGAAGAAAATAAGAAAACAAGAGATACAAAGACAATAGAGGTAAATTCAGTCGAAATTAAACAAGAAATTAATAATATGGTAGACCAGAATGTTGTTGAAGATATTGTTGACAAAGAAATAAAGATTATTTTGAATAGGTATAATGAAGTCTTTAAAGAAGAATTAGGTACTCTGAAAAATTTTGAAGTAGATATACGATTAGAAGAAAATTATAGGCCTAAGTTTTGCGGCATAAGAAGATTACCGTTTTCCTGGATAGAAGAGATAGATAAAGAATTAGATAAATGGTTAAAAGACGGAATAATAAAACCAATAGTGCATAGTGAATGGGCAACACCTTTAGTGCCCATAAGAAAAACAGATAACAGTTTAAGATTGTGTATAGACTATAGAGTAACAGTTAATAAGTGCGTAATAAATGAAAAGTATCCACTACCTAGAATAGAACAGCTGCTAGCGAATTTAAGAGGAGACACCCTGTTTTCAAAGATTGATTTTTCGAATGCTTATTTGCAAATTAAGGTGAGTGAAAAGACAAGTAAGATACTAACGATTACAACTCATAGAGGTTTGTTTGCATTCTGCCGATTACCTTTTGGTTTGAAAATATCAGCGCCAATATTTCAAAGAACGATGACGGCGTTATTTCAAGGAATAAAAGGAATAATGTATTATTTAGATGATGTTTTGATATCTGGTAGAACAGAAGAAGAACACAATTCGAGATTAGTTAAAGTGTTAGATATTATATTAGAAAATGGTTTAAAAGTTAATTTGAAGAAGAGCGTTTTTGGAGTAAAAGAAATAAAGTATTTAGGACATGTTATAAAGGGAAATGAGATTACGCCAATTGGAAAGAATATAGATAAGATCATGAATATGAGAGCCCCGAATAATAAAGCGGAGGTACAAGCGTTTTTAGGAGCAACAAATTATTATCATCGGTTTGTTCAAAATTTTGCAGAAATTGCTACACCGTTGTATGATTTATTAAAGAAAAATAAAAAGTTTGAATGGGGAGAAGCACAGGAGAAAAGTTTCGAAAAGTTGAAAATAAAGATGGTAGAGAAGCCGATTTTAAGTTGTTTTAAGAAATTAAATATTATTTTAGCAGTAGATGCTTCTAATGAAGGTATAGGAGGAGTTTTGTTGCAGATGATAGATAATGTGGAGAAACCTGTTTTATTTTTATCGAGACGATTTAATAGCACTGAGAAAAATTACTCAACGATAGAAAGAGAGGCTCTAGCAGTGAAATTCGGGCTTACGAAATGTAAGGAATATCTGATAGGAAAAAGGTTTTTATTGTATACGGACCATAAGCCGTTGGTAGATTTATTTAAAAAAGAGAATAAGGAACTTATGATTTCACCCAGGTTGCAAAAATGGCTAATTTTAGTTGGTAATTTCGATTTTGAAATAAAATTCAGAGAAGGTAAACAAAATTGCTTACCGGACATTTTATCAAGATTGTTTAAT
Organism: Gordionus sp. m RMFG-2023; assembly: GCF_954871325.1. Classification (NCBI taxonomy): domain Eukaryota; kingdom Metazoa; phylum Nematomorpha; class Gordioida; order Chordodea; family Parachordodidae; genus Gordionus; species Gordionus sp. m RMFG-2023. Next base: position 40,112,149 of record NC_088777.1, on the reverse strand, counting down.
AAAGACATTGAAGACAAAGAACCAGTAATCAATAATTTAGAATATATAGAAGAAGAAGAAAATGTAAATGGTAATATTATAAGAGCGGTGAGAATAGATACAAGAGAAAAACCTATAACATTTGATATAGTAGATAAGATATCCCAAAAAGATGAAGAATTAATAAGAATTAAAGCTTGTTTAAAAGGAGATATAGAATGGAAAAATGAAGATAAAGCGTTTAAAAAAGTTAAGAGTGAATTAAATATAGAGGACAATTGTTTATTGAGAGGATATAGATTAGTGATACCGAATAAATTAAGAAAGGAAACCTTAAATGTAATACATTCAGGTCATCAAGGCATAGAAAGAATGAAAAACAAAGCAAGAGAATATATGTGGTGGCCTAAGATGAATAAGGAAATAGAAGAGTTAGCAAGGAGCTGTGAAACCTGTAACATGTGGGCTAATGTTCCAGCAAAGAATAAAGAAGATAAATGGCCAAAGACAGACATTCCATGCGAAAGAATACATGTAGATTTTTTAGAATATGAGAAGAAAAGATTTTTTATCATGGTAGATGCAGGTTCAAAATGGATAGATTGTCAGCAAGTTTCAGGTTTATCAACAAGAGTAGCTTTAGACAAGATAAGGGATTTTGTAGGCAAATATGGTTTGATGAAGACGATAGTATCAGATGGAGGTCCAGCGTTTAAAGGTAGAGCATTTGATAAATTTTGTGATAGGTGGAATATTAGACATTTATTATCACCACCTTATTACCCAAGTAGCAATGGACAAGCTGAACGAATGGTAGCTTTAGTACAGAGTTGGTTGAAAAAGGCAAAATATGGAGAAGGTCAATAGTGGTTATCATTGTTAGCATACAACAGTACGGAAACAGCAAAAGGAAAGTCACCAGCTGAAATATTTTTAGGAAGAAAGACGAGATCAGAATTAGATTTTTTAAAGGAAAAAGTGATAAGGAGAGAACAAGCAGATAGTGAAAGATTTCCAGTAGGAAGTTTGGTGTGGGTATTGTTGTTTGATGGGCCTATTAAATGGGGGAAGGGTGTAATAAGCAAAAATATAGGAAAGAAAAAAGTAGAAGTAAAGATTGAAGGACAAGAAGGAACCTTTACAAGGCACCTGAAGCAAGTAAGGTGTAGAAGCTTAAGGCCTTAGAGAGAAATGAGAAATATACGAAGAATTAGAAAGGAATAAATTGATGATAGACATAGTAGGAGAATCATAATTTGGAAAGGAATAACGTGATGATAGACATAGTAGGAGAATCATACGTTGTAGGAAATAAAAGGGATGTTAGACTTAATTAGGAGAGTTATATTTTATAAAGAGTTAGAGAAGAAATTCTAACCTAGTATAGAGAAATAAGAGTCGAAGAATATATATATATATGTGTATAAAGTATTTTATTTAGATGGCCTCCTATGTTAGAGTGGGTAACAAGGTAATGAAGATAGAGATAAGAGAGGTTGACGGTTCAGAAGAATCCAACAAATGGGTAGAAGCCGCTAGGAACGAAGCGAAACAAAGATACGGAGATTGGCTACGAGAAACGCCAACGAGAGGGGGTCGCAGAATAGCGCCGTATAGCACAAGAAGGAGAGTGGAATGCTGGGCGTGCGGGGGTGAACACAAACTTAGGTTTTGCCCAAGTATAGAGTTGACAACGAATAGTAATTCGAATGAACCAGGGAGGAACATGGTAGCATCGGCAAACACGATGGAGTTAAGGGAAGTTTAAAGGGGGGAGATGTTGGATTATGCAAAGTATATTTATGGAACAAAGATAATTTAAATGATGGATTTTATTTTATGCAAAACAAATTTTACTTTTTTTTTTATAGTTTATGTAACAAGATTAATTTAAATGATGGATTTTATTTTATGCAAAACAAATTTTACATTTTTTTTTATAGTTTATGTAACAAGATTAATTTAAATGATGGATTTTATTTTATGTATTTTTTCTTCCAAAAATTATAATTTTACTATATAAATAGCAATTGTTTTTTACACAAGATTAATCGGATGATATTTTGAAAATAAAATTAATAAAAAAGGAAAGAGTTAATAAAGAAAAGGTAAATATACAATTTGATAAATTAGAATTATTGAGAGGAATTATATTATATATTTTAGGTACTCAAGGGTAAGTAATTAAACATCATTATTATTAGAATTAATCTTTTATTTTAATAAAGAAAGATTTAACAACCCTTGGATTCTTAATTGCTCTCCCAATACTGATTAAACACCCTGAGTTAAGTTCGGATTTATAACAATTAATGTTGCTTATTTATTAGGTCCCCAATATCAAAGTTAATTTAATTAAGTATGTGATATAATAAAAGAATTAGGCGTTTTACAAGATGATCAAAATATTTTAGGTGATATCATAGATTTCAGAAGTAAAAGTGGTATGTTTAATAGCAAAATATGTGGAAAGCAAACTTCCACAAGAAGCAACAGATTCCATTCTTTGCTCACCATGCTCATAGGTAGAAGTGGCATTATACTAGCAATTCCTATTTCTAATTCTTCTTAATAAATAAATCGGTTGATTTGGGTAAATAATAAAACAGAAATAGATTGAAGATCTCGACAACAAGGAAATTGATTCAAAAATATTAAAGAAAATGATAATATTGAATATGAATAAGAACAAAATTGTGCCAAGGAAAGTGAAACATAAGTTAATGAATGACAATTAATTTAAAAAATACTATATTATTATAATAGATTTATTTTATTATTATATACAAAAAAGGTTAATATTGTCTTAAAAAACATCTATTTGAATTTATCTATATCTCACAGGTCAAATATTGTTCAATCAACAAAATCATATTAGACAGTCAAATTACAACACTGACCAGTAGTATTGGATCAACACTGATATTAAACTTTTAGAAAATTACCAGATATGCTCATATTTTTTTTAAATTTAACCAATACCAATTTTATTATTTTATTTCTATACACATTTTTCTTTCTTGTAATAAATTGTGACAACTATAAAAAGGGTAAGTAAAAAAGTTTCTTTTAAACATTTTTTAACATTAGAAGAAGTAAAGTATATTGATAAACTAAAATAAAAGAAGATTACCCAAAATGTGTATTTTTACTATGGTTTATTCCGTTATTTTTATTAAGAACTTATATTAAATAAAAATAAAATAATGAGCTATGGTATTATAGCTTTATTTATTGTGATATATTATTTTTAAATCTTTTATTTTCTCTATTATGTCAAAAATCTTGAATTTAAATTTATTTTCTTATCTTTATAAAGGAATATATCCAATATTATAATTTCAATTATTTTATATTTAATTTGTACACTATTTATTTAAGAAAATATATATAATTCATTATAAAGTAAATTTAATATGAAAATATATATAGTGTGCTCAGAGTTGGGCAGTACCGCGAATACTTGTATCTAAGATACAAGATCCTTTTGTATCTTGTACTCAGTATCTTATTGACATTTTTAATAAGATACTAGTATCTGTATCTAAGATCCTTTATTTTTAAATGAATCTTGTATCTTTTTCATTTTCTTTAAAAAGATACAGATTTTTTTTATTATTCATTTAGAACATTTACATATCACACAATGTAACTTTATTTTCTGTGAAATCTTGTATTATTTTTTGCTATATTTTAAATATATTGATAACTAAAATTAGTTGGAAATTTAAAAAACACAAAGATAGATATATTAAAAATAACAACACCAAAAATAAGAAAAGGATATATTTTATATGAAATATTTTTTAATTTGTATAATGTTTAACATATATAGTAGTGAAGATGAAATTATAGAGATAGGTACTCCTGAATCAAATCCGAATAAATTATAGATGAAAAATTTTATAAAGTAATTTATGTGAAAAAGAAATTTTATAAAGTAATTTATGTGAAAAAGGACAAGGTACAAGCCGAATGTCAAAATTGCACAAGTAAAAAAGTTATTAAAGTTGAAAAAACTCCTCTACAAACTTTGTTAAACATATTAAAGTATAGTATACATTTTTATTTTATAATTATTAACATAATAATACCTATACATAAGTCCCTCTTAGATAATTGTTATTAAAAAATTTTATAGAAGATGGATGGTTGATTATCAAATTAAAATCATTTTTGGATATATACCAATACCACTTTTTAGAGGTCAATTTGATCTGATATTCCCGATATTAAATTTATATCGGCCGATTACCGATCCGATATCATATATAATTTTGTATTCTGTAAAGATACCAATGGTTTTAATTTTTAATATACTTTTTATTAGTATAACATCTATAATTTAACTATACCATAACTTATGTAGTATATAAATTATTTTTATTGTTAAATCACTTTTATATAATAAGTAATAACATTAATCTATATACATATTAAGTAATAAACAATTGTATTATGAAATTTGAAATAAATATTTAAAATAATATTTAACATTAATATAGCGAAGATTTCTTTTTAGAAATACCAATGTTTCCAATTTATCAGAGGTCAGCTTGCGGCGATAGTAACTATCAATATCACCAGCTTCACTAAAAACAGATTCTGAAGAGATTATTGCACACTTTTATATCAGAATGCGCAAAAAATAACAATATGTTTATTAATTAATTATTATTATTAAAAAATATACATAAAAATGGATTCCGATTTAATTTATAAAAATAAATGATTTCAGATATAACTATTTTTTTTTAATTTTATAACATTTTAATTTTGTTAAAGAAGCCATTTTTATATTGGATCAAATTTTATAATATTGACCGATAACCGATATTTTAAAATGGGTAAAATATCGGCCCGATGCGATCCGATAAAAAATATCGACACATCCCTAATATATTTTATATTTTAGAAATTTTATTTATTTATGATATAAGTAAAATTACATTACAGTATTTATTTACAAAATTTAATCAATTTAAAATGCATTAAAGAAAATTGCTATGTAATTAACAATTAAATTATAATGTTGTACATTATTTTCATATTTTTTATATATAATTAATGATTTTGCAAGAAATATATAAAAAAAATTTAAAAAGAGATTTAAATGATATTTATATATATATATGATATTACAAATGCAAGAATTAATAAGTAAAATTAGAAAATATATCTAATTTAAAAAATACATAAATATCACAAACAAGTAATGATAAATACTTATTAAAGATAATGAATAAAATAAAACTAGTATATTTTTTTTAGAGATGCCATTTAGCCATATACTCCGAATATAATCTATATTTAAAACAACAGAAAATAACCTGCAAATTGTAATTAACCATTTGATTTAATTTTTTTTCTTATTTGCACATTTTCTTACATTAAATATACTACTCTCCCTTCCCTGTTTATACTATTAATGGGCAAAAATTAATATTAAAATCTCTGGTTATTATAATTTTTTTTGTGAATACGAATGATTTTATTAAATTTCTTTTTACATAAAACCTAGTCATCAATAAATATTTTATTAATTATTGAATATATTCATTCTTATATGTGTATGCTATGTTCTTCACAAATAAATAATAAAAACTGTATTTTATAAACTATTCTAATTTAATTGGTAATGATAATTTAAAAGTATCTTGTATTTAAGATACTCTAATTTAGTAAAAGATACAAGTATCTTTTTGATATTTTGAAAAAGATACTAGTATCTGTATCTAAGATTCATTTTTTTATAAAGAATCTGTATCTGTATCTAGATTCTTTTTCCAGAGGACCTGCCCAACTCTGAGTGTGCTAGCATATAAATTTATACTTATTTGCACAAGATTAAGATAAGTAAAAATTTGGATAATAAAAGTTACACAAAACTATATGTATATGTATAATTTTTCTTTAAGGTAATAAAATAAAGTATTATTTATTAAATATCTTATAAATATAACATTTATCTAAAAATTTAAAGACAAAATATATTTTTAGAATTTCAAAGCTTTAAGACTTTTTTTGATTTCTAAGAGCTAAGATAAGATAAGTGATTATTCTGATTAAACCATTTAAAAAAATTTTATTTTTCCATTATCTTAATATTATATAAAATAATGACAAAAAAGTTAATGTAAATATCAGTATCAGTGCCGGCCTAATAGATACTGCTTATATTTTTAATTTTCTTTTAAAACAATTAGCAAAATATGGCCAAAATTCCAACAATAATCCTTGGCCAGGTTTAAAATTATGACCATTTTTCTGTTCATATCTTAGATATTTAAGCAAAATAAAATGTTAAATTTTTAGAAAAATATATATTTGAAAATTTTTCTTTAAAATGTGTCCAGACCTAAAATTTTCAAGACACATCCAGTCCTAATATTTTTGCTAGGATGGGTCTCATCTTTCATGCCAAAAATTGTCCATCCTTCAGAATAAGTCTATTTCAAAAAGAAAAAAAACCAAATCAAGATGGACAATCCACATTCTCTAGACAGTATTATTGTAGAAAATATTAATATATTATAGTCAAATGAACCTGATCCTAAATCTCCATCACATGAAAAGTTTATTCCACCTTTAGTACAGCTTATACAGACAGATTCTCCTATTAATATAAGATCTCTACATATTTTTGAAAAGCTTGCCGAAGGCATGTTTATAACAACTGAGTATTCTGTAAACTAAAATTTGTATGTAAATTATTTGTTAAAAATATAGTATACTGGTATTCCAAGTTGTTCAACATCAAGATTCATTAATTTTAATTCGTATTCACATCTTCTTTCCATTTCTATCATAAATTACATAAAGTGATATGAAATTAATAAACTTGGTGCTTCAAATACAAAAGTAACGACATCTGAAGACCCATCATCTTCTGCTTTGATAGTAATAATATCATCATTCGCAGCACACTTAAGTATTTTATTCATACTTATTATAATGAATACTCATTTATTATCAGCATAAAATATACCTGATCATATTAATCCCCATAGACAAATTTCTGTCGCAGCGATAATAATCAAATCCATCAGCCCCTAAAAATAGGGAAACCAAACTAACGTGAGACCCATCCATAGCTTGAAGGCTAATTCCACTCTCACTACATTCCCAAGCTGCCTCAGTTAGCAAATCTCGGGAAGCTTCTAATATTCGTTTTAATATTGATCCGTCAATTAATCGGGCTTCAAACATTTTTGAAGTTATGGCGGGAATGGATAGTTTACAATAAAAATATGTTAGGAAAGGAGTTAGATATAAAAATATCCCCATCGCCCACTCCTATACATCAAGTAACTAATGAAATATAAAATCTTGGTTAGGGGCTAGGTTATTGGTCTATTTCTTTGCCTTTGGCTTATAAACGTTATAACACTTTAAGAACTGTTACGCATACAGTATGTGCAGCCTGCAAATTAATGTAAAAAGCGCAAGTAATCAAATTTAAAAATGATAACTGTCTTTATTGTATAATATTTTAAATTAATAACATCACATTAATTGTTTTGGTTAGTGCGACCGATCAATGATAAATTAGTATTATACTTCATATTTATTTATATCATTTATCATATTATTACATTTTATATAATATTTTATTTGATTTCCCTCTAATACACTAAAATTACATTGCATTATATTATTCATAATAGATAATACATCTATATAATATTATTATACTATTCATTTGAATAAGAAATCATAACAAAATTTTAGTCGTGGTACATAGGAGATTAACACTTATCCAATGACATATGATATGTCATTGCACCTATCAATGTAATTATTGTTTTTACCTTTGTTTTCTTTTTCACGTTTTTTCCTTTTATTTTACTTTTTACTTTTTTTATATGTATTCTTTTTACAAGCTTTTTGACGCAAAACAAAATAAATTTGGAAAAAGAAAATAATAATTTTTGAAAGCAAATATAATACCTCTTTATATATATATTACAAATAAATATAAATTGATTAATAATATGATTAATTTAAAAATATATGACATATAATTACTCTCTTTTATTTCTTTTACAAATAATTAAAATATATTAAAATTAAAGTAATGATTGTGCAAGTTTATCAAAAAAAAATATTCATCAACAAAAAAAAATGATTTTACCTAAAAAACAACCCACACACAACACGGCCCCCACTAATTGAAAACCAAATGTCGCACTTCACCCTCGCATCACGCCTTTCCCCATTGCCTCTCATTGATTTTTAAGGATTCGAGCAGTTACATTCTTATCGTTGTTCTTTCGGTCCTTGAGTCTTCCCTCTTTGTTCGACGGTATGGTTGATTCCCTGTATATATCACGTCTTGGTTCGACTTGGCTTCTAATCATTTGCATATCCAATTAACCATTTTGTCCCAATCGCTCAGATATTGAGTTAACCGGTCCTTAGTTTAGATGTCCCTTTAGATTTTCCTTGGATATATTGCGCACTATATTAAGATAAATATTTTTCCTAACAACTTAATCCTGACAAAATTTTCGACAATATACCGTTATCATTATGTATTTTTTTTATGAATTTCCTATCAACTACCCTATCCTATTATTAGTCCCGATCGTAATCTCTCAGGTTCCACTCCTCCTCGGAGTTGGTCTCGGTGCCGAACACCTTCTCTATGAAAACTTTACTCTGGTCAATTTGGTACCATATTTTCTACAATCATTCCGGACTCCTGTTTTTATTACCCCCAAACACTCTCGCTTATACTGTCTGTCCTACCATAAATTCAGCTTCACCCTTTCTCGATCAGCCCCTTTCTTTGCACTGCTGACCTAAGCTAATTCAACCAAATCCTAGTTCTCCTTCCTAAAAACTTCTCAGCGGGCGATTGCCCCCCCCTTTTATTTTTATTGTAATACGCCTTGCCACCCAAATTTCTCCGCTTTCATCTTTAGGTTTTTCAACCAGTTTTTAACCACAGCTACCCTAGTCTCCGCCTGACCATTTGAACTCGAGTGATAGATCCTGTTTAATCACAAAAGACCTTGAACTGTCTACTAATAAAAGCTGGATTTTCAAAGTCGAAAAAGTCGATGTGTATACGCTCCAGGGCTGAGTTGCTTTCAGCCATTTGTCTTTTCGAGGCATCAGAGCATAGGGATCCATCTAACACATGCTCGGCTAATATTTTCAATAACTTTATTCATTCCCTGCCCCGACACATATTCCGGCCCCCTTTCATTCTTTCCATTCCTTGACGTCCAGCATCCAAATTTCGACGACTTTATTTCTCTATATTTGAGCGTTTTATCTCCATCCTGCCAAACTTTCCTTCCCTTTAAGCATGCTTTGATTCGTCTCAATTCTAGATTTTTTAAGTTGTCCTTTTAATTTCTTCTCATATCGGCCCACCTCTGGATATTCCCGCCATCGCCCTGATCAATATTTACTCGTTATTCTCATCCCATTATTTATGTTCTTTCTCCCCAAAATCCTCCCCAGCTCCACACCTACATAAAATGTCCCATAAATAATCTTTTCTCCCTCGTTGATATTTTATGTCAAAACTGCTCACTAACAACAGCCATCGTTACAACCTAGGCGATAGCATTAATTCCTTGTTGTCCTTAAATAAATGTACGAGCTCGACATTTTGTTAATCTAGAAATAACAACTAGTGATATTTTCTCAATCATGGAAACCTTGTCTCTGCTGCTCTAAATATTCTTGAGAAAAATAACACGGGCATTTCTAATTCCATTTACTATGCAACAAAATACCTCCTATTCGGTAATATTTGACCATTTCTAAAAAGGCTTGCACTTTGGTTTTATTATTAGGTTTTAACATATTGGTGATCCCTGTATAAACATAATTGAGGGACTGCGCTCCCTAAAATTGTATTTAATAATAATCTAGGATATTCTAGAACAATTAAAAACAACCCATTTAATGTTTTTTCCTCTAGAACACCTTATTCGGTTATAGCAAATCGGAAGTGGCACAAGAAATATTTGATGTGGATTCTGACCATGAAGAAATGAGTAAAAAATTTACAATATTTAAATTTAAGTTGAATACAAAATAATATCTATCCTTGGCTACAGGCAGTGTTGTTAAACGCTACTTTTAAAAGTAGCGCGCTATTGCTACCGCTATTTTATAAAAAAATAGCGCGCTATCACTGCCGCTATCGTTTTCAAATAAGTAGCCTGCTACTACTTTTTACGCTATTTTGATTTTTTTTTAAAAATCTTTTTTACGAAACTTTATTTCCACAAATAAAATATTGGTATAAAAACATGAATATAATTTGTTACATATATATATATATAATTTATTATTGCACTTTAATAATAATAACATTTCGTTGTCATGAATATTACAAGTATTGTTATTATCTTCACCAAATATTCTATATTTATATCATTTATAAAAAATTATAATAAATTTAAAAACCTGAAAGCCTTCAGGAAATTAGACCCATTATTTGTAATCATCTTACAAACCTTGTTCTGAATTTTGTAAGACATATGGATTTCTGAAATAATATTTGCTAGAATATCATAAGTCTGACAGCCAATTATTCTTTTTAGAACTAATGCTACAGATTTTCGTTTTAGATTTGGATCAATTCAATGTGCGGTCACTCCTAAATAAGCTCTAATAATATGAATATCATTAATAAATCAGAAAATAAACATTTTTACCTTCTATTATGCGTCCAGCAATCTGCTGTTGTACAAATGTAGGAGACATCTGATAGATTTAATATTAAAAATTCTTTCATTTCTTTAAAGCCATCCAAAATTCTTGCCAACAATGTCTGCGGGCAAAATATTTTAGTAAGTGGAGAAAAAGTGTCTATCATCTTAATAAAATAACCATTATCCACCAAGGATAATGGTTGAACAGTATATATTATAAAGTTCATTATGACTTTGTCAGCCAATTTTTGAGATACACCTGGTGTTGATGAATCCAAATTGCATAATTTTGTTTGAATTAAATTTGATTTAGAAGTGGATGTATCTTCTTCCATTATCCCAAAACTTTTGAGATATTTTTCCATCTCTTTATAATTTGAGGTGTGAACAGTCTAAAATTATAACATTATCCATTGGAGATCATGTACTGATCTCAATAAATAAAAATAATATATCAAATCTATGCTCCAAAAATATTGAAGCCAAAATTATCCAAATGGAGGGCAAATTATGGGTTGGAACTAATTTGGGAAAAATTGATTCCCCATTTTTAAAAACGAACGTTCACAAATCAATAAAATAACAATTTAACCATTCCTCTAATAAGACCAATCTCCATAATAACAGCATCAAGAAGTGCATCTTCTTATGGTAATTGATCAACACTTGTCAGAAAAGTTACAACAATAAGAGATGCCATTGTGTTAAATAATGGAAATTGATTAAATTTGTATTGATATTTTATATAACTTTAATTGGTATTATTTGAATATAACCTTATTTAATATGTTAATGGAAACTTACGATTAGCCTTGTAACCTTATTTTTATTTAAATTGTTTTTGTAATATAATATATATACCTTATTTTTATTTAAATTGTTTTTGTAATATAATATATATACCTTATTTTTTAATAATTTTTTAGTTAGTTAATTCTTTTTTTTAGAAAAATATAATAAAATCTTAAAATTCTTTTACATTGTTTTAAAAATGGCATTAATTTCTACAAAATGTCACTTAAATATTATTTGTGTAAATATAAATAATTGTTCAAATTCACATTTTAAATTTCAATTATCTAAATAAAATAAAATATGTGCCGATTATATGGCTTAATTTATAACTGCAATAAGAAAAATTTATAATGTCATTTTAAAATTTGTGAATCGATGGTTTCATATATAGCCTCCAGGAATTTTGAGACTTAAAAATATTACATAATAGAATAAGTTGAGAACAAATAATTTTATCATTAGATAATGAGTTTTTAAAAAGCATTGACTATATATGACCCCTGCTAATAGTGTTATATAATATTGAAATCTAAATATGTTGTATTTAAATTTTATTTGATACCCATGTTGATGTTCTGTGATAATAATAATATTCATGATATTTTAACACGACTGTTTAGCTTTAGCGTGATAAAATTAATATAATCAAAAGATTTTTTAATTACTTTTTATTTGATACCCATATCAATTTTTATTTTTAACCCCACCCCCAATTTCCAGATTAAGTCCAACCCTTTAAGATAAGAGTAAATACTTTTAGTCAAAAGATATTTAAATTTGATTCCTATTTCAATTTTTTGTCTTTATAAAAATATTCCTGACCGCCCAAGACCTCCCGCCCACTTAGAGTGATAATTAATACAATCAAAAGATATTTTAATTACCTTTTATACCCATATCAATATTTTTTATTTTTTACCCCCAGCCCCCCCCCCCCCGGACTAAGTCCTACCAATCAAGATCAAGAATGAATGCTTTCAGTCAAAAGATATTTAAATTAGCTTTTATTTATACCCATATCGATATTTGATGTTTATAAAAATATTCCTGACCCCCCAAGACCTAGACCTGGCCACCTAGAGTGATAATTATTATTACAATTAAAAGATATTTTAATCAACCCATATCAATATCTTTTATTTTTTACCCCCCCCCCCCCCCCACCCCCCCCTTCCCTATATTAAGTCCTTCCCATCAAGACCAATAATGAATACTTTTAGTCAAAAGATACTTTAATTAGCTATTATTTGATATCTATATCGATATTTTGTTTTGTTAAAAATACTCCTGCCCCCCAAGACCTAGACTCGCCCATTAATGGGGAAATGTTGACCACTAGTTGAATAGATCTTTTGATTAGCTATCGATTGATACCCTATATTCGACATATATACTTTCATAAGCCCCCAAAAAAACTTTAAAAAAAAAAAAATAAAATTTAAAAAAAAATAAAGCAAAACCCGCGTAAAACGCGTTTTAAATTAAGATTATTTTTTACCATGGTTCAAAAGTTATATAACCGTATTTCTATATCCTTTAAAAAATTGAATTCTTAAAAAGATACCTTTAAAATCCGTGATGATACTGGATAATTCTGCTCCCTTTAAAAATTACGACATATATATAATTAATAGTATAATAAACTTATTTGATTAATGGCATATAATGTTTACCTACTTTAATTGAATGTATATTTAGCTCTCACTTGTTTATTTCAATCGATTCTTTAACTTTTTTATTAACAGTTTGAAAGTAATCTGATAAGATAGATAAAATCCGACACAATTACTTAAAAGGTGCTATGTTAATAAAAATATTAATATTATTTTTTTTTAAATATAATCTATTTAACCTACTATGTTTTTATTTTAAATTGATTTTTATAATTTTCAATATTTTTTATTTCTTATAAAAAATAAATAACAAAGCAAAGATAGGAATTACATAAATATAAATATTAAAAAGCAGTTAAATTTAGTATAATGATGAATGATGTGTAAAATAATTCCGGTGATTTTGTTAATACAAGTTTTTGTGCAAATATCCTGTGAATTTTTTTCATCGGTGGCGCATATCTTAGATCTCATGGAAACAAGGAAAGTATTCATTAATTTGATCAAAAATTACACGGTTGAAGAAGGAATTCGACTCGAAAATTTAAGGAAGTAATATAGTATAAATAAAATATTATATAGCAATTAGGCAAATTTTTTTTAAAAATAACTCTTTCTTAAATATGGTGAAACCTCAATAATTTATTTTTCCTTTTTTAGCGTTTTGATTTCTGATCCCAAATATCTTATAATTTTTGCACATATTTGAGTAATTTATACTCTTTCCCTGTTTTAATTATTTTTTTCTTTTCGAATTCAGTATCTTAAAATTTATAAAGTTATCTTTGGGATTGAAATATACTTTGCCTTAGGTCGATACCAAATTTATACGGTGGCGCTTTACGAATTTTTTTTTGCGCCATCCAGTAAATTATTAAATGCAATTTTTTTTGAATCATAAATAGTAAAATTATGGATTAGATTAAAATTAACTAGAAATATATTTAATCACATCATTTTTTATAGGGTTCTAATTCAATTTTTTTTAAAATTGAGTTAGAATGGATCTTTTTCTTAAAAAATCCCCTCCCTTTGTCTTCTTTTTCTTTCTTTCGTTTTCTTTTTCATTTTCAATCTAGATCACATTGTGTATGTTTTTAAATATTATTTGCTTATATAATTAATTTTTCTTTATTCTTGAATTTGAGACACACATTTATTTTACCAAATCAATTTTAAATATTATAGATAAAATAATAAACTCTGCTCAACTTAATACTTTGAAAATAAAATTTGTTTACATTATTTAAATTTGTGAAAATATGTTGTCCCAATTATTAATTTTTTGGAGAAAGTATATTTTATTAAAAAAACACAATCTTAATTCTTCAACATATTTTTTTTATAGGTATGTAGAGCAACAAACTCTAATCCTAAAAGATTTTAGCAATTCAAATTATCCAGAAAATCCTATCATCCATTTTTTGATCATTAAGAATGTGGCGAAAGATGTAAAGGATATTAAAAATATAATCAAAACCCAACCTTTTAAAAGTAAATTATTTTGATTTAAAAAGAAAAAACAAATTTATTATGTATATTAAAGATCATCACAGGTTGATTCAGGCACATAAAGGATTTATAAAAAGTTTTAATTTTTTAGTCTGAAAATATTTTACATAGATGTGCCGGCCCAAATTAATTTGTCCGTATAATTATTTTGGAAAAAACCCAATAAATTTGTATTATTCAAATATAAAAACGTGTCCAAGCCCAAAAGAATTTTGCACAAATTCTGGGCTTGATAATAATTTACACATCGGACTTTGGGCATTGTCCAAACCGGGCCATGCAGATCTCTGATAATATATTATATTTATGTAAAGTATTCGAGGAGACTTTAATGACCAGGATTGACTTGCCGGGTGATAAAGATCTCCATGGAGCTATGGCAGCGATATTACGTTTGCAATACATTTATAAGTTGGAGACCAAAGATCTAGCGCATGGAAAAATTAAAAAATTAAACTTTAAATCAGCACTATCAGGTGAATTTTTTAAAAAATTTTTTGCAATAGTACTTCCAAATTCATTCAATATGACAAAAGATATACTTCAAAAATTACTAAGGTAGAGTAGGACACCTAAATATTTATATAAAATATTTTCAATAGCCCAACCTTAATATATAAAGCAAGTCATAATCTAAATCTAATTGTTTCTTCTAAATACATTAAATGATGGCCAATGATATCAAATATAATTAATTTGTAGATTTCTTATAATTATTATATCGAAAAAAAATAGTCTTGACTTGATGTTATAAATTTTTAGTTTAAATTTTAATAATTTTAAATTTGAACACGTTTGCTAAAATTTTAAAAATTCAGCCTTCATCAATATTTTTTTTAGTAATTTATTAATTATTAGATTTTAATATTATCAAATTTTTAAATACAATATAAAATATTAAAAACTTGAGTAATTTAATGAGTAACTTCGGACATGTGCTTTTAAATGTTATATGATATTGATAATATTTAAAGAGGTGGGCTGATATTACATAGAATAATCGATTTTAAATATCTCCTAATAACCATCTTCATTAAATGATCATATAAACTTCTTTATGTTTTCAGATAAAATTATATAATTGATGTAATTCTATTTTATTTGTTTTATCAAGCCGATGACTGCTTTGAAATAGGGAAACATGCTTATGAGGATGATAATTATTACCAGGCTAGTTTATGGTTCACGGAAGCGATTCAGATTTTGGATAGGAAAAAAAATGATTCTTCATTTAAAAAGAATATACTTTTGGAATATACTGCATATTCGTTTTACCAAGTATATTATTGAATTTCGTCTATATAAAAGAAAGAAATAAGATTAAATAATTAGGATATCAAATTTGAAACAATAACATAATTTATAGTTTCCTTTATTCATATCTATTAATTATAAAATAATAAATTATAAAGTATATATTAATTTAACATAAAAATAAAAAATTAAATAAAAGAGAAATTAAAAAGGAAGACTCTCCAAAAATTGAAAAGTGAAGTATATTCACAAGATCTCAAATATATATATCTTGCCTTTAATCTTCATTTACATAGTCTATGAAATTAAATAATATTGTAATAATTTGAATAAGACATTTTTTTTGTTTACTGAATATTACAACAATTGGAATAAGACATTTTTTGTTTAACTGAATATTACAACATATATAAAACCTTTGTTATTATATGCTCAAAACACCTACATAAAAAATGGGAATTGTAAGACTAGACCTATTATACAACGTTAATGTAAAAAAACAAATGGCTAACCCAGTAGCGTATTTAATTAGCGGTCAAATTTTCTAAAAAATAAAGTTGAATTGCTAATATCCAGTATTGATTTTTGAAACAGATTTTAGCAAATGTTTTTTTAAATCAAAATGATTTGAGAAAATCAAATATACATATAGGAAAAAAGGTATTACAAAATATCGTAGTATTTTGTTCTTGCTCAATTTTTGTCTGAAACTTTATATTTGAAGTTTTATAGTTCAGTTTTAGAGTTCTGCAATGGGTGAGTTTTTAGCCCTACTGTCCAATGTTTTAAAAACCCGCCCCCCCCACCCATTATTGATAAAAATTTTTAACCCACATGCGCCCATATAAAATTTAAATATGCCCATTCTTTCAATTTTTTAAAGCGTCTAATATTAAAAATTGATTCAAGTTCAGCGCTACATCCTTAAAAAAAAGTTTTATAATTTGTGAAATTATTATATTGCATAAAAAAATATATTAATTTAAATTACGGGTAAGGAATTTATTTTATTAAATAAAATATTCATGAAAAATATAAAATTAATATTCATTAAAAAAATTTAAATATAAAATTTATATTCATTGAAAAAAATATGAAAATAAAATTTATATTTATAAAGTTATTTGTAATAATGCAAAAATAATTATGAATCCATATTTTCTGGATTCAAACATATTCTTCTTTGTTCTGAAAACCTCTCAGTATTGCCGAAGAAGCAGTAGTTGCTGGAATTACCAATATATTTCTAGCTAATCTTGATTGCTTCGGTAAATCTTTTTATAATCGTTTCCACCAAAGTAGGATATCCGTTTGAAGTATATCCTTCTCCTCAAGTGTAATCTTTAAAAAAAAGGGAAACCATTAAGAATAAATTTGAAAAAGTAATTCAAACTTTAAATTAATTGTTCAAATTGTAAACAAAACTAAGTATTCTAAAATTTTACTAAATTATACAAATCAAACTATTTACTTTAAAATTTAATAATTTTGTTGTCATTAAATGGTCATCTATAACAACCCCCCCCCCCCCCTCATCTGTTCTGGTATAATTTTGATGTGAATCTATTTCAAACATTAAATTTATAATTTAATACCCTTTAATTGAATTTTCCATGCTTTTGAGGAAACGGATAAAATAAGATTTCCATTCACGTATATGCAAATCAAATCCAACATTCGACATGTTTTTTTATTTCATTAATTTCTTCCGATGACAACATCCTCAGTTATCGGTATGGTATTAAAAATTTTGAAATTTTTTGAAGCATATTTTTTAAAATTTTTACTAAATGATTTTAAACAACAAATTAAAGTTAAAAAATTTTAGCATGCCTGCCTATTGTTTAAATTTTTTAACCTACCCGCTGCCCCTTCTTTAAAATATTTTAGCCTCCTCGCCCACTTAGATAGGCGGGCGGGAATGGGTAGGGCTAAAAATCAGTCCGTTAAAGACGTCTAGTTCAGTTAACATATTTAATCCTCTTTATTAATGAAATAATATAACTAATTTCTTAGCCCATGAAAAAGTCTACACAAAAATATTACAAAATTTTTTGAAGTAGTAACCATTAGTTAATGCCCAATCGTGTAATTTTAAACGAATTCGTTCCCGCTAACAAATGTCAAAAAGAATCCAGTCTGGAAAATTGAGGAGTTATTTGATATTTGTTATAAATTCTATAAGATTTTTTAATTAAATTTAATAATAAATTTTATATAAATTTTAAATTACACTTAATTTTAGCAAGGGAATTTGTATGCAGCGTTAGCCAAAACGTTAGAACTTCTGGAATTAGGTTAATACAGGGATTTTTTTTTTATTATAAATTTTATTTATTTATTTTAAATAGTTATGGCCTTATAATATGAATCAAAGCCATGTATTGACTTACGAGTCTGATCACACCAAACTGATATTCGCTTCGGACTTGGTTGTGCTAGACAATGATCTTAATTTTGTTACAAAATCTCTGCTAAAGTTGGTTTTCCTACATATCGATTTTATCAAACAAGCCTGAAATAAAAAACCATATTTTGCTAACATATCTAGCTATCCCTTTTTATTTTATTAACCGTAGTAGCACTATTATCGATTTCAAAAAAGGCTTCTTTACAATTTTCACATTTTAAACTCTCCTGAAAATAGTTTTTTGCCTAGTAATAACCAATTTTGAGGATCAAATTATGTTTTGCCTTCTTTGAACAATCTTCAACAACCACATATCACAAATTTTCTTTTCTTCTCCCTCTTTACTAGCAGCCATGTTTGATAACTTCTATATACTTAGCGTTCTTTGCCTCAGCAATTAATTTTTTTAGCTTTATTCTTCACCTCTCTCTATAAGATTAAAGTTTACATCATTCTTCATCTTACCATCTTTTAT
Source organism: Gordionus sp. m RMFG-2023 (assembly GCF_954871325.1). Lineage (NCBI taxonomy): Eukaryota > Metazoa > Nematomorpha > Gordioida > Chordodea > Parachordodidae > Gordionus > Gordionus sp. m RMFG-2023. The sequence continues at coordinate 40,093,432 of NC_088777.1, read as the reverse complement.
AAACTTCTTTTCTTCATGATATTAGATCACACTGTTTGATCCCCTATTCCATGTTGCTGGGCTTTAATTCCTTATGTCTTTCCCCTTACATGAAAATCTATCCCAAGAGCCACTACAATTAGTTTTCCGATCAATTGCTTCGAAGATAAGAGGGCATAACATACCGTCTCATTTTCCTACAGTCTTTCTTCTCAAAATTGAGTATTACTGGTCGATCTTGCCTTTATTTTTTCAGCGAGTATAATTTAATACAGCTTCTTCATAAATCTCTTCTACTCATAAGTATATCACTTTTGATGTATACAGATTTTGTAAGTTACAATACGCTCATCCTTTTTTTGAAAATAGTGTTAGATAGCCATGCCATATGTCGAACCTATACCCTTTTGTTTCTATCTCCCCATTCTCTATTCTTTAATCTAAAAGAAATTCTCTTAAAAAATGCTATTTTTCTATTTTTGCACCCAATGCTAGGAATAGGCCTAAAAATATTTAAAAGCCTACTCTTGCCCACACTTGACAAACATCAAACGACCTGAGTATCTTATAACCCCACAAAACATCTTAAATTCTTCAAGGCAATTCCTACACAGTTTCCTCGATTTAGACTCCTTAGCTTAATAAATAACGTTTTCCAACCTCTTTAGCCTTCTTGTGTTTTAGAGACATGCTTATCTATTTTCTTTTATCAAAAATTTGCACCAATTTAGCATTCTTCCCTGCTATATTCCTAATGCTCCATAGATACCCACTCCCTCTCCTTAGCTAATTTATTTGCCCACTATTATTGTGCAGCCGTAACCTTTATTTTCAGGTTAATGCATTGCGATCGCTTGCAAGGAATATCTCAACTTTCTTGATAAACTTTTGATTAAGTCAGTCATTATAACTGGAGTTTTTTTTACACCGAATTCAAATTCCAACTTAAAGAAAAACATCCCTTTTTTTAATCCAACTGAAAAATAATATCTCTAAAATTTGAATAACTAATTTTTGTATTCTTTTTAATCCCAATTTAGTATAGGTATGTTTAAAAATAAGTAGGGTAGGGTAGAACTTATTTATAACAATATTAGTTCAGATGGCTCGACTCGAATCTTTAAAAAAAAATTGTTAAGAAGAGGTCAGACAAAATTTTAAAAAGTAACTAGTGGATCTAAAATAATAGATCCAAAGATGGGTCTAGTATGAATTGTTTGAAACGTGTGAAGATAAAGTTCTTGTATGAATTGTTTGAAACGTGTGAAGATAAAGTTCTTGTATGAATTGCTTAGTTTTCAAAAAAGGAGGATACCTTTTACCTCTTTCCTCCGCTTCAATATTCAGTTTTTATATTATAATTAAAACAATTATGCTAATGGAGGAGGTAAACATTCTTCTCTATTATTGAAAAAAATCTGGCAATGTCTGATCATAATTTTTGGTACTAACTAAACTATCATATCTATATTACAATAAAATTTGAATATGAATTCAACATATTTGATAGAATATTTTGGACAAAATATTTTATCTTAATCTTAATTACTCAAATTAAAAAAGTTGCAAGCCTTTATAATAGAAATTTTTTTATTTCAAAACTAGAACCTAATCATTCTATCGCTCAAGGAAATAAACTATGGTATGAATATGAAATCAGTGAATTGGAACAATCCAATCAAATCAAATTGGATGATTATTATGATATCGATTCTCGAACTTTTAAAATATATTCTCCTAAAAGATGGGAAACGTATTTTGATGGTTATATGCCTGTATATAGTGCACTTTGTAGGGGAGATAAAATAATTGAAGTAATCCCTTTTAATAAAATAAATCTATTAAGTATTTAAATAATACTAATTACAGTTAATGATTTTAAAATTAATCGTAAATTTTTTTAATTAAATTTTATTATTATAATATTTATTACTATATAAATCAATTACATTTTAAACAGTAAAAATTTTAATTATAAAATAATTAAATAGCCTAAGATTGCGATTTACACAAAAATACTTGTCACAATTTTTTATTTTACTTTGAACTAAGAAAGCAACGTTATATTAATTTAAGCTAACTAAAAAAAAAGTTTAAATTAATTATAATTTAGAAGAACAATTACAGAAAGGGTTCAACCTGTCGCTACATGAATAGACACAAACATCCCCTTTTGTTATTGGCGCCTATAAAAGAAGAGGTTTTATACACAAATCCCTGGATTGCAGCTTATCATAACGTAATTACTGATGCTGAAATAAACATTCTTAAAACTTTGGCTCAACCACAAGTATAAATCTTTAAACATTTATTCAAATACGTTATGGACCATATTTTGATATTTATTTACAGTTTTAAAGGTTTGGAAGCACTTATTTACAACACCAATATGCAGGCGCGTAACCAGGGGGGGGGAAATTCCCCCCATTGCAAATTTGACTATTTTCATAAATATCATTTTAAGCTAATAAAAATTTTACCCCCCCCCCCCTTACCAATCAAAATTTTACAAATATTTGAATATCAATTTTCCATCATATTATTCAAAAATATTAATAAAATGGAAAAATATTTAGTCAATGAGATTGAAATCAATAATTTATAAATAAGGCTGAGCATGAAAAAAAGTAATGTGTCGTCAGAAGCGATATCATTATTGAATTCAATTGCTCAATCAGAGTTTAACATTGCTGCTAGTTGCATCAATAAATTATTTTTAGCTCACTACTTTGTAGAAATTTACAAAAACCAAATTTAGATTTGGTTCAGGTTATTGATTTGGCTGAAAATATACATGAACAGGTAGATACAATAAGAATGAATGTAGATAAATATTTTCATAATATTTATCTAGACGTTGAATCGAAGGCAAATTTTATGATATAACACTAATTAACCCTCGTCTAGCACCTAGGCCATTATTGAGATGTAAATAAATATTGGCTCAACTGAAGAATTAAAATATCCATTTTCATCCCATTCTTAGATACTTTTTTATTGCAAATAAAAGTACGGGTTTTAGATAAAAAATAAGTCTTTAGCAATCTTCAAGTTTTATTACCCAAAGATCCTTCTTCATTTTCTAATGGCACTATTGGTATAATTAAATATTTAGAAAAATTTTATTCCTATGAGATTGATACTGAAATAAATTTAATAAGTGAATTCGAATTGTGGTATAAATATTTATACGTTTAGCTATTTTATCTGAGCATGCTATTGATGCGCTCAATCGGTGTAAAGAAACCTTAGCTCAATTTCCTAATATTTCGAAGTTGTTTATATTCTTGCATGTTTGCCTATTACAACATGTACGAATGAAAGGATTTCCAACTTGAGAAGGTTGAAAACATATTTACTAAGTACTGAATCTCGGCTAAATGGGTTAGCTCTGTTAAATATACACAAAGATTTGGTTCCAACGACAAACAAAATAATTAAAAATCTTGTATTTGATAAAAAGTTAAAAAAACTTGTTAATTTAATTATTTTCTAGTCAATATTTTAAACACACTACTATTAGTATTTTCAATAAAAAAATTATATTCTACTTATATTGTATGAGAATTTAAGCTGAGGCTAGTTTTTAAAGCAAATTTTATAAAAAAAATGACATTACACTTTATTTCAACTTTACATTTAAAAAAACTTTATTAAATATAATATACCTAACTTGAAATAATAAAAAAGAGGCTTGTAATATCCTATCCATAAGCACGAATTAGTAAATAATATTAAAAATAGAAATATAATTATTATTAAATTATCAATAATTTTATAGAATAGCTAAATAAGACCCGGCCGAAGGCCGGGGAAAAGCTGGCCGAAGGCCAGGTAAAAGGGGTTTGGGGGCGAAGCCCCCAAAAATTTTTTCCCCCCTATAAGAAAATCCTGGATACGCCACTGCCAATATGATTTTTTACCAAATATTAACTTTGACCTATTTAATGAAATAAATCACACTCTCAAGACTTTTTGATATGCACTTATTCATGAACTAGCCTGATTAAAAATATGTTACGTGGATTATAATTAATTTTTTTATTGATTAGATAATATAAATTTAATTATATTTTGATTTTGCATACGTTAATATTAAACTAGTTATGGGTTTTTTTCTATAAAAGATCAATTATTCATATGGCACCCTGCAAAAATTTATGACTTATTCAAAGATATCTTATATAATAAAATGTAAGACGAATGATTTTTATGACTACAATTTTTTTTCTCGCTAAATCATCAATTAATTTTTTTTAATAATTAATTTTCTAACCAAATTATTGATTTAATCTATCTTGCGTCATCTTAAATAAATTTTGATTAATTTAATCTATCTTGCGTCATCTTAAATAAATTTTGATTAATTTAAAGCGAGAAAAACTACCTTTTGTATTTGTCACGGTAACCAAAATTATCAGCAATCCTTCTAGAGATTATAAATGTTTTGGTGTATAAAGAAATAAGTTATTGGTAAGATATCATTTTCTATTTAGTTTAGCTTAAAATTTTAAGCTCCGAATTTGTCTTGTTATATTTTAGCCAAATATTAAATATTATATAAGCTTTGAGATTTCGGCAAAAGATAGACTTTTAGGGAAATTTCTACGTTTAGTGTTTATTTTTTGGTCTAAAATATTGATATCGCCATTTTAAAAATTGATTAAATGAGGTTTTCAATAACACTACCTAATAGAAACGGTGGGCCCACCACATACATTTATAATTTGTTATAAAAAGTTGTTACAAAGGTTGAGATTTTTAAAAAATAATTTCATCTATCCTAAGATCAAGTTGATCTAACACGAAATATAAAAATAAATTGAAGGTTGTTTAAATCACTCTTCTAAAGATTATATTTTTATATAGACTTATTTGAAATTTTTTGATGGGATTTGATTAGATATGTTTCCTAGAAGGGGTTGAACAAAATTGCTCTCATATTTAACCCTTCTAAATCTTTCTTTCGAATAGTTGGAAAATATAAAATCTTTTAATTTTTTTTGCGCCGCAAACTATTCTTAACAAGTCAAAAATTTGATAGCAAAATATAACCATTATTTTTCATTAATCATTTTGTGATGAAAATACTAAATTTCTATAAACTTTCTTGGCAGAAATATATATTTTTTTATAAACTGTATACTAAGATTCTAGAATGAAATAATGAAGAGATAGCAACTATTATTTGGCTAGATTGATCACAATTGATCATTCATCGATAGACAAAACTCTATAATACTAGCACAGCGTGCTTTTTATTTTTAACTTAATCGGATAGTAACTGCTACATAGATATATTCTTCAAGATTAAAATTACTAAGATTATCTCTGTTAATCCAATCTAACAAGCAAGATTTTCTGATTTTTCAGAGTATTAAAGAGAGTATAGCCGGAGCTATAAACAAAAATATTATAGTTAATAAATTTCTTATGGTATCAAAACAACGCTGAATATTTTTCTTAGATGCCTAAATTATTATTACTCACTTTTGATTTTTTGTACATTTATGCAATATTGTATTCTTCCCAATTATTTTCGTCCAAGGAAGTTATTTTATATAAATCTATTATTATATTATTCACTATTAAAATCTTATTAGAGTACGTTATGAATGCAAAAATTGATATTTACAAATTTATTTATAGCTGAAAAGAGCCACTGTTGTCAGCATTGAGACATTTACCAATGAAATAGTTGATGATAGAGTAAGTAAAAGGTAACCTTTATTAATAACATTAATATATTTACTAATACATTAATTATTATCCTTGAATCACTTTCTATGCTAGTTTTATTAATGTGTTTCAATTTAACAGTTTTTTGAATTGTTAAGTAATTTAAAACTAGTCTTATATAAAATGAATTTTTTTTATAACTTGTAATAAAATTAGTTTGAAAATATCAGTATAGAAAATTTTTAATTTAATAATAAATATCAATTTGAAGTGCGTGGTTAGACGAGGTTGATACTACATTGGTAGAGTCCTTAAATCTCAGAATCAATGCTATAACGGGATTAGATATGCTTACATCCGAAAGTTTGCAGGTATTTAAAGCGCATTCTTTGTATAATGATGTTTAAATTTAAGATAGGTAATTATGGAATTGGCGGGCATTACGATCCTCATTATGATTTCTCAGAAGTAAAATTATACTACTAATTATACAATATTATTTTGACAAAAGTAATATTTAATGTCTAACCACATCCTTCGTATTAGAGGTCTGCATTGGCCGGGTTTTCGGACCAAAAGCCCGCCCGTCCAATGTTTAAAAAAATTTAACCCGCCCGCCCATCCAGCCCAGCCGCCCATAGTTTTCAAAAAAATATATACCCGCCCAGCCCATTTATCTAAAATTCTTTAACCACCCGTCCGCCCGCCTATTATTGTAAAATATTTTACCCGCCCTCCCATTATTTATAAAAAAAATTTCGCTTATATTAATTATGGTCATTCTTTCAATTTTTTAAGCATCTAATAAAAATATTTCAGCATTACACCTCTACAAAAAGTTTATAATTTAGGTAATTAATTTAAGCATAAAAAATATTCAATTTAAATTATGGACAATTTATTTGATCAAATAGAATATTTATGAAATGAATATAAATATAAAATTGATATTATATGTAATTATAATGCAAAAATAATAATGAATTGACATTTTCTGGATACAAACACGTTCTTCTTTGTTCTAAAAACCTTCCAGCAATGCTAAATCCTCATTCAGGAGAAGTACTAGTTGCAGGAATTGCCAATATTTTTCTTGTTAATCGTGATGGCTTTGGCAAATCTCTTGTCGTTTCCACCAAAGTAGGATATCCGTTTGAAGTATATCCTCTTCCTCAAGTGAGATCCGGATGTCCCGTATGCAATATATGTAATACTCTTTTTTGAAGTGAGTAAAAAATGATTAATCTACCATTCCAAAAAAAAATACCGTGCTATTTTTGTAATCGTTTTCATGCTATTCGGAATAGTAAAACAAAATACTATACAGTTTTATAAACCGGACCTCGAGTTAATATTATAAACAGATGCATCTAACCAAGGATTTGGAGCTGTACTCATGCAAAAATATGATAATGGTAACGAATTTCCAATAGCTACACCTCAAGAACTTTACAAGACGCTGAAAAGAATTATTCTACAATAGACAAAGAAGCAAAAGCAATATTAAACGGTGTAGAAAAATTTCATAACTATTTGTATGGACGAAAATTTAAAATTTGAACAGACCACAAACCTTTAATAAAGATATATGGTAATAACAGAGATTTAAGCTCATTAACAAAACAAAGATTATACGTTGGGCTTATAAATTATCTGCATATGATTATGATATAATGTACAAGAATGGCTCTAATAATATAATTGCAGATGCTTTATCGCGAAACCCAATAGAGAAAAAGGATGATAGAATAACAAGCGAAAATAAAACAGTGAAATATATAAAAATCTTACTTATGACACATTAACTCTACCAAGAAGAACTTAGAGAGGAAACCGCGAAAGATCCAATTTTAAGAAGAGTAAAAATATTAATAAATGGTACCATTGGCGTACGCAGCGGGGGGGGGCAGGGGGACAAATCTTCCCCTCCCAAAGCCAAAAAATGCAGATGCCGGATATATTTTTCAAAAATATTTTTGTTTAGAGTGTTGTACAGATTTTATTTAAAACATTTCCATATTTTTTAATTCGTTTGTAAATAAAAATTTTAACTTGTAAAAATTGATAAGAATATATATATATGTTATTTTAACAACTTTTTACAAGTCAAATAATTTTATTTTCAAATAAATTAATAAATATGGAAATGTTTTGAATTAAATTTGCACAGTACTATTAATTTATATTTGATAATATTTATTCCTATCTCATATTAAATATATATTTAATTACATTTATTATCACATTCATCACTAAGTTTATCTATAAATTTCGATTTCAAGTTTTCCGGCGTAATATTATCTTATTATTTTCAAATTTTTAGTGGCGTAATATTACCATTTTTAAATTTCTAGTCAAATAATAATTATTCTGAAATTGTCCAACAGGGAGAAAGAAATTGAAACCTTGTCCTACGAGATAGAGTCTCCGCCATCAAACAGTAACAGCTTTTATGGAGTTAGAAGAGCCGATTATTTGCTATTACTGACATATCACATTGGCCTGAAAGAAATTTTTCCTTAGGAGCAAGAAAATTATTGGATTCAATGCTTATTCCAAATTTTTTTTCTCATTAGAATGTACAACTAGTTTATGTATTACTTTTCAAAAACATGATGACTTGATTAAGAAGATGAGAATAGCGGAGAGCATTTTATTAGAATTCAAGGAAATTAGGGCTAATGTTTATGAAGAATTTCATATTTTATATGTTATTGTTAAGTCAAAAACAGTATACGTGTTTAATATTTGTCTCACTCGACTTGCAGCAAGGCAAGCTCATAGTTAAAACATTAATATAGGACCAGTAGAAGAGTATATCTTAGATACAAATTTATAAACCAAATAAATGAATGGTTTTTAATTCATTATGCAGCACTTACCAATCTGCAAATATTATTTCCATAAAAGCCTTCCAAACCTTTTTCAGATGGTGATAGAAAAAAAAAATATTTGTAGGATTTTTATCATGAAGATGTTAAAGTATCTTATGATGCCTTATTAGCTGAATAACTATGTTTATAAGATTAACTATGGTTGATACAGTCCCAAAAAATGCTATGGATTCTCTGCAATATTTCAAACATATTTTAGATTATATTCCCAATATATTAAAAGGGTTTATATATTAGCAACTCTTCCCAATAGTAAACTAATGAGAGAACGTTCTCTTTTTTAAGAAGAATAACAGAGCCCTGCAGAGGTACCATTTGCAGGGCACGACCCGGATTTTTTTAAAGATTTTTATGGCTAAGCTCAATTTTCAGGCCCGGCCCGGCCTTTTTTAAAATAAAATTTTCAGGCCCGACCTGGATTTTTTTAAAATAAATTATATTTATTTTTGATTTTTATAGCTAATAATAACGATTTCAAATATAGGCTGTTTTAAAATATACAGTCCGGCCCGGATATTTTTTTAAAAAAAATTTTCAGGCCCAGCCTAGATGTTTTTTTAAAAAAATTTAGGCTCAGCCTGGGTGTTTTTTTTTAAATTTCGGGCCCGGCCATACGGTCCGGCATGGGGGCCGGGCCTGCAGGTCTCTGAAAAACATACCAAGAAGTACAACTTTTGAAAGTAGATTGAAAGGTTTGGATCTTTTGAATATTCATAGGCATTTGACAACAAGCAAGGATGAGATAATTGAAAAATTAGCTCAATCGAAGATTGGATTTTACATTGTAAATATATAACATACAAAATACAATTATTCCCTAAGCTTTTTGTGTATTAATTTATATTTCTAACATTTCAATTTTTTATACTTTATATATAAATTTTAAAGCTCAAAAAATTCAAATTTCTTTATGGGTCATTTAAGTGATTCTTTACATATAATTTTTTTATAATTCACATTAATTTAAAATTGTGTATTAGAAATAGTTATTAGTCCTAATAAATTTATGTTTGATATTTTTAAAAAACAATAATATTTCTTAAAAAATTTTATTATCCCCCCCCCCCAGACCAAATTCCTGCGTACGTGCCTGAATGGTTCAAATATACAAAATCAAGCATCAGAATTACAAGCTTCTAGAATAAGAATAGATGAAATAGAAAATGATGAGGGTATTTTATTTTAATGGCATATTAATCATTCCGTACTCACTTTAAAAAAGAGTTTTACGGTATTACATCAATGAAATCCATTCGATACATTATTTATGGTGGGAACAATTAGATAAAGATTTCGAACAACTAGTAAAGTGTTCACTTAAAAAAAACGATTGGTACAATAAAAATTGTTCTTGATCATATAATTAATTATAATCTTTCTTTAGTTTGTTTTTGAACAAAAATTTTAAATTTCCTTAACCTGCCCGCTCATTGTTTAAATTTCTTAATTCTCCCACCCACCCGCCCATAGTTTCAATTTTTTTAACCCGCCCGCCTGCCAGCCCATTCTTGAAAAAAATTTTGGGCCGAAACCCCGCCCAATGCAGACCTCTACTTCGTATATAATGAACAAACATCTTTATATTTAATTTACGTATTTCAGGGTTTGCCATTGTTTTAGCACAAAAACTCTAGCACAATATATGTAAACAACATTTTTTATTTTGTTATCATACAATTCGAGCATCAAATAAAAAAATAATAAAATAAATGTCAATACCCCTGTCTTTATCGTTCTTTCGAACAAATTCTTATTCAAAATTATAAAAAAATGATTTTTTACAATAAACTTATAATTTATTTTAAAAGTTATGAATAAATTTATTTGCTTAAAATAATTTTGTGCATCCAAGGATGGGATTGCATAAAAATTTATTAAATAGTATTCGATATAATCTTTAAAAATTAATTTATAGCTGGAGAATTTTTTTTAGAAAATTGGTGTTTAATAATTAATGGGCGTCATGCCTCAAGGATTTATGTATTTCTTCACATGAGAAAAATATCATTCACAATCTTTAACTGATATTTATAGATTCAAAAGGTGAAAATATATTATGGAATAATTTCATCAAAATGTTAAATTATTATTGTTTACCTTTGTATTTGTGAAATTTATCAAATTCATCAATTCACTTTCTTTACTTGGTCCTCCCTTACTCACAATTCAGTTTGCTAAACATCTCCAGCTGAGTTAAGAAAAAACGAATAAGGAGGTAAAAATAAAAGTTGGTGGCTGAACGCGCGGATACTATTCGATATCACAGTTGAGTGATAAAATAGTACATTATCCATAACTATAGTACAGTTGTTATGTTATTTTGAGTACGAATATTGAATGTATTCAAATATTCTTAGAATTTAATTGTATTATGCCCGCCTTGTATAATTTTCAAACGAATTATTCCTTTTTAGGAAATGTAGCAACACATGTTCAAATTTCTCGACTTAATCTATAAAAGAATATTTGAGTATTCTTTACTATAAAAAGACCAAAACTTTATTTTTATTCCATACCGATTATTTTATAATAAATTTTTATACAATACCATTGATGCACAAAATTATTTTAAGCTACTAAATTTATTTAAAAAATTTTAAATATTTTTATAGATATTCCACCGACTTTTAATAAAAAAATTGAAAGTTAAGTGCATTTTTAAAAATAAATGTTAGTTTTGAAGAATTTGTTCGAAAGAACAAAAACTATAGGGATATTGTTTTTTACAATTTTTTTTTATATGATGTTCGAATTGAATGATAACAAAATATAAAAAAAAGTTGTTTAAATATATTGTGCTCTAATAGGCTAAAACAACGGCACTTATATAATCAAATTTTTTTTTATTTTTTTCACATTGTTGAAATGATTTTATGCTTATTTTTTTAGCGGATTTCCATCATCACGATGTATCGAAAAAGATCTATTTGGAAACGCTTTTTTAAAAAATAAAATTATTTATTATTCTATGGCATTTTTCAAACAGGAAGTCAATGTTTTTTGAAAATTAAACTATTAAGCTGTGTTTATTTATTTATTTTTTTTAAAAAAAGATCCTGCAATGAAAGTCCCTTATTGTATTGCTATTTTAAAAATTGGGATGTGTATTATATTTCATTAACTTTCATTATAAATATGCTCTTTATGTTTTAGAATTAAAACCCTGCATCAGACCTGTGGTAGGTGAAGTCTATCCGATATTTAAAAAAATTGTTAATCCAGGGCGGATTTGTCCGCTTAAGTCACTAATAAGAATAGTTCATTTACTTAATCAGAGGCAAATTGTTCTACTGTAAGATCATCGTTTAGATAGAATCCTATAATAATTGAGCAACCATTTTAAAGTCTTCAAATTTATATTTAATAATAATAATAAGATTTAATAATTCGTGGTTTAAGTTTCTTGGAGGATTTATGATTAGAGGCTAAATAGAATTTCGCAATCATCTTGATAATCTTTGTCTAAGTATTAAGTTAATGGCTAAAAAAATGGTGACCTTTAATTGATAAATTTTTATGGGTTATAAAAATATTGAAAACTATTTCTACATTTCTATCCCGCTTTACGGCTTTTTCTTTCGATCATATTTTTCTCAGAACCATCGTGATTTGAAACCCAATTATTAAAAGCTATTTTATTACCGTATACTATGATATAAAAAAAAATTAATATAGTAATTTAACCCTAAATTAGTCAAAATTGAATTGAAAATTGACACTATTAAATTAAACTTAAAAAAGAATCTATTACAATGTCTATGAATTTTATTTGATTAATTTTATATAATTTAACTATAAATTAAATTATATTTTTTTACAATTATTCGTGAAATCTTCAATTTAGCAATTATCAATTCAATAAAATATTTTTTTGAACTATATATCTGTATATAGTATATTTACTATTTGATAAGAAAATTTACTACCAGTTTAATTTCAATTTCTCTTTAATTAAGGACCCCCAAAATCCCATATCTTCCAGATTAGCGACATTCATGTTTTATGTAAGTAATACTCTATATAAGTTATATAAGATTATTATATCATAATTATATTTTCGATATATATAGTATGATTTTTTAAAATCTTAAAATCTATATAAAAAAAACTATTTTGGTATGGTTACAAAATTTTAACTTATAACCAGAGCGTAACTACATACAAATATTTTTCTAAAATTGATAATAATATTAAATTACTCTATTCCCTAAGTAAAAATCCTGGTCATATTATAAGATTATCTAATTATATATTTTTATTGTTAATTAAACATAGTTAAGCGATATTAATGAAGGTGGAGCTACTGTATTTCCTAAGATTAACCTACGCGTACAACCTGTCAAAGTATATCATTAATTATTAATATGTTTAAAAAATATTGACGATAGGGATCTGGAATATTTTGGTATAATTTGTATGTGAATAGATCCGGAAATCATGATACGCGACACGCTGGCTGTCCTGTATTGTTAGGATCTAAATGGGGTTTATATACGATAAATAAAATTCATATTTTTATAGAATATTATAATTAAAGTTATATAATCTAATAGAAATCCAATTGTATATTTTAAGCTTTTTTTTACATAAATAAAATTCATATTTTTATAGAATATTATAATTAAAGGTATATAATGTACTAATAGAAATCCATTTGTATATTTTAAGCTTTTTTTACAATTGGACAATGATATTAAAAGTGTATTGTATATATATATATTATATATCTAATTTTGAACAAATATATAGTATATAATATATTTAACACTATAAATTTAAATCTTTAACTTTTTTATACATAGTGGCCAATAAATGGATCCATCAATTCGGTAATAATTATAAAGCACAATGTAAATCGAAATATCAAAAGCAAAAAAATACTAAAGGAAGCACAATTTAATACATAAAAATGAGCATTATTTATATGTGAAATAGGAGTTTCCAATAGCAATTAATATTATGTATATACACAAATGAGTATCTATATGTTTATAAACAATGGACTAAATTCCTCATGCATTTTAAATTGAAAATATAAATGACCCTTATGTATATTTATTTGATCAACGGAAAGTAAAAAATAATTATAATAATTGGTACATGATTGCGATTGTATGCTTGAATAGCTTATTGAATAATAAAATTTATTTGCAATAATTATGGTTTCCCAATTTTCTTTCCTAAAACATATACAGCCGACAGAGAACTAGTATGTTTGGTAAATGTTTCGTTAAAATAATTCAAATTTTCAATTATTTAAATATATGACATTTGAGTTTGTTAGTGTAATTAGAGGAATCATAAATTATAAGATGAAAAATGTAAGTTACGGAATCATATAGTTTTGCCTAAACCCGTTATAAGTTTTATAGAAATATTATAGAGAAGATTTAATGTATAAATGATGCGATAAAATGAATATTTAACAATCAAACGAATAATCATTTAGAAAATTTTAAAAATATTTTCTGAAGAGACAGGCGTACGGCAATGCGGTGTATGTGGGAAAGGCGTTGCTAGAACTCCATCAATTGTACCTGCTGGTAAACATGTTTACAATAGGTGTAGTGGTGTAAAGGGAAGCCTGCAGAACAAGCGCGATGTTTGTTTGTAGAAAAAGTGTCATAGTGTGCAAGATTATTGTAATATGACTGATTTTTATATTGGAAATGGAATAAGTTTAAAAAAAGTAGGGAAGTTCTGATATCTAGGCGAAACATTTAGCTCAGATGGAAGCGTTGACTTGTCATTGGTGGAAAGGATAAGATAAGCTTTGAAAAAATTTAGAGATATCTTCAATTTTAACCTATAAAAATGTCTCTAGCTTTGAAGGAAAAAATTTACGCAAGCTGTGTGAGAAGTTGTATGATGCACGGCAGTGAGACGCGAGACAAAGGCAATTAAGGTAACTCACGAAGTCAAATTAGAAAGAACGAAGATGAGAATTAGATTGTAATATATATTTTTTTAATAAAAACATTTATTTTTTTTATCATTTTGCCCTTAGAGTTATTTTCTTATATGTTCAGTTTTTTAATCATTTTATGTGTAAATTACCTTATATTTTTGTGTTTTCTTCTAGTTAATTATGATTTTTCTAAATCTTAAGAATTTTTTTGTTTATAATAAATAATAAGTCCGCAACCGCCAAAACATTAGAAATCTCGGGGTATAATTATCCCCTCCAAACCTAAATAGGTGTTAGTTGTAGAAGAGATTATCTCGGGTAAAACCAACACAACTCAGTTTTGCAAAAACGTCGTTTTTTACAATTACGTTAAAACAAATTATATCTATAATTGTGCCATTTAATGTTTACAGGATTCTCTATTTTTAGATATTTTTAAATTTAATAAAGTATTTAAGATGTTAATAAGAAGTTTATTTAACTTGTTACTTTGGATTTGGACCTGTGTAAAAGTGTTAAAAGAAATGTAATTTAAAAAAAATTCTTTGAGCCCCCTGAAATTGTAAAGGCTAGTGGCGCCAGTGGGCAACCCGGACATTTCTCTTCTACTTCACTTATATAAGCCAAGATATAAATATTTCAAAAGAGGGGGCTGGGACTTTTCCTTCGCCCATCATCCGCGCCCCTCGTAGCTACACCATCGGCTCAAATAGGAAATATTTAAAGCCAATATAATCAAAATTTAAACTTACTCAGTTACGCTTCTGGTTCGAAACATACATCAAAATACTTTACTATCCTACAATTTTTCTAATAGATGGATTATATAATCATTTTTTTAAAGTTATATGACGAATTAAAGCTCATTCTCATTTAAGAGTTGAATAATAAAAGTTTTTTTATAGTCCATATCGATTTTTTCTGAATTTTTTTAAAGCTTTTATAATATAAACAAAAACATTATTTTATACACTTAGTTTGAGTGGCTAACATAAAATTAATTACATCCAACGTAAATAATAAATTTTTTTTATAAGGCATAAATTTTAAGTTTTATTTTGATATTATATAGAAATTGTATATAAACTATTCATTTTTTATGTATAAAAAATTAATATTTGATGATATATATATGATATAGAATATTACACACGCAAGGTAAAATATTGGAGTGAAATTCAAATTTGTGCATAAGACATCGAGTTTTAATATAAATAAGTCCAACTTGGTGTTTATATCTAAACGATTTTAAATGACAAAACTAAACTATTGATTAAATTTGATTAAAATGAAATATGTATTATAAGCTTTATAATAAATTTATTGTCCATTTAAATAACCCATTATCATATGTCATGATTTATAGAATTTGCTTTTTAGTAAAAACAATAGAAGATAGACTAAGCCTTAAAAGCAAGTCTTTATTGCAAATAGTAAAGTGATATAGAAATTTCTAACAGTTAAAGTGTTTTAGTTATGCTAAATATTATAATATGAAAATAATTATTTATTTAATCTAATTAAAATATTTAAAAATTGCATTATATACTAAATAACATATCTTTATTATATCTAATTAAAATTTTTAAAATTGCATTATATGCTATTTAAGAATAACATCTTTACTATATCTAAAAAAATAACACGACAATACTATATTTAAAAAACCTCTAAGTTAAGTCGGATAAATATTTCAATTGATATTCTTTGCCGCAAGTTATCTATTGGATCTCTGTTATTAAATATTAGTTCCTTATCATTTGGAATAAAAATAGGGCTTAAGGTTAGAATGAATCCAGGGTATTAGGGACTACAAAAAACAAAATTGCTTAAGTTGCGGTATTTAGTGGCTTTTAAATTTTTTGCTCTCGGGATGGAATTGGTAGAAAAGAATCTGATAAAAAGATCTATGCAAGCGTATTCTCCAAAAATGGGCACGCCTTGATCACGAGGTAAGAGGGGAATCTCATCGGATCTAGTTTAAGTGTTAGGAATGAGGCCTGGGAGTTGAAAATAGGATAGAAATTTGGTAACCCTCGAAGTTTTAAATATTGTTGAATTTATGGCTTAGTATTTAGGTAGTACTCCTTGCGACAATGAATGGTGTGATCCCGGGTTATCGATAGGACTATTGAAGAGTGATCAGTTAGTAAGTGTTACAAGGTCACAGATAGTCGAAGAAATAGAGATTTTAAGGTCTTCAATGGTGTTTAAAATTCTAAATTAGAGCTTGGTATTTCTTTGACCCATTCATAATCCAAGGTGTGAAGGAATGAACAGTTGAAGGATTTCTATTTACATGAACATTTTCTGAGAGAGAACTTTTAAGGTAACGGAAGATAACAATTTACAAAATATATGCTAATTTTTTATAATAACAAAATTCGAAAATCAGGGTCAATTAAAATGAATAAAATTTAAAAAATCCGGTCTGGGCTTAAAATTTATACCTCTGCAGGCCTTTAATATAAAATTAAAAATATTAAGGTGTGGTTAAATCGTCTAAAATTTTAAGAATAGGTATTCTATACATACAAGCAAGGCTGGCTCTATCTAATATGCCGCTTTACGCAAAAAATCGGCACTTTTATTATTATATATTTTAAAATCATCTTAAATATAAATTATATATAATATATCCTAACTCACAGTAGATCTTATATACTTTTAATCAGTTAAATTTGAAGAAATTTCATTTATTTGCTGTCACCGTAACATTTGTAATTCTATTTTAACATTTGGCATAAGTAAAAAAATTCAATGGGCAACAAATTTGAGTCAATTAAAATTGACAAATTAATTAATTTATTAGCCAATTTGTTTGTCTATATGTCCCTTTTCTCCAGGTTCTATCGGTTACAATTATTTTAAATTGCTGACATTTTTTAATGGCTCTTCTTTTGACATTTTTTTGATGTTTTTAAATAGTGAGGAAATCAAAAAAAATTTAAAAATTCGATTTAAAAGATAAAAATTTCCAAGCGAATTTTTTGCAATACCTATAAGATGTAAATAAGTTTCGTAGACAACCTAATTTAACAAGTGAATTTTAAGATAACCTAAAAAGTCAAATTACACTCATTAAAGATATCCCTAAATCTTCTAACCTCTTTTTAAAATCTAATATTTTAATTAAAACCCGATCATATTTTCTTAAGCGTTTTTCTCGATTTCCCTCATAACGCTCGGTATTATTTCTTTGAATGACAAAATTTTAATAAATATAATTCTCATTTTATATTTTAAAAAAAAACTAACCCTGTTTCCTTCCATTTCAGAATAATTTTTGCAAGCAAATTAATTAAAAAACGAGAAAATAAGAATTTATTTGTTCACCAAATTTATTTTACTAAAAATTATGAAATTAAAATGCTAATTTTTGTGCTCTAGTGGAGGTCGGACCTCACGGAGTTTGTTCGATCATCTTAATTTTATTTAAAAGCTCTAAATATATTTAAAAGTTCTTATTTTGTTTTAAAATTGTTTTCCTTATAATAAGTGTCTATAAAAAAATGCGATAAATCTTTAAAAAATTAGATCCAATATTTACTTAGATTTTTGTGTTCAAAATATAAAAATTTGTCTTAATGATATATTTAATTACAAAATGAAAATTATCTATGCATAACTTAATTTTCAAATATAAAAGCAATTTGAAAAATCCGATTAAGACCAAAAGAGTTTATCAATGAGTGAAGCATAATAGTTTCCTTCATTTTTTTAAATTATTTTAATGTCTAATACAAAATATTTCTTTGCCAATAATGAGTTGTATTCCTTAGATTCATTAGGTTCTACTTAAACCAAATCAAATTTGTTTGAAATCTTTTGTTATTTCTAAATTAATTAATTTTATATATGATTATTTTTATTTTTAAAAGTTTTTCGTTTTATGGAGATTTAATCCTATTAGTGGCTCACTTTTTCAAATTCCCCCTTTCTCATTTAACGATCTTACGCATACATATCGAAAGTTAAACGATGTCATATATATTATGACATTCACCGCCAATGCCATTTATTTTGGATTACTACCCTGCCTCATCCGTAAAAATCGATCTTGTTCATGGTATATTTTTATTGCTATCCATCTTTTGTAAAACCTTCCCAAATCTCATCAACCTATTTTAATTTATTACAATACCTATTCACCTAATCATTCTTATCTCAGTCCTTACTAGTTCCTTGCACAATTTTCATAATTTATTCCTAAAAGGATTCTAGCTCTCCATATAGACTCACCTCTACTATCATCTTAGTCAACTTCAACATATTATATGAGCGGCGTCTTAATGAGATAAAATACTCTGAGATTTACCACCTAATCCTTATTATGTTTTAACACTTAGAAGCCTGTCCTATATTTTCTCCCACTTGTAAGATATACGGAAATGGAGTGTATGGAATACAATCTCAAATATCAAGTGATATAATATAATGTAATGCAACTAACACTACTGCTTATAATTGATACCGTCTTATATTACTTCCTACGTTGGATAAAACTATCATTAGTCGTGTTTTCATTAGATAAGGTTTGACTAAGTTCTTACCATTTCTAGGTTATATATTTTTCATCGTTCATGTCAATTCACTCGCTAAACCTTTTCCGCGTAAGGCATTACCACAAAATTACCGTAAATGTCCATTTTGTAAAAAAAATCCGGGAATATGATATTTGTGAAAGGGTTATTCAGCAGATGCATTATTGTTGGAGCAGGTCACAGTTCAGTCCGGTCAGGTATGGGTTACAATAAATATATTAAAATTATAGAAATAAAGCTTCCTTAAAATTAGATTAAAAATTGGCATTATATAATTTGTATTTTAAGGATCACATGGATTAAGCCGATTTTAAAAAATGGCTAAGTCAAGATTTTAGCCAAATATTACCTAAGCCTCTAGATTTTGCCCAAAAAGAACAATGCTTGAAAACCTATTTCTTTATATTGTTACTAAATCACCTGCTCTGGAAAATAATTGTTCACACTCTAAGGACTGAAGTTGATTGAATTATATTGTTTATATATCAAATTGGATAATTGTAAAAAATACTTAAGGATCAAATTGAAATCGCTATATGGGGTAAATATCATGAATATTCCCAAAAGTGTTACAAATTCTAGGAACAATAATAAAATAGCGATTTTTTTATAAACTCAATTCAAATACAAGTATTGACTGTCCTAGCATCTATTAATATTATTTCAATATTGTTCAAAAATTTACTAGAAGATATAAGCGAGATTCCCAATTTTGAGCGATTTAGAACCTCCTCATTTACTGCTCATATATTTTCAATTTCTTCTTGAAACAATTTGCAAAATACAGCTAAAATTATTGATAAGGGCATTCTAAATTTAGCGGATCGTGTTGAAATATGATAAAATATAAATCCTTAGCCATGACAAAAAATTTCGTAAAAAGATCCTGGGTAGAGCTTAAAAAGAATTTTTTTTTAAAATCCGAACTGGACTCGAAAACAAAATTTCTTCATATCCGGGCCGGGCCTGAAATTTTAACTTTTAATTTTTTAAAGTTAAAGAAATTACAAAAATTTAACAAATTTTAGCTTAAAGTTTATAAAGTTGTGATATTTTTACGAAAAAACAAGTAAGCAATATTAATTTATAATTTTAAAATTAAATTGGAAGTTATATTAATTCAAATGGGAAGTATTTAAATTAAATGGAATGTATAACAAAACTTTAAAAAAATTTTAATTGAAGATTTTGGACATGTTTCATTATTTTATAAAGTTAAGAAAGTTTTGAGGTTTGTTTTACATATATTTAGGCCATAGCCAGAAGAATTATATGATTATAAAAATCTTAAAGCCTCACTCAGGCGCGTAACCAATGGGGGGAAAGGGGGAAATTTCCCCCCCCCATCGCAAATTTGACTATTTTCATAAATATCATTTTAAGCTAATAAAAATATAAAAATTTTACCCCCACCCCCCCCCCCCCTCCCACCAATCAAAATTTTACAAATATTTGAATATCAATTTTCCAACATATTATTCAAAAATATTAATAAAATGGAAAAATATTTAGTCAAAGAGATTGAAATCAAACGATAATTTATAAATAAGGCTGAGCATGAAAAAAAGTAATGTGTCGTCAGCAGCGATATCATTATTGAATTCAATTGATCAA
Source organism: Gordionus sp. m RMFG-2023 (assembly GCF_954871325.1). Classification (NCBI taxonomy): domain Eukaryota; kingdom Metazoa; phylum Nematomorpha; class Gordioida; order Chordodea; family Parachordodidae; genus Gordionus; species Gordionus sp. m RMFG-2023. The sequence goes on along the minus strand of NC_088777.1, from coordinate 40,072,814 downwards.
TCAGAGTTTATCATTGCTGCTAGTTGCATCAATAAATTATTTTTAGCTCACTACTTTGTAGAAATTTACAAAAACCAAATTTAGATTTGGTTCACAGGTTATTGATTTGGCGGAAAATATACATGAACAGGTAGATACAATAAGAATGAATGTAGATAAATATTTTCATAATATTTATCTAGACGTTGAATCGAAGGCTAAATTTTATGATATAACACTAATTAAACCTCGTCTAGCACCTAGGCCATTATTGAGATGTAAATAAATATTGGCTCAACTGAAGAATATTTTAAAATATCCATTTTCATCCCATTCTTAGATACTTTTTTATCGCAAATAAAAGTACGGGTTTTAGATAAAAAATAAGTCTTTAGCAATCTTCAAGTTTTATTACCCAAAGATCCTTCTTCATTTTCTAATGGCACTATTGGTATAATTAAATATTTAGAAAAATTTTATTCCTATGAGATTGATACTGAAATAAATTTAATCAGTGAATTCGAATTGTGGTATAAATATTTATACGTTTAGCTATTTTTGCTATTGATGCGCTCAATCGGTGTAAAGAAACCTTAGTTCAATTTCCTAATATTTCGAAGTTGTTTTATATTCTTGCATGTTTGCCTATTACAACATGTACGAATGAAAGGATTTCCAACTTGAGTGAATCTCGGCTAAATGGGTTAGCTCTGTTAAATATAAACAGAGATTTGGTTCCAACGACAAACGAAATAATTAAAAATCTTGTATTTGATAAAAAGTTAAAAAAACTTGTTAATTTAATTATTTTCTAGTCAATATTTTAAACACACTACTATTAGTATTTTCAATAAAAAAATTATATTCTACTTATATTGTATGAGAATTTAAGCTGAGGCTAGTTTTTAAAGCAAATTTTATAAAAAAAATGACATTACACTTTATTTCAACTTTATATTTAAAAAAACTTTATTAAATATAATATACCTAACTTGAAATAATAAAAAAGAGGCTTGTAATATCCTATCCATAAGCACGAATTAGTAAATAATAGTTAAAAATAGAAATATAATTATTATTAAATTATCAATAATTTTATAGAATAGCTAAATAAGACCCGGCCGAAGGCCAGGTAAAAGGGGTTTGGGGGCGAAGCCCCCAAAAATTTTTCCCCCCCTATAAGAAAATCCTGGATACGCCACTGCCCTCACTCTAGTACAAACTACCTTTCCTCACTGCCGCTGAATTTATAACTCTTTAAAATAAATTATGCAATTCGAAGCGTGTAACTTTTGATAGATGATATTTTAATAATAAAAAATTGCCCGCTTCAATTGAATACAGATTTATTATTGATAATTTGGGGAATGTTTCAATTGATGGTGTTAATTCAGGTCATCATACCGAACATCCCCAAATAATAATCATTATAATAATATGTTTCACGTTATAATTATATAATGTATTTGTGATAAGGTTTCATTTTAAATGGCAGATGGGGGTCGATTTATAAATTTTTAATGATAAAATAATAAAAAAAACGACTCGAGCTATTTATATTAATGAATATATATTCATGTAAAATAGATTTTATTTTAGCCTTAAATTTGAAATTATTTGATTTATAAGAGATTCAGGGAATGTTTAAAAAAATAATATTTATTTATCCTGAACGCGAAATCTTATACTGAAACATTTATTTATGGTCGGAATTCTAAAAAGTCAATTTTTTTAAAATTTATTTTAACACTCAAAAAAAATATTATATTAATAATATTTTAGGCATTTTACATTCATTCTCTGCCTCTTATTAATAATTTTATTCAAAGGATCACTAAAAATTTTAAATTGAAAGAAGCTAAAATATCTTTTAATCTAATTTTGTAATTTTTACAATTATATATTATTATCAAACATGTGGTTATAATTTAGATTTTTTTTTAAAAAAATAGCTCCTTGATTATAAAATCAAGGAAATGATAAAACAAAAAAAAATATAATGAATTCTAATATCAATTCTTTCTAAAAATAAATATTGTAAAAATATATATATCTGCCACTTTTAGCATCTTGATTTCGGTTCCTTAAAATTTTCCAGTTTTACCTTTTAGGCCGTGTAATGGCTCATTTTTTAAAACTTATTTCTGTTTAGCCTAGGATATTCAGTCTTATAGCTTTGACACCCATTTTAATTTGTTTTAAATTTGCCTTTTATTATAAATAAAACAAAGTCGTGGTAATTCATAATAGTTTCTCTCTTTTTAGGCGGTATAGTGGAAGCTATTTAGAGGACTAAAACAGAGGGCTGTTTAGATATAATTAGTTGACCGGTCTTAGCGTTTTAAAATTCTGGCCCATTGCAAAATATTAAGGACGGGTTATATTAATTCGTTAAAAAAAAATTTTTTTACCGTGTTTTAGTGAATTCCATATAATTAAGGATTTTCTGACGAGTTAAAAAAGAATTGTTGTAAAAAATGTCATAATTATCTATTTTATATAATTATAATACTCAAAATTTGGTTTTTATTTTTTTTACAAAATTTTATTTCTAAAATAAAAATTGATTTTTAAGAAATATTTTACATTATTGATTTATAATATAGTAAAAATAGTTTGAAAATAATCAATACATTTTATTAAATTTTAGAAGTAATATATCGTCATTATTTATTGTTACACATTAATTAAGCATTGAATTAATTAGTTGAGAATATCGATGATCTTGATCTCCCTTCTTTTCAATGCCATTCTTTTTTATAAATTATGTATTTATTCGGTTGATTACGAATCCAGATGATACCGTCGCATTTTTCTTAATATGATATCTGGTAAACTTAAATAATAATTAACGGATTTTATCTCTAATTCGGAGATTAATCTTAGATATTTGCCTAAAAAATGAATAAAAATATTTGAATTTCTTAACCCTTATAAATGCATATAAAATTGATTAAGAATGGAAAGTGATAACGTGTTATGGCGCGATTTCATAATATTTTCTCTTATATTGCCAAATGGTAAACACTATAAGTTACTATGCTTTAAGAAAAATCAATTAATTGCCAATATATTGACTAAAATGAGCGTTGCAATTACTGTAACTATGCAAATAAAAATATAACCAGGATAACGTTTGTGGAATTACTAAAAAGGTTTTCCCGGAGAATATTAATGGAATGTTATAAAGATTTCTATTTTAAATATATTTTAAAAACAAAACTTAAAAATTTTGATTTTGAACAAGAGCGCTTGGAGAGACGATCAAGACAAGGACATGCTCTAATTTATTTTCAATATCTTTATAAATGAAATTTAATCCTCCATTGGAAGATTCGGGGACGATGCCCTGATTTTGATATAATAATTTTTTTGTCGCTCACCACTTGTAAGAAATAATTTTTTTAAGGTTATTTATATATATATTCTTCGTTCTTGTAACTCTCCATAAATTCTCAAAAAATTAAATACGCCATTGGATTCTCATTAATTAAGACATGCCATTTACAATTTTTATTTTTAATACGAAATTTAGGATTTAAAAAAATAAATATAACGAAATAGGAAATTATTAGCGCATTTTTATTTTTTAATTATATAAATTTAAAAAAATTCTGGTTATTTTATTTTATATTTATTTTTTTTAAAACGCCTATTAAAATTTAAAACAACTTTTGATTGGACAAATATATTTAAAAATGAAAATTTGGCAACCTGTTATTTTATATATATTTTTTTTGGTTTATTACCAAAAAAATTCAATATTTTCATTGCTTCCTAAACTAAAAAGTTGAATCCAAATCCAATAGCAATTGGGAAGATCTCTGATCCTTTCAACTAGGGGGAGGGGGAGTGTATTCAGAAGTGTGACAGGACACTCCCATAACCTCACGGCATAGGAAGGCAAACCAAATTTTTAAAGTTACAGACCTCAAATTAATGGAGGAGTGCAAATGAATATTTGTGCGAGTGGATTTTTCTGTGCGCTAAAGGTATTATAAATGATTTTCTATCATACTGAAGGGGAAAATTGTTGAAACATGTAGTAGAGAGTGTTATGCTATAGAGCTGGAATCAGCTTCCCTGTCATGAACCGTAAATATATTTTTAATATCAACTATAATAATAATAATTAAATTGATAATTAGGTTTATTATTTCATTCCTTAATTAATAATAAGCAGATTTTCCTCCTTTTCCTACATTTTTAGTAATGTGGTTTTTTAGTTTTTTAATTATTATAAAATGTTATATAATATTATTAAGAAAATAATATAAATAATAATAAATGAAAAATATAAGAATGAAAATCAAAAAATAATTAATATTGGTATAAAATATACCACAGCTGCCTCAGCTGTGTTACTATTATGTATTTGTATATATATTTATTTATTTCTTAATTTATTTATCGAAATTAATATACAATTTTAAATAAAATATTCAGAAAGTTTTAGTATAAAAATTAGATAAGTATATTATTTTAAGAAAAATATGTTTAAAGAAGATATTATACATCTTTATAGACACTTCGATAAGAATCTCATCTGCCTAGTAAAATGATTATGTTATTTTATTTGTACAAAACCTTTTTTTTAAACACCTTTATTGTCTCCGCGTTACTTTTTTTTATACGTTTTTTTTATTGCAAATTTTGCTTCACAGATTTTTATGTAACGAACGATACATATCAATCAATTTCCCTTTGCATTAGAAGCAGGTTTGTCTTTATACAGGAGAATACATTTATATGATTATTTTAAAAAAGAGTTCCCAGGGTTGATAAAGGCGATATTTAGTTTATAAAAATTTTAAAATCTGTATCAGGCTAAGATTTTTGTCTAAAAAAATAAGAATAATTCCTGTGATATCATGTCCTTTGGTTGTATATAATTTATTTATATTCTTTTGTTAAAGATGCGATTATCCTTTAGAAGTATAATATTAATAAAATAATTATAAACAATTAAACAAAATTCTCACCAAACTTCATATTTTGAAAACGGTCTAAATATTAAAAAACCATCTAGGAGTAACTAGACTACTTAAAAGCCATATTTTTTAAAGAGCTCAAAAAAAAGATTTGCTATAATAGAAAATAGGCTGACGAGCCATCACTTAATTAATAAAAAACAAAATAAATAATTATCTATTGATGCCGTATAATTATTTATTATTATGAAAGATTATTAATAATAATATTTATTCTAATTTTTTTTTAAAACCGTTATTTGGAAAAAATATTATTATAATATAACGAATTTAATTTTATTTTATATATAATGAAATACTTTCAAAATATAATTTCATTTCGTTTTTTATTTAAATATAATAATAAAAAATATGCCGAAATAAATAATAAATAAAAATATGAAAATTGATTAAAAAATATATACGATTCTCAATATTTTGTTTTTTATTATTATTTTTTATACGTTTATTTATACAGTGGGATGGATGTACTACAAATT